>NC_143255.1:42843125-43154062 GCF_984573655.1 Nuphar pumila
AAAGCAATCCTTTTATCAAGGAGAAGGCGAATCTTTCGATCAAAGCGAAAGATGGAGAATGTGATCCTTTTATCAAGGAGAAGGCGAATCTTTCAATCAAAGCGAAAGACAGAGAAGGCGATCCTTTAGCAAGGAGAAGGCGAATCTTTCGATCAAAGCGAAAGACGGAGAAGGCAATCCTTTTATCAAGGAGAAGGCGAATCTTTTGATCAAATAGAAAGATGCAGAAGGTGATCCTTTTATCAAGGAGCAAGCGAATCTTTTGATAAAAGCGAAAGAAGAAAAATGCGATCCTTTTATCAAAGAGAAAGTGAATCTTTCGATCAAAGCGAAAGACCGAGAAAGCAATCCTTTTACCAAGGAGAAGGCAAATCTTTCGATCAAAGCGAAAGATGAATAAGACAATCTTTTTTTGTAAAGGAGAAGGTGAATCTTTCGATCATAGCAAAAGATGAATAAGGCCATCCTTTTAGAAAGGCGAAGGCGAGTCTCTCGACAGAGCGAAAGACGAAGAAGACAATCCTTTTTTCAAGAAAAAGGTGAATCTCTCGATCAAAGCGAAAGACGAAGAAGGCAAATCTTGTGATCAAAGCGAAAGATGGAGAAGGCAATCCATTTATCAAGGAGAAGGCGAATCTTTTGATCAAAGCGAAAGACGGAGAAGGCGATCCTTTTATCGAGGAGAAGGCGAACCTTTCGATCAAAGCAAAAGATAGAGAAGGCAATCCTTTTATCAAGAAGAAGGCAAATCTTTCGATCAAAGCGAAAGATGGAGAAGGCAATCCTTTTATCAAAGAGAAGGCGAATCTTTCGATCAAAGCGAAAGACGAAGAAGACAATCCTTTTACCAAGGAGAAGGTGAATCTTTCGATCAAAGCGAAAGATGGAGAAGGCGATCCTTTTATCAAGGAGCAGGCGAATCTTTCGATCAAAGTGAAAGACGAAGAAAGCGATCCTTTTATCAAGGAGAAGGCAAATCTTTCGATCAAAGCGAAAGATCGAGAAGGCAATCCTTTTACCAAGGAGAAAGCAAATCTTTCGATCAAAGCGAAAGATGAATAAGACAATCTTTTTTTGGAAAGGAGAAGACGAATCTTTCGATCATAGCGAAAGATGAATAAGGCCATCCTTTTAGAAAAAAGAAGGCAAGTCTCTCGACAGAGCGAAAGACAAAAAAGACAATCCTTTTGGAAAGAAAAAGGTGAATCTTTCGATCAAAGCGAAAGACGGATAAGGCAATCCTTTTATTAAGGAGAAGGCAAATCTTTCGATCAAAGCGAAAGATGGAGAAGGCAATCCTTTTATCAAGGAGAAGGCGAATCTTTCGATCAAAGTGAAAGACGGAGAAGGCGATCCTTTTATCGAGGAGAAGGCGAATCTTTCGATCAAAGCGAAAGATAGAGAAAGCAATCCTTTTATCAAGAAGAAGGCAAATCTTTCGATCAAAGCGAAAGATGGATAAGACAATCCTTTTACCAAGGAGAAGGCGAATCTTTCGATCAAAGCGAAAGATGAAGAAGACAATCATTTTATCAAGGAGAAGGCGAATCTTTCGATCAAAGCGAAAGATGGAGAAGACAATCATTTTATCTAGGAGAAGGCGAAACTTTCAATCAAAGCGAAAGACGGAGAAAGCAATTCTTTTATCAAGGAGAAGGTGAATCTTTCAATCAAAGCAAAAGATGGAGAAGGTGAATCTTTCGATCAAAGCGAAAGACGGAGAAGGCGATGCTTTTATCAAGGAGAAGATGAATCTTTCGATCAAAGCGAAAGATGGAGAAGGCGATCCTTTAGCAAGAAGAAGACGAATCTTTCGACCAAAGCGAAAGATGAATAAGGCAATCATTTTTTGGAAAGAAGAAGGCAAATCTTTCGATCATAGCGAAAGATGAATAAGGCCATCCTTTTAGAAAAGAGAAGGCGAGTCTCTCGATAGAGCGAAAGATGAATAAAACAATCCTTTTGGCAAGCAGAAGGCGAATCTTTCGATCAAAGCGAAAGACGAAATAGGCAATCCTTTTATCAAGGAGAAAGCAAATTTTTCGATCAAAGCGAAAGATAAAGAAGGCAATCCTTTTATCAAGAAGAAGGCAAATCTTTCGATCAAAGCGAAAGACGAAGAAGGCAATCCCTTTATCGAGGAGAAGGCGAATCTTTCAATCAAAGTGAAAGATGGAGAAGACAATCTTTTTATCAAGGAGAAGGCAAATCTTTCGATCAAAGTGAAAGATGGAGAAGACAATCCTTTTATCAAGGAAAAGGCGAATCTTTTGATCAAAGCAAAAGATGAAGAAGACAATCCTTTTATCAAGGAGAAGGCGAGTCTTTCAATCAAAGCGAAAGACGGAGAAGGCAATCCTTTTATCAAGGAGAAGGTGAACCTTTCAATCAAATTGAAAGATGGAGAAGGCAATCCTTTTATCAAGGAGAAGGCGAATCTTTCGATCAAAGCGAAAGACGGGGAAGATGATCCTTTTATCAAGGAGAAGGAAAATCTTTCGATCAAAGCGAAAGACAGAGAAGGCGATCCTTTAGGAAGGAGAAGGTGAATCTTTCGATCAAAGCGAAAGACGGAGAAGGCAATCATTTTATCAAGGAGAAGGCGAATCTTTCGATCAAAGCGAAAGATGCAGAAGGTGATCCTTTTATCAAGGAGCAGGCAAATCTTTTGATCAAAGCGAAAGACGAAAAAGACGATCCTTTTATCAAAGATAAAGCGAATCTTTCGATCAAAGCGAAAGACCGAGAAGGCAATCCTTTTACCAAGGAGAAGGCGAATCTTTCGATCAAAGCGAAAGATGAATAAAACAATCTTTTTTTGGAAAGGAGAAGGCGAATCTTTTGATCATAGCGAAAGATGAATAAGGCCATCCTTTTAGAAAGGAGAAGGCGAGTCTTCCGACAAAGCGAAAGACGAAGAAGACAATTCTTTTTGCAAGGAAAAGGTGAATATTTCGATCAAAGCAAAAGACAGAAAAGGCAATCCTTTTATCACAGAGAAGGCAAATCTTTCGATCAAAGCGAAAGATGGAGAAGGCAATCCTTTTATCAAAGAGAAGGCGAATCCTTCGATCAAAGCGAAAGACGAAGAAGGCGATCCTTTTATCGAGGAGAAGGCGAATCTTTCGATCAAAGCGAAAGATAGAGAAGGCAATCCTTTTATCAAGAAGAAGGCAAATCTTCCGATCAAAGCGAAAGATGGAGAAGGCAATCCTTTTATCAAGGAGAAGGCGAATCTTTCGATCAAAGCGAAAGATGGAGAAGGCAATCCTTTAATCAAGGAGAAGGCGAATCTTTCGATCAAAGCGAAAGACGGAGAAGGCAATCCTTTTATCAAGGAGAAGGTGAATCTTTCGATCAAAGCGAAAGATGGAGAAGGCGAATCTTTCGATCAAAGCGAAAGACAGAGAAGGCGGTCTTTTTATCAAGGAGAAGACAAATCTTTCGATCAAAGCGAAAGACGGAGAAGTCAATCTTTTAGCAAGGAGAAGGCGAATCTTTCGACCAAAGCGAAAGATGAATAAGGCAATCCTTTTTTGGAAAAAAGAAGGCAAATCTTTCGATCATAGCGAAAGATGAATAAGGCCATCCTTTTAGAAAGGAGAAGGCGAGTCTCTTGACAAAGCGAAAGACAAATAAGACAATCCTTTTGGCAAGCAGAAGGCAAATCTTTTGATCAAAGCGAAAGACGGAAAAGACAATCCTTTTATCAAGGAAAAGGCAAATCTTTCGATCAAAGCAAAAGATGGAGAAGGCAATCTTTTATCAAGAAGAAGGCGAATCTTTCGATCAATGCGAAAGACGGAGAAAGCGATCTTTTTATCGAGGAGAAGGTGAATCTTTCGATCAAAGCGAAAGATGAAGAAAGCAATCTTTTTATTAAGGAGAAGGCAAATCTTTGGATCAAAGTGAAAGATGGAGAAGACAATCCTTTTATCAAGGACAAGGCGAATCTTTCGATCAAAGCAAAAGATGGAGAAAACATTCCTTTTATCAATGAGAAGGTGTAAACACCCCAAATTTTCCACATCCATTCTCAAACAATCCTCCTCAGGTAGTGCCAACCGTGTCAGGTCAGTGTAGGAGTCAAACCCCGAGTCAGTTTCAGAAAATCACCATTTTACCCATTTTTATTAGGAAAATTACCATTTTACCCCTAGGTCATCACGGACCCCAGTCAGTCGGAGTCGACCAAGCTCATTGGTCAGTTCAAGACAATTAGAATATCAGTCATCTCAAGCTCATTTGAGCTCATAATGAATAAACCATTTTCATTTCTGACCATTCCTGCCAAAATGAGATCATTTCTTCAGAAATGAGCTCATTTCTCACTCAAATCCAAGTCAATTGTCTCCGAGTCAGTCATTCATAGTGAGTCATATTCCTCAGAGTCTAACTTGAGCTCACCAAAAGTTCAAGCGGTCCAGTTTCAGTTCGAAATCATTTCTAAGTGTCCACGAGCCCATTTTTAGTCCATTTCAGCTCTTTTAGCTGAAATTGAGCCAAGTTTAGTCAGTTGAGCTAGTGTTTGAGCATCGATTTTAGTTCACCTCAGTATTACTGACCTTTGTTTCAGCTCAAAGCCAGCTCAAGTTCATAATTCACTTCACTCCAGTGACCATTCTGTACCATTTCTCTAAAAATGACAGCTTTTCTTGAAAATTCAGTCGGAAAGGTCAGTTGAGTCAGTGCCTGGTCAGTTCATTTGAGTTCTGAAACTCTAAAACCTAACTCAATCTAGCTCATCTCAGTTCAATCTAGCTCGAACCCCAATTTTCAGTGTCATTGTGACCCAGTAGAGTCCCAAAAACCATTTCTTGAGCTATTTTGCAAATTTTATCAATTTTAATGCTTTTTAAACTGATACAAGTGTCAATCGGGGTCTGACATCCAAAATTCTTTATTCAAGGTTAGCATTTCGCATAACATTTCATGTCATTTCTCATTATTTCATATAATTTCTCAGCATTTCATAACATTTCATCACATTTCATTTCATTTTCGAAGTCCAGAACTCCAGTTTTATAAATTTTAATCCAGATTGAGTTTTAAGAGTTTTCAGGAATCAATTTCAAACCTCGGGTTTCCAAAATTGACATTTTCACCCCGGGAGTCTAAACTTGGAAATATTTTCTCAAGAAAAATAATCTGGATTTCTTTCAAAATCAAATTTTCAAATTTTACACTGGATTTGCTTCGCAATGAGCTATTGAACTTCAAAATCTGAGCTCGTTTCAAAAATTGCCAAAAATAGCTCGTTTCGTTTGGAAATATTTTCTCGAGAAAAACAATCTGGATTTCTTTTAAAATCAAATTTTCAAATTCTACACTAGATTTGCTTCGCAATGAGCTATTGAACTTCAAAATCCGAGCTCGTTTCAAAAACTGCCAAAAATAGCTCATTTCGTTTGGAAATATTTTCTCGAGAAAAACAATCTGGATTTCTTTTAAAATCAAATTTTCAAATTCTACACTGGATTTGCTTCGCAACGGAGTATTGAACTTCAAAATCCGAGCTCGTTTCAAAAACTGCCAAAAATAGCTCGTTTTGTCTGAAAACTTTTTGAAAAGACTATTTTACCCCTCTAATCGTCAAAATGAATTTCAAAATCAAAATTTGGACCCGCTCTGAGATGGCCCATCCATTTGCATTCTCTTGTTTTAATTTATAAGAAAAGAAAAAAATTTATCTTTTTCTTTATTTTTTTTTGTTTGTTTTATTTTATTTTATTTATTTATTTTTATTATTATGTTATTCTTCCTAAGGTGGGACCCACAAGGTGGTCACCCAAACCTCCAGCCCCCTCTCCTTTCCTTCCTTTCCTTTTTCTTTTTCCCTTTCTCTTTCCCTTTCTTTCCTTTTCTTTTTCTTCTTTCTTTCCTTTCTTTTCTTCCCTCTCTTCTTTCCTTCTTCCCTTCCTTCCTCCCTTCCTTTCCCTCTTGCCCAGCCATTCACGTAAACCACTTTGAGCTTTCTTTTCATTAAACCTAGAAAGACCTAAGTATAGAATCAATTAAGCCCTAAGTCCAAAAGATAAAAGAGGAGACTCATACGGCTGCCTCTTTTCTCACTCACCTCTTCTAATCTCTCTCTCTCTCTCTCTCTCTCCCTCTCTCTTGCATTCCATTCAGCCATGGCTGCCATCCCTTCGGCTCCAACTATGAAGTAGCTCCATCCGGTTGCAGCAGCCACGACCCCGGCCACCACCATTATTCAACCCCGGTTCTAGCTCCATTGAAACGTCTACAAGGTGCAACCCACCTTCAATTCAAGCAAGCATCCAGCTCCTTCAAAGCACCAACAACACCCTCCATTGGCTACAACCCATCTCAAAAATACTTTCTTCTAGCAAGGTTCAAGGCTGCAGTCAATCTATATGTTACAAGGTGGAATCCAAGGTATGACTCCCATTTCATCAATATTTATTTGTTTAAATATATGATATTTCAATAAAAGTGCTACCAGATGATATGATCCATCCGTTCTATGGATGGAATCCCTCATCTCTACGGCCAACATAAAAAAAATGGTTCATATCCCCTGCTTACTTTTTGTTTTATTTTCGTTATTTTCCATGATTAGTTACATACTTTAAACATCATGCTAGTTAGATTTATGTTTTGCTTAGGTGTTATTCTGATTTCATTAAAGTTAAGTTAGTATTCTATCCGTATATCCATTATTTTACATAGGAATTCTTTATGATAAATCTTGAAAATTTTATCATGGATTTACATGGTTGTTGTTGATACCTTGAAAAAAACCCAGTATGATTTGGATTTCAAAACCTTCTCAAATAAATCAATTCCTAAACTGGGATTCTGCATTTCTGGAACTTCCAGTTTGCGCTTTAGCAGACAAAAACCTCCGGCACCACCCTTGTGGGAGATTCAGATCATCCTACAAAAATCACAGTAGATTTATAATTGAATCTACTAGTGATCGGGAATTTTTGAGGTTTTTCCAGTTATTTTTGACCTCTGAAAAAAATCGAATTTCTCAGACACTTGGGAAAATCTCGATTTTCCTCCGTCAGGGTATAGACAGACCTTAATTCACCAAATCCGTACAATCTATAGCCCGTCTGCAAAAACTTTCAAAATGAAAGTTGTTATCACATAGTGTTCTGTCATTGCTAAAAATTTGGGAATTTTGTTAACTGTTTCAATATTTTTCCCGAAATTTGCATTTCTGTCTGACAGATTTCAATATCCCGAAATTCCAGAGATTTAGGTCTTTGATAACAGTGTGACCTTTTCCAAACCGTAACCCGAATCCCAATGGTGTCAAAAGATAACATTTTACCCTATTTGTTAGAAACATTTTTCAACAATTTCAGCCTTTTTCGAATCTGTTTACTATTTTTCCTACATTTTCTACCAAAACCTGTTTGTTTCCTTCATTTACTAGAGTCGCCGGATTCCGATCCGACTTGCCGGAGTGGCACAGCTCCGACCATAGGTCAAAACCAGAAAGTGTAAAATGCAAAAATCCTTGCCTTACTGTCCTATGTCACCCCATAAAATTTGGGAAATTTTTATGGAAGTTTGATATCCTAAATCTCCTTTAGAATCAACATTTTAGGTAAAAATCACAAAATTTAGGGTTTTTATTTGAATTTTCATATTTAAAAATACAAAAAAATTAGATTTTCGAGCTCCATTCTGTTTTTAGGGTTATTTTAGGTGTCCATGCCAAATTTGGCTTAATTCCAAGTTCATTTGCTCCATGTGCTAGTTTATCTTTAAATTCAAAAGCGAAAATCAGGCGAAAATCAGGTTAAATTTGATATTTTATGTTATTTTCGGCATTTTAGGGTTTTTATCATGTACATGAGCATGTAGAATCATATTAGGGTTAATTTCAATGTCATTGGCATTTCACATTTTCCATTTTTGCAAAATTTATTTCAGAAAACCCTGGTTTCAAGGCCATAGTCTTGTTGTCGGGGGTATTTTGGTCATTTTGACCATAATTTCGAAATTTCAATTTCTAATTTCATAAATTTTCATGCATATCATCATATTTCATCATATTATGTTTGATTTATTTCATTTGATTTTAAAAATTCCAAAATTTGCAAAAATTCTTTTAGAAAACCCTGATTTCATGGTCATCAGGGGTATTTTGGTCATTTTGACCCCAATTTCGAATTTTCAAGTTTATTTTTGAAATTTATTCATTATTTATCATGTTTATATCAAAGGGGGTATGAATTTGGGTTTATATCTGAATAATATCCGATAATTTCCCATATTTTCGGATAAATTCAGAAAAACCTACATTTTTTTGCTAACCTTGTTTTCTAGTTTTGCAGGAACATTCAAGAAGAAGACTTAGCTTTTATTTTTATTTTATTTTATTTTATGTCAATTCAATGTAACCTCAAATATAATAATTTGGAATAAGAGTTACTTTTCTGCTTAGAATAGGGTTGCATTGCATATAGTTTAATTTATGCAAATTTCAATATGTGATGTATGATTCATGCACATTATTTCAAATTCACTATGGTTTACACGAATGACATGTGCACAAGCTCTTATGGAGTTTATAAACTCGGTGGGATTCATATTTATGACCATAGTCAGAATACGAAGAAAACCAAGATTTATGATCTTCATATTAGCCACATTCAGCCTACACTCTTAGGCTAATTTAAAAAATGCACTGCATTTCTCAAAGTTTCAAAAATATTTCCCAATTCCTCAATGAAATTATCTTTTTAAATTCATATTCATTCATTCATATCATTCAAATTGCATTATTTTCAAACTCATTTTCCAATTTCAATTTTAGAAAATTCAGTTTTCTCAAGAATTTCCAAGTCTTTCTCAGGATCTGGTTTTCTCAAAATCCTAAGTTTTCAAATGACATTTCAAAGCATTTTCCAAGTTCAAATCAAGATTTTCCTATATTTTCAAATTCTCAAATTTCAAAATCCCAAGTTTTCAGAAATTCATTTTCTCATATTTTCCAGTTTTCTTGAGAATTCATTTTCCATTTCAAAAGTCATTTTCCAATGAATTTCTTAGATTTTCTCAGAATTCTCAAATCCATTTTCTCAGAAAAGCAATTCCAAATTTCAAAATTGTTTTTCTAAAGTTCAAATTTTCCTGAGAAATCACTTTCCAATGCAAATTTCTGATTTTCAATAAAATTCAATGATTTTCCCAGGAATTCCATTTTCAAGCATTTTCCAGTCCTTTTCTAAATGCATTTCAATTTTCCAAAGAAAACATCATAATTTCTCAAACTTGCATTTTTCAAAATTTCATAGCACAAGCCTGATTCTTTGTGCATTCTAGGAAAAATAGAGCATAATTTAGCTATTTGAGTCAAGTTAAAGCACATAATTGGTCCTTGGTTCAATTACCCCTGGTAAAGGCGCCAGGAACGGTTGAACCTCGTACAGACAGGCGGATCCCATTCCATGGAATTTTCCCGCAAATTTTCAAAACGGAGGCGAGTAAATTTTCAAAACAATTTTCAAAACAATTTTCAAAACTTTGGTCGAGTTTGACTCGCAAATTCGTTTCTCTCTCGCAAGGGAGGAAAATTTTTTTGCGATGATAACAGGTTTGGCGACCGTGATGGGATCTGTCTTCGCTTGATCAATTATGTGCTTTAACTTAGCTCAATTATCAAAATCATGCTCTATGAACTGTCAGCCTTAATTCCTGATATCATGTGAGCCTAGGAGCCTAGACTTGAACCCAGATGACAGGGATTGCATATAGACTAGGCATGGTTTGGTAGGACCATATTGAGGAGAATTATGCATGCTCACCTAGACTTAGGTCTGAAATACAACACTCCTCAATATAGGACTGGTATGAAAACAATGTTTGCTTCTTCAAAAGTTTTCGAAATTCTATCTCTTTAGGACTTAGAGCCCTCTGTTTGCCTGCATGTGATCATATTTCGAAAACCACCCCACCTATGTCGACCCGGTCTTCACGTTGCTGGGCTCTCTTCCAGAACCATAGTTCGGTACAGAGCCTCACAACTGGGCCACTTATTTGGGCTAACGCCCCCTGCCACGTACCAAGGGCCATAGTCCAACGTATATCGGCAGGCGCTCAAGGATGTTGGGAAAACACAAGCCTAGACCCGAAGATGAGTTTTATGCCACGTACATCGAGCCTCGGCTCGAGTATATCGGCATAGCATGATTGGACATAGTTGATCTGAGCCCAGAGTCAAGATTAGGGTCCTAAAGCTTTTTCAAAATCAATGCATTTAGAGTTGGCATCTTAGGGATTGCTGTATGTGCATAATTGTTTGTAATTGAATGCATGATATTCATTTTCGCCTTCTTTTCTCATATTTTTCCCAATTTTTCCAAAATACCAAACAATTTTCCAAAATACCTCATTTTTCATCTTTTATAAAATATCTCCTTTTTCTCAAAAACCTTGGATGATTTTTTTTCAAATTATCCACCTTTTCTTCAAAACTCCAGGAGATTTTCCATTCTTTCGTTCCTCTGGACTTCAAATTTTTAGCTTTTTATCCTGCCTGCAATTTTCAAAATTCTTGTATTTTTTTTTAAAGTCTAATTCCAATCTTCCTATCTTTCAGTCTAATGGCATTCAGTCAGTTCGACTCTGTCTTTCCTGAGGGTCACATCTCCTACGAGGTGTGACAAAGTCTTCCTGAGCATTGATCTCTTAGCACCGGACCCTTCTTCCCCCGGTGGTACTATGTCTGGTTCAAAAACTTCTCTCGTATGTTTCCGGACCACTTGAGCGATTGCGGGTTGGAATTGGCATCTGCAGTGGGGAAGTTGACAGTTAATGGCAATCTGATCCATGCACTGGCAGAGCGGTGGAATCTGCACACTTGCACATTCTGGTTCCCGTGGGGTGAGATGACACTACTGATGGATGGGTTTTCAAAGATTATGGGACTACCTGAGCCAGCCGGTCAGCCTGGAGATCCGTTAGAGCAACAGTTTCTAATTAATGTCAAGGGTCTGGACCCTAAGGATGTCGTGGCTCGCATGACAGGGCGTAAGTCTTAGCCACTGATTGAAGAAAATGAGAATGAGTACGTGAGCCTGATCGAGATCTATCAACAGTATGAGGCATTTGCAGAAGTCAGCTCATTATCTAGAACAACTCGAGAAAGAAATCAGTATGCGATGGTTCTGTGCACTGAAGGGCTCGGCCTCTTCCCAAATATACATATGTGTATGGAAAGCAGTTCAAGCTACTTGGCCCATTTTCCTGTACCTACTACTATCCAGAGTGATGCGTCAGGCAATTTTCTCAGAGACAGAAGCGCGTAGAAGCTCGGCTACTATCAGAGGTTATGCTAGAGTTCAACCATGCATCAGCGCAGTGGTCTGAAACATGCCATTCTGCCATATATGGCTGGGATTCTTTCATCATTCTCACTCTTTCCCTTGGTCCTCGTGTCTCTGTTGATCGTTAAGAGTGGTGACAGACTGTCTATATACTCCATCTTTCTCAAGCCCACTATTGATGCAATCATATTTTTCCTTCAATAAAGAAAAAAAATCCTACAATTTTCATTCTATCATGGTTTGATGACCTCGCCTAGGTGACAAGGCATATTTGCAGTTGTTCGTTCTCCTTGCAAAGAATGACAACATAATTGTTGTGACTCCAGCGGCGACCCAATCCCTAGTAATGGGATGTTCTTTCAATTATCTATCAAATTCTCATCAAATATTTTTCTTATATTCATTTCTATCCTGAATCTTCATCATCGAAATTTAATACCCCATTCTACAAAGAGCATCAGTATTCCCAAGTGGTTCAGATCAGATCAAGCAAGAAGACACCATTGTGTCAGTGCATCAGTGATTTTAGAAGCAGGCAAGAAGAAATGGATTCTCCAAGATTTGTCAGAAGACAGAGTCTGAATAATAGGGATGACATTGATCCTGCTACATATTAGATGTCCAAGAAAATGATGATTAGGATGATGTCTGAGCAAGCTGAAGACAGTCTCAAAAAGGCTCCCATCAAGGAGAAGACATTTGTCTCTTTCTCTTAGAATACCACTCGACAAGAGCAACAAGTGATTCGGCACGTGCCTGCCCAATATTTTATTCTCGCTGATGTCCTCTATCATCGTGGATTCAGTTCTAAATATGCCAGATGCCTAGATGAAGATGAAGCCAAAGAAGTCATGCGGGAGGTACACGAAGGCATTTGCGGTGATCGCGTCGACTACCAAACTCTTATCAAGCAAATAATCCGGGCATGATATTATTGGAAGACTATGCAGCAAGATTGCTACCATTTTGTGAAGAAGTGTGCTCTATGCCAGATACATGCACCTTCTATTCATGCGCCAGCAACATATTTGCGAATCGCCATCTCTCCATGGCTATTTTCTATGTGGGCCTTTGATGTTGTGGGCCCCATCACTCCTGCTTCAAATGGCAACAAAAATTTTCTTGCCGCAACATAATATTTTACTAAATGGGTAGAAGCAGTCACTCTACGCACAATAGAAGGTCGACATGTGGCCTCATTCATCCACAAGAATATCGTATGTCGTTTTGGCATACCACATGATATTGTGTTGGACAATGACAGTTATTTCAAGAATGAGAGAATGAGAACATTCTGCTCAAAATTCAGAATCCATCATCATTTCTTCGCTCTTTATTATCCTCAAGGGAATGGTCAAGCAGAGGCCACCAGTAAAGATTCTTATTAGAATCTTGGAGCGAACTTTAAAAACAGTTCGTGACTGGCATGAGAAGATCCATGATGCATTGTGAGCATACGGAATCATCATTCGAACTCCAACTAATGCTACTTCGTCAGAACTTGTCTACGAAACTGAAGTAGTACTGCCTCTACAAGTTCAAAAACCTGCTCTAAAATTTGCATCACTTTTAGAATTACCTCTTGATCAGTATCAGCAACAACGACTGGTACAACTTGATTTGCTCGATGAAAGAAGACTCAAAGCAGCAGAGCACGCTCAATCATATCGTCAGAGGATAGTCAGGCAATATGCAAAATTTGTCATTGAAAGGAAATTCTGAGTCAATGATCTAGTACTCAGATCCATGGCTTATCTCAAGCATCGCCCAGGTGGCAAATGGCCGTCGAATTGGGAAGGGCCCTATGTTGTTGAGGAAGCATTACCCTGCAATTCATATCTGCTCATCAATGCCGATGGTGTGGAATTATTAGACCCCATCAATGATCAACATTTGAAAATTTTCTATACTTAAATCCTCCATTCCATCATTTGTAATTCCTTAATATATTTTCCTCAATAATGGTCAAATTTTTCTTTCCCAATTACACTGGGGCATTATTTTAAAATTTGTCTTCAAAACATTCTGTATGCAGGCAGGATCAAACAAATCTCTCATTTTGCATGCATGTGCATCCATTTACATCATTTTGCATTCATTTGCATTCATTTGCATTTGCATGCATTCATTCGCATTCATTTGCATCCATATGTATCAAATTCATTTCCCCTTCAGGTTAGGGGATAAACCTGAGTTTTCCCTTCAGGTTAAGGGATAAACCTGAACATCCCCTTCAGGTTAAGGGATAAACCTGAACTTCCCCTTCAGGTTAAGGGATAAACCTGAACCACCCATTCAGGATAAGGGATAAATCCTGAGACCTTGACAGTTGTCTAAGTCATCGTGAGGATGAAGATTGAAAATCTCTTATCAGAATCAGTTGGGTAAATTTTTAAAATCCAGTGTTCGTGCTGGTAAGATTTTCAAAAACCAGTGTTCGTGCTGGTAAAATTTTCTAAATCCAGTGTTTGTGTTGGTAAATCTTCAAAATCCAGTGTTCGTGCTGGTAATTCTTCCAAAAACAGTATTCGTACTGATCTATTTTCAAAATCCAATACTTATACTGGTTCATTTCCAAAATCCGGTATTCACACTGGTACATCTTTCAAAATCCAATTTTTATTGGTCAAACTTTCTAAATATGGTTTTACTGGTTAATGTTTTCAAACCTAATCCATGCTTATCTAGTCTTCTTGCGGGATTCGAGTTCCGACTCGAATTTTCTTTCCTCTGGGATTCGAGTTTCAACTCGAATTTCTTTCCCTTCTGAATTGGTCTAGAAGATTAGAGTTCTGACTCGAATCTTCTTCTAAATCCAATTCAAATGTCCTAGAATTGGTCTAGAAGATTAGAGTTCCGACTCGAATCTTCTTCCAAATCCAATTCAAATGTCCTAGAATTGGTCTAGAAGATTAGAGTTCTGACTCGAATCTTCTTCCAATTTCCAATTTCAAATACCAAATTTCCAATTTCCAATTTCCAATTTCCAATTTCCAATTTCCAATTTCCAATTTCCAATTTCCAATTTCAAATACCAAATTTTAAATTTTAAATTTCCAATTTCCAATTTCCAAATTTCCAATTTCTAATTTCTAATTTCCAATTTCCAATTTCCAATTTCCAATTTCCAATTTCCAATTTCCAATTTCCAATTTCCAATTTCCAATTTCCAATTTCCAATTTCTAATTTCCAATTTCAAATGCCAAATTTTAAATTTTTAATTTCCAATTTCCAATTTCCAATTTCCAATTTCCAATTTCGACCTCTGGGTCACCCAATTCTCTATTTCAACCTTCGGGTCACTCAATTTCTAATTTTGACCTTCGGGTCATTCAAATCCTCAATTTCGACCTTCGGGTTATTCAATCCTTCAATCTCAACCTTTGATTTCCCATTTCGACCCCTTGTGTCATTCGACTCCCAATTTTGACCTTCGGGTCATGTAATTCTCAAATCTTGACCTTCGGGTCATCCAATTTGATCAATCAGGCCTCTGGGCCGTCCACTCTATCAGATTCTCAATTCAAGCCTTCGGGTTACGATCTTACCAACATCAATCATTCTCCTGCCTTCGGTTTACAACTTTGTCAATATCTATCACTTTCCAAGCCTTCGGGTTACAATTTCATTAATGTCAATCATTTTTAAATCAACAAAATCCTGCTTTCGAGCTGGACGGTCAACAAATCCTGCTTTCGAGCTGGTCGGTCAACAAATCCTGCTTTCGAGCTGGTCGGTCAACAAATCCTGCTTTCGAGCTGGTAAGTCAACAAATCCTGCTTTCTAGCTGGTCGGTCAACAAATCCTGCTTTCTAGCTGGTCGGTCAACAAATCCTGCTTTCGAGCTGGTCGGTCAACAAATCCTGCTTTCGAGCTGGTCGGTCAACAAATCCTGCTTCCGAGCTGGTCGGTCAACAAATCCTGCTTTCTAGCTGGTCGGTCAACAAATCCTGCTTTCGAGCTGGTCGGTCAACAAATCCTGCTTTCGAGCTGGTCGGTCAACAAATCCTGCTTTCGAGCTGGTCGGTCAACAAATCCTGCTTTCGAGCTGGTCGGTCATCAAATCCTGCTTTCGAGCTGGTAGTTCAACAAATCCTGCTTTCGAGCTGGTCGGTCAACAAATCCTGCTTTCGAGCTGGTCGGTCAACAAATCCTGCTTTCGAGCTGGTAGTTCAACAAATCCTGCTTTCGAGCTGGTAGTTCAACAAATCCTGCTTTCGAGTCGGTCGATCAATAAATCCTGCTTTCGAGCTGGTTAGTCAAAACAAAACCCAACTTTCGAGTTGATCTCTTACTAAAGTATTTTCAGGATTCAGTTTAGTCATGGATGTGTTGCGTTGTGCTTCAAATACTCGCTTCCACAAAGGATTTCAAGAAAATTTTGCCAATTTGTCATTAAATATTTGTTGATTTCAAAATCTTTATTGCACAAAAACATTACCTCAGAATACCTTCAGTATTACTTCCGAAAGAACAAAGCTTTCGCAAAAAAAGATTTAAAATTCAGAATCTTTCTATTGGCCGACCAAAAGGATGAAGAATAAATCCTCGATATGGCCAGCAAAAGAAATTCAATGTTGTTGCAAAGCCATAAGTGATCGGTATTGATCGCAGTCAATGACACATTTTTCAAGATCATTCTTGGAAAATAAAGCAGTCAAAATATCCTGGGTGATACAGAAAAATCCATTCAATCCCTATATCTCCTCAATCACCTAAAGCTGCAATTAAATATCTGCAAAAGGGATCTCTCAACTGTCGTCAAGATGAAGGCGAATTAGGCAAGTAGACCCCCGGGGCCAAAGAAGATTTGGATCATCTCCAAGATAAAGGAGTTTGTGACGGATCCTTCCAGGGAAAGTTCAGAGCACCGTCAAGATGAAGGCGACTGCGATGAGCCTCCCGACAAACCCTAAAGGATATTTAATTTCCACTATCATCAAGAGATTTCCAACCAATGAGCCAATAACTGTCGATATAATCCCTGAGAGAAAAAGAAGGATCGAAACATCTCCAAGATGAAGGAGTTTGTGACGTACCCTTCCAAAAAAAAAAAAAGAGAGAAAAGTCAAGACATCTCCAAAATGAAGGATGATGTAATCTCCAAAAAACCTAAGAGAGCTCTAATTCTGCCAAAAAAGAAAAAAAAGTGGGCAGAAAGATCATCATGAGGAAAGAATCCCAGGATATCAGACTGCCAAATTTGCCAAAGAATCTTCTTTAATTTTGTGAAATTCTATTATCAATATTCTTTCACCAATTGCTCTCACAATATCAAGAATACTCTCTTTTCTGCTCATATCAAGGAAATTGATAGCTTCCTTGAAAGAAAGCCAATTGCAAGCAATTTGAATTCGAATCTTGATTCTATGGAGTTAAGCCCAGTTGGAGGTAATACTTCAGGTAGAAAAGCGAAAAGATTTTCATACCAATATACATCAATTTCAAGCATTTTGAATCAACAAACAATTTTTAACATTTCGACAATATTTTCTTACTATTTTGACATGAAGTGAAGAACTCGATGTCCATCTTGACACATCCTGATATCACCTTTTACCTCCTTGAGAGAGTAACCTTTATCATCTTTCGCGTTGTTGAAAGATTAGCCTTTTCTGTGAAAGGATCGCCTTTGTTATCTTTCGCGTTGTCGAAAGAATTCATCTTTTGCGTTGTCAAAAGAATCGCCTTGCTCCTTTGGATCGCCTTATCATCTTTCGCGTTGTTGAAAGAATCGCCTTGTTCCTTTGGATCGCCTTTTCCATCTTTCGCGTTGTCGAAAGAATTCATCTTTTGCGTTGTCAAAAGAATCGCCTTGCTCCTTTGGATCGCCTTATCATCTTTCGCGTTGTTGAAAGAATCGCCTTGTTCCTTTGGATCGCCTTTCCCATCTTTCGCGTTGTCGAAAGAATTCATCTTTTGCGTTGTCAAAAGAATCGCCTTGCTCCTTTGGATCGCCTTATCATCTTTCGCGTTGTTGAAAGAATCGCCTTGTTCCTTTGGATCGCCTTTTCCATCTTTCGCGTTGTCGAAAGAATTCATCTTTTGCGTTGACAAAAGAATCGCCTTGCTCCTTTGGATCGCCTTGTCATCTTTCGCGTTGTTGAAAGAATCGCCTTGTTCCTTTGGATCGCCTTTCCCATCTTTCGCGTTGTCGAAAGAATTCATCTTTTGCGTTGTCAAAAGAATCGCCTTGCTCCTTTGGATCACTTTGTCATCTTCCGCGTTGTTGAAAGAATCGCCTTGTTCCTTTGGATCGCCTTTCCCATCTTTCGCGTTGTCAAAAGAATCGCCTTACTCCTTTGGATCGCCTTGTCATCTTTCGCGTTGTTGAAAGAATCGCCTTGTTCCTTTGGATCGCCTTGTTATCTTTCGCGTTGTCGAAAGAATTCATCTTTTGTGTTGTTGAAAGAGTCACCTTATTCCTCTTCAAGAAAATTGTCTTATTCACCATCCAACTTACCATTTTCATTTCCCGGTCAGGTTAAGGGTTAAACCTGAGCCTCATTTTGATGAGGTATTTCGTTTCCCGGTCAGGTTAAGGGTTAAACCTGAGCCTCATTTTGATGAGGTATTTCATTTCCCGGTCAGGTTAAGGGTACAAACCTGAGCCTCATTCTAATGAGGTATTTCATTCCCCGGTCAGGTTAAGGGTCAAACCTGAGCTTCGTTTCTACACGAGGAATTTTCCGTCCCATCCAGGTTAAGGGAAAAACCTAAATCTCACTTCTTTTGCGGTAAATTTTTTCTTCTTTATTCTCCATTTCATATCTACCATTTTCATCAAGGCTAATATTTTCATATCCAGTCAGATCCTTCTAACTGGGGCATTTTTATAGCCCAAATTTGATGTGTTTTCTTTGCCACTAAGCTCGTCTTCAAGCCGGCTTAGTAGCAAAGAGGGGCATCTGTAAACACCCCAAATTTTCCACATCCATTCTCAAACAATCCTCCTCAGGCAGTGCCAACCCTATCAGGTCAGTGTAGGAGTCAAACCCCGAGTCAGTTTCAGAAAATCACCATTTTACCCATTTTTATTAGGAAAATTACCATTTTACCCCTAGGTCATCCCGGACCCCAGTCAGTCGGAGTCGACCAAGCTCATTGGTCAGTTCAAGACAGTTAGAATATCAGTCATCTCAAGCTCATTTGAGCTCATAATGAATAAACCATTTTCATTTCTGACCATTCCTGCCAAAATGAGATCATTTCTTCAGAAATGAGCTCATTTCTCACTCAAATCCAAGTCAATTGTCTCCGAGTCAGTCATTCATAGTGAGTTATATTCCTCAGAGTCTAACTTGAGCTCACCAAAAGTTCAAGCGCTCCAGTTTCAGTTCGAAATCATTTCTAAGTGTCCAGGAGCCCATTTTAGTCCATTTCAGCTCTTTTAGCTGAAATTGAGCCAAGTTTAGTCAGTTGAGCTAGTGTTTGAGCATCGATTTTAGTTCACCTCAGTATTACTGACCTTTGTTTCAACTCAAAGCCAGCTCAAGTTCATAATTCACTTCACTCCAGTGACCATTCTGTACCATTTCTCTAAAAATGACAGCTTTTCTTGAAAATTCAGTCGGAAAGGTCAGTTGAGTCAGTGCCTGGTCAGTTCATTTGAGTTCTGAAACTCTAAAACCCAACTCAATCTAGCTCATCTCAGTTCAATCCAGCTCGAACCCCAATTTTCAGTGTCATTGTGACCCAGTAGAGTCCCAAAAACCATTTCTTGAGCTATTTTGCAAATTTTATCAATTTTAATGCTTTTTAAACTGATACAAGTGTCAATCGGGGTCTGACATCCAAAATTCTTTATTCAAGGTTAGCATTTCGCATAACATTTCATGTCATTTCTCATTATTTCATATCATTTCTCAGCATTTCATAACATTTCATCACATTTCATTTCATTTTCGAAGTCCAGAACTCCAGTTTTATAAATTTCAATCCAGATTGAGTTTTAAAAGTTTTCAGAAATCAATTTCAAACCTCGGGTTTCCAAAATTGACATTTTCACCCCGGGAGTCTAAACTTGGAAATATTTTCTCAAGAAAAATAATGTGGATTTCTTTCAAAATCAAAATTTCAAATTTTACACTGGATTTGCTTCGCAATGAGCTATTGAACTTCAAAATCCGAGCTCGTTTAAAAAATTGCCAAAAATAGCTCATTTCGTTTGGAAATATTTTCTCGAGAAAAATAATCTGGATTTCTTTTAAAATCAAATTTTCAAATTCTACACTGGATTTGCTTCGCAATGAGCTATTGAACTTCAAAATCCGAGCTCGTTTCAAAAACTGCCAAAAATAGCTCGTTTCGTTTGGAAATATTTTCTCGAGAAAAACAATCTGGATTTCTTTTAAAATCAAATTTTCAAATTCTACACTGAATTTGCTTCGCAACGGAGTATTGAACTTCAAAATCCGAGCTCGTTTCAAAAACTGCCAAAAATAGCTCGTTTCGTCTGGAAACTTTTTGAAAAGACTATTTTACCCCTCTAATCGTCAAAATGAATTTCAAAATCAAAATTTGGACCCGCTCTGAGATGGCCCATCCATTTGCATTCTCTTATTTTAATTTATAAGAAAAGAAAAAAAATTATCTTTTTCTTTATTTTTTGTTGTTTGTTTTATTTTATTTTTTTTATTTTTTTTATTATTATGTTATTCTTCCTAAGGTGGGACCCACAAGGTGGTCACCCAAACCTCCAACCCCCTCTCCTTTCCTTCCTTTCCTTTTTCTTTTTCCCTTTCTCTTTCCCTTTCTTCTTCCTTTCTTTCCTTTTCTTTTTCTTCTTTCTTTCCTTTCTTTTCTTCCCTCTCTTCTTTCCTTCTTCCCTTCCTTCCTCCCTTCCTTTCCCTCTTGCCCAGCCATTCACGTAAACCTCTTTGAGCTTTCTTTTCATTAAACCTAGAAAGACCTAAGTATAGAATCAATTAAGCCCTAAGTCCAAAAGATAAAAGAGGAGACTCATACGGCTGCCTCTTTTCTCACTCACCTCTTCTAATCTCTCTCTCTCTCTCTCTCTCTTGCATTCCATTCAGCCATGGCTGCCATCCCTTCGGCTCCAACTATGAAGTAGCTCCATCTGGTTGCAGCAGCCACGACTCCGGCCACCACCATTATTCAACCCCGGTTCTAGCTCCATTGAAACGTCTACAAGGTGCAACCCACCTTCAATTCAAGCAAGCATCCAGCTCCTTCAAAGCACCAACAACACCCTCCATTAGCTACAACCCATCTCAAAAATACTTTCTTCCAGCAAGGTTCAAGGCTGCAGTCAATCTATCCGTTACAAGGTGGAATCCAAGGTATGACTCCCATTTCATCAATATTTATTTGTTTAAATATATGATATTTCAATAAAAGTGCTACCGGATGATATGATCCATCCGTTCTATGGATGGAATCCCTCATCTCTACGGCCAACATAAAAAAAATGGTTCATATCCCCTGCTTACTTTTTGTTTTATTTTCGTTATTTTCCATGATTAGTTACATACTTTAAACATCATGCTAGTTAGATTTATGTTTTGCTTAGGTGTTATTCTGATTTCATTAAAGTTAAGTTAGTATTCTATCCGTATATCCATTATTTTACATAAGAATTCTTTATGATAAATCTTGAAAATTTTATCATGGATTTACATGGTTGTTGTTGATACCTTGAAAAAAACCCAGTATGATTTGGATTTCAAAACCTTCTCAAATAAATCAAATCCTAAACCGGGATTCTGCATTTCTGGAACTTCCAGTTTGCGCTTTAGCAGACAAAAACCTCCGGCACCACCCTTGTGGGAGATTCAGATCATCCTCCAAAAATCACAATAGATTTATAATTGAATCTACTAGTGATCGGGAATTTTTGAGGTTTTTCCAGTTATTTTTGACCTCTGAAAAAAATCGAATTTCTCAGACACTTGGGAAAATCTTGATTTTCCTCCGTCAGGGTATAGACAGACCTTAATTCACCAAATCCGTTCAATCTATAGCCCGTCTGCAAAAACTTTCAAAATGAAAGTTGTTATTCACATAGTGTTATGTCATTTCTAAAAATTTGGGAATTTTGTTAACTGTTTCAGTATTTTTCCCAAAATTTACATTTCTGTCTGACAGATTTCAATATCCCGAAATTCCAGAGATTTAGGTCTTTGATAACAGTGTGACCTTTTATAAACCGTAACTCGAATCCCAATGGTGTCAAAAGATAACATTTTACCCTATTTGTCAGGAACATTTTCCCACAATTTCAGCCTTTTCCCCATCTGTTTACTATTTTTCCTACATTTTCTACCAAAACCTGTCTGTTTCCTTCATTTACTAGTCGCCGGATTCCGATCCGACTTGCCGGAGTGGCACAGCTCCGACCATAGGTCAAAACCAGAAAGTGTAAAATGCAAAAATCCTTTCCTTACTGTCCTATGTCACCCCATAAAATTTGGGAAATTTGTATGGAAGTTTGATATCCTAAATCGCCTTTAGAATCAACATTTTAGGTAAAAATCACAAAATTTAGGGTTTTTATTTGAATTTTCATATTTAAAAATACAAAAAAATTAGATTTTCGAGCTCCATTCTGTTTTTAGGGTTATTTTAGGTGTCCATGCCAAATTTGGCTTAATTCCAAGTTCATTTGCTCCATGTGCTAGTTTATCTTTAAATTCAAAAGCGAAAATCAAGCGAAAATCAGGTTAAATTTGATATTTTATGTTATTTTCGCCATTTTAGGGTTTTTATCATGTACATGAGCATGTAGAATCATATTAGGGTTAATTTCAATGTCATTGGCATTTCACATTTTCCATTTTTGCAAAATTTATTTCAGAAAACCCTGGTTTCAAGGCCATAGTCTTGTTGTCGGGGGTATTTTGGTCATTTTGACCATAATTTCGAAATTTCAATTTCTAATTTCATAAATTTCATGTATATCATCATATTATGTTTGATTTATTTCATTTGATTTTAAAAATTCCAAAAATTCTTTTAGAAAACCCTGATTTCATGGTCATCAGGGGTATTTTGGTCATTTTGACCCCAATTTCGAATTTTCAAGTTTATTTTTGAAATTTATTCATTATTTATCATGTTTATATCAAAGGGGGTATGAATTTGGGTTTATATCTGAATAATATCCGATAATTTCCCATATTTTCGGATAAATTCAGAAAAACCTACATTTTTTTGCTAACCTTGTTTTCTAGTTTTGCAGGAACATTCAAGAAGAAGACTTAGCTTTTATTTTTATTTTATTTTATTTTATTTCAATTCAATGTAACCTCAAATGTAATAATTTGGAATAAGAGTTAC
This sequence comes from Nuphar pumila, assembly GCF_984573655.1. Lineage (NCBI taxonomy): Eukaryota > Viridiplantae > Streptophyta > Magnoliopsida > Nymphaeales > Nymphaeaceae > Nuphar > Nuphar pumila. The sequence goes on from NC_143255.1 coordinate 42,865,737, forward strand.
TTTTCTGCTTAGAATAGGGTTGCATTGCATATAGTTTAATTTATGCAAATTTCAATATGTGATGTATGATTCATGCACATTATTTCAAATTCACTATGGTTTACACGAATGGCACGTGCACAAGCTCTTATGGAGTTTATAAACTCGGTGGAATTCATATTTATGACCATAGTCATAATACGAAGAAAACCAAGATTTATGATCTTCATATTAGCCACATTCAGCCTACACTCTTAGGCTAACTTCAAAAATGCACTGCATTTCTCAAAGTTTCAAAAAGATTTCCCAATTCCTCAATGAAATTATCTTTTTAAATTCATATTCATTCATTCATTCATTCATATCATTCAAATTGCATTATTTTCAAACTCATTTTCCAATTTCAATTTCAGAAAATTCAGTTTTCTCAAGAATTTCCAAGTCTTTCTCAGGATCTAGTTTTCTCAAAATCCTAAGTTTTCAAATGACATTTCAAAGCATTTCCCAAGTTCAAATCAAGATTTTCCTATGTTTTCAAATTCTCAAATTTCAAAATCCCAAGTTTTCAGAAATTCATTTTCTCATATTTTCCAGTTTTCTTGAGAATTCATTTTCCATTTCAAAAGTCATTTTCCAATGAATTTCTTAGATTTTCTCAGAATTCTCAAATCCATTTTCTCAGAAAAGCAATTCCAAATTTCAAAATCGTTTTTCTAAAGTTCAAATTTTCCTGAGAAATCACTTTCCAATGCAAATTTCTGATTTTCAATAAAATTCAATGATTTTTCGAGGAATTCCATTTTCAAGCATTTTCCAGTCCTTTTCTAAATGCATTTCAATTTTCCAAAGCAAACATCATAATTTCTCAAACTTGCATTTTTCAAAATTTCATAGCACAAGCCTGATTCTTTGTGCATTCTAGGAAAAATAGAGCATAATTTAGATATTTGAGTCAAGTTAAAGCACATAATTGGTCCTTGGTTCAATTACCCCTGGTAAAGGCGCCATGAACGGTTGAACCTCGTACCGACAGGCGGATCCCATTCCATGGAATTTTCCCGCAAATTTTCAAAACGGAGGCGAGTAAATTTTCAAAACAATTTTCAAAACTTTGGTCGAGTTTAACTCGCAAATTCGTTTCTCTCGCAAGGGAGGAAAAAAATTTTGCGATGATAACAGAAGGCGAATCTTTCGATCAAAGCAAAAGACGGAGAAGGCAATCCTTTTATCAAGGAGAAGGTGAATCTTTCGATCAAAGCGAAAGATGAAGAAGGCAATCCTTTTATCAAGGAGAAGGTGAATCTTTCGATCAAAGCGAAAGACGGAGAAGATGATCCTGTTATCAAGGAGAAGGCAAATCTTTCGATCAAAGCGAAAGACGGAGAAGGCGATCCTTTAGGAAGGAGAAGGCGAATCTTTCGATCAAAGCGAAAGACGGAGAAGGCAATCCTTTTATCAAGGAGAAGGCGAATCTTTCGATCAAAGCGAAAGACAGAGAAGGCAACACCAAGATATGTCAAAACGGATGTCAAGTTCTTACTTCTTATCAAGAAAGCTGGAAAATATTGCCAAAGTGATATTAATTGTAGTTGATTCAAGGTAATTTAAAAGCAAGCCGTTCTTGAAAAAGTGTTTCCTCTTCCACCTAGAGTATTACCCCCAACTCGGTTAACTCTATAGAATCCAGAATCAAAGCCAAATTATTGTTGTTGATTGTCTTCAAGGAAGCTATCAATTTCCTTGATATGAAAAGAGAGGGAATATTCTTAGCTTCATAAAAGCGTTTGAATGAAAAAGATATTGATAGAATAATTTCACATAGATAAAGAGGATTCTTGATAGTTTGGGCAGTTTGATATCCTGGGCATTTTCCCATGATGATCTTTTCGCACTCTTTTGAGTCATGGAGCTTTCTTGGGCTTTTTACATCATCCTTTCATTTTGGAGATGTCCTGACTTTTTCTCTTTCTTCGGGGAAGGGTACGTCACAAACTCCTTCATCTTGGAGATGTTCCGATCCTTCTTTTTTTCTTTCTCAGGGATTAGGTTTGATGACATCGGTTCTAAAAAGGTCTTTAGATGATAGCAGAAATCAAATATCTTTTAAAGTTTCTCGGTAGGTTCATCACACTCGCCTTCATCTCGACGGTGATCTAAATTTCCCTGGAAGGATTCGTCACAAACTCCTTCATCTCGAAGATGATCTTAATCTTCTTTGGCCTCGGGGGTCTAGCTTGCATATTCGTCTTCATCTTGACGACAATTGAGAGATCTCTTTTGCGGATATTTGATTACAACTCAAATGACTGAGGAGATATGGATTTGGTAGGTTCTTTTTACTGCACATGATATTTCCACTGTCTTACTGCCAAAGAATAATCTTTAAGAATGTGCCATGGTTATGATCAATATCAGCTCACTTATAGCTTTTCAACGTCATTGAATTTTCCTTCGCCAGTCATATCGAGAATTTTTCTTCATCCTCTTGGTTGACCAACAGAAAATTTGAAGTTTGAGCCTTTTTTCACAAAAGCTTCACCCTTTTGGAAGGAATACTAAGGAGATTTGAGGAAATTCTTTATGTGATAAAAGCTTTGAGATCAACAACTATTTTATGGCAATTTGGCAAGATCTTCTTGAAATCCTTGATGATGAAACCTTTGCTTAATATCCAATTTTGCCACATCAGTGGGATTCTAGAAAAATCCGACACGAGGCTGAAAATATAAATTTAAAGTTCTGAAGGCAAGCTTGGCATAAAACTGGATTTTGAAGGTAGGCCTAACTCGAAGCCTGGTTTTGAAAGACCATTCGAATCAAGACTCAGATTCTACAAGGAAAACAGGAAAATTCGAGTTAAAAACTCGAGCCTTCGAAGGAAAGCTAGGATGTTTGATTGCTAAGGAGAGAAAATTCAGGTTGAAACCCAAATCTTCAAAGGAAACTAGATTAATTCATATTTTTAAAGGAAAGAAAATTCGAGTCGAAACTCAAATATTCAAAGGAAAGCTGGATTGTTCGAGTCGAGGCTCGAATCTCAAAGGAAAACTGGGAAGTTTTAGATTTTGAAGGAAAGAAAACTCGAGTTAAAACTCAAATCTTCAAAGGAAAGCAAAAAAGTTCGAGTCAGGGCTCGAATCTCAAAGGAAAACTGGAAAGTTTTAGATTTTGAAGGAAAGAAGGCTCGAGTTAAAAACTCAAATCTTCGAAGGAAAGCAGGAAAGTTTGAGTCAGGGCTCGAATCTCTAAGGAAAACTGAAAAGTTTTAGATTTTGAAGAAAAGAAGGCTTGAGTTAAAAACTCAAATCTTTAAAGGAAAGCTGAAAAGTTCGAGTCAGGGCTCGAATCTTAAGGAAAAAGTTAAAAGTTCGAGTCGAAACTTGAATCTCAAAGGAGAGTTGATGAGAAGGGATAGAAATTAATGAAAAGATTGACAAAAATTAAGGAAAATTTAGAAAAGATTGTAACCTGAAGGTTTGAAATTGAGATTTGAATAATCCGAAGGTCAAAATTGGATTTAGAGCTTTGATTTTTGATGAATGGTTAGTGCAAAGACTGAACCTGAGGGTCTAATCGATCGGTCAGCCAAACACTAGCACGAGCGCTAAATGTATCAGTGCGAGCACTGGGTTTTTCAAGAAATGCCCCAGTATGAGTACTGGATTTTGAAATTATACCCGCACGAGCTTTGGCTTTTCTGACCGAGAGTCGGAAGAGGAGGGCATCTTCAAGACATTTGGAAATTGAAGTGAGAATAATTGTCGGGGTTTTTAGGATTATCCCGTATCCTGAAGAGGAAAAAGGAAATAAATTTTGACAAAAAGTGATAAGAGTTGATGAAGAATAAAATTAATAAAAATTTAATAACGAAAAGGTTCAAAAAGATTGACAAAGCATCAAATAAAATTGATAAAAATTGATAAAGAATCAATAAATTTGGCAAAAATTGACAATGAATAAAAATTGATAAAGACTGACGAAAGTCTGATGAAAACTTGGTAAAATTGGTGGAAAATTTTATGATAAAATACTTCAGGATTATCCCTTATCCTGAAGGAAGAAGGAGAAGTGTCTCGATAAACGAGGTTCAGGTTCATCTTAACATGAAAGGGAAAAAAAGAAAATACCTCGAAGGCCGAGGTTCAGGTTTATCCCTTAACCTGAAAGGGGAAAGGAATACCTCATGGGAAAGAGGCATCAGGTTTATCCCTTAACCTGAAAGGGTAAAGAATAAAATTTATGAAAAGTGGGGAAAATCGAATAAATTTATGATAATTTTATTTTTGAAAAAAATGCTCACAGATAGCCTTGTTGCTTCTGTGGGGGGGTGTCAGGATTATCCCTTATTCTGAATGGGGAAAACCTCAGACAACAAGGGTCAGGTTTTATCCCTTAACCTGAAAGGGTAACAGGAGATAGGAATACCTCATTGAAACGAGGCATCAGGTTTGTCCCTTAACCTGAAAGGGTACAGAGTTGATAAAATTTAATAAAATTTCAAAAAAAATTGATAAAACTTGATAAAATTTGATAAAATTGATGTAAATTTGATAAAAATATGAACAAATTGAACGAAACTGATAAAGATAGCAAAATTAACTGAAAATTTGTAAGATTTGAGAAAAATGAATTTTTTTGATCTTGCCTGCATATAGGATCTTGAAAGAAGAAAAAATGTTCATTTAAAAGGTAAGTGAGAAGTCATTTTTGGGAAGAAAAATCAACCGCAAGAAGAATGATTAGCGCGAGGACTGAATCTCTGAAAGGGAATCAGACATGAGAGATCATCATGAGGGTCAATTTTTGAAGGAAATGCTTTGAAATCAATTTTTTAGAGAAAAGAAGATCAACAATAGATTTGATTTCTGAAAATAACAATTTGAAATTGATAATAATATCAATACAAGGGTTGATCTTTGAATATAATGATTTGAAACCCATTTTGGAAGATAAGACCAACACAAGGGTTGATCTTTGAATGCAATGGTTTAAAATCAATTTTTCAGAAAATATGATCAACACGAGGGTTGATCTTTTAATGCAATGATTCAAAACCTATTTTTGAAAACTATGATCAACATGAGGGCTGATCTTTGACAAAAGTTGGATAAAAGAATATTTGAACTTTTTGTTTATGAAGACTTTCAAAATTTCATGATTTTTGAAAAACCCTCATAGGTAATATCATCTCTCATGAATGATGTCATGATTGGTCCTGTATTCTGAAAAGAATAGGAATTAAAATGCGGTTTTGATAGAAGCCGATGAAGAGATTTTTGAAATATAAATTTTGAAAAACAAATGCCTCTATGTGGCAGAGGAAGGAAGTATTTTGATATTAAAGATATGAAGGAAAATTGACATTCCATTGATGAGCAAAACTGATAACAAAGGACTGAAATATTTACAAGTACTTTGACCAAAAGATCACAAAAGGATTGGGCTGACTGGCTCTCTACAAGGTGACTGACAAAAGGGGAGGAAAGTAGAAAAATTCTGGCATCTTCAGTCTTCTAAGTAGCCCGGGAGAGGCTTGGTCATGACGGCTAGCTCGTCTTCCTCTTCGTCTTCAATAAAGAGACTTTTGTCAACGCAATCCTGAACAATATTTTTGAAGACGAAGCAGTGATTGGTGTCATGCCCCACTGCTCGATGGAACTTACAGAACTGATTCATGAATCTTCCCATAACTATGGGAGGATTTGTGACTTTTGGGAGTTTCACCAACCCTTTGGTAAGCATGAATTCAAGGGCTTCTTTGAGCGTTTGCTTCAGAGGAGTGAACTCACGATCATTACTCCAACCTTCGCGCTTTATTTTTTCTTTTTGCGGAAAGTTAGACTGAGACGGCTTGTCATTCTGCTTGGAAGACTTCTCCCTTTGAGCTGCGCCGTGGTTCTGGCCTCTTTTACTGCTGCCATGATCATTGTCAGAGGTATCAACTGCATGAGTGAATTGCGCTTTCTTCTTCTGGTCTTGGATGTTTTTGGCCAGAGGCATGCCCTCGTAAAGCCCGCTTTCTATTTCTGCCTCGAGCTATTCGGCTCGCTCAATCAATTTGATAAAGGATTTTGCCGTAGAAGTGGCAATGAGGCTTCTCAGGGGCTGAGAGAAATTGTTGAGGATTATTTGCAATGCATGTTCCTCGGGAATGGGTACCTTCATCTTAATACATGTGCTTCTCCACCTATGAATGAAATCTCCTGCTCTTTCAGTCTCACCTTGCTTCAGGTTGTAAAGGTGATTGAGCGTAGGTGAAGCCTCAGTATTGAATAAGAAGCGCTCAATGAATAAATTGACTACCTTATCGAACTCTCGTAGTTCGATAGGATTGATGTGGTCAGCATACCACCTGACCGCTACACCCTCCGAACTGCGGGGAAAGCAAATGAATAAAGCCCTGTTATCCTTTCTGAAGTGGCAACATTCTGCATAAAAGGTGGCTAAGTGAGCTTTAGGGTTGCCAGTCCCGTCAAATTTGAGAAACTTGCGAGGAAGATTCTCCAGGTTATCGTCCTCATCTAGACCATCGTAAAAATCTTCGCCAGTGTAGGTCTGCTTGCCCTTACTCTTGGCTTGAATGTCCTTGATTGCTCGATTCATTTCCTTCATTTGCTTACTCATCGAGTCCTCTGCTGGAATCCCAGACTTGAGCTTGTTGACGGATTTAGACTCTTCTGCAGCTATCTTTACGGACTGCCTCAGAGGATACTATTTGTAGACAATCTGCTCTTCCTCTTCTGATTCTTCCTCGACTGACTCTGATTTCTCAGAAGTGATGTCTGGCTGAACCTTCTTTCTGATGATTTTGACTTGCTTTTTTACAGGTTTCTTCCTCAGCTTGCTTTTAGGAACAACCTCTTTCAGATTGGCCTCGGCTTGCTCCGATATCATCCTCACCATCATCTTTTGGAACATACCATACATAGCGGGGTCAATGTCATCTCCTTTGTTCTGACCCTATCCTCTGACCGATTTAGGAGAGTCTATTCCTTCTGTCTCACTGTCGCTGTGTTGAGGAACTGTTTCTTTTCCAGCTCTGGTCTGAACCATTATTGAATATCAGCGCTCTCTGTAGAAGAAAGTGGAGGTTTTTAGACCGAAGAAATTTTTTGGAGAAGTTTTGACAAGAGAAAGGATTATGATGAAATCTTGTTAAAAAAATTTGTATCCCATTACTAGGGATTGAGTCGCCACGAAATTTGTGACAATTGCGTTGTTTACTCTACGAGGGAGAGTAACCAACTAAACACACGAAGAAAATGCTATTTTGAAAAGAATATCTCTTGACGAAAAGAGACTATAAACAAGAATATAAAATCAGAAGAAAAATAAGAGAAAAAATGAAATTTGAGAATAAATGGAAAAGATTTAAAATTTGAAGAACTTGCAGGCAGGACCAGAAAAAATTTGAAGAAATTTAGAAGAAGAAGAGAAAGGAAAATACACCTGGGTTTTAAAAACAAAGAGGAAATTTTGAAATATATACCTAGTGTTTTAGAAAATATAAGGAAGATATAAAATATCATACAATCACAGATATACAAAAAAGGACGCAGAAACAACGCTCCCTAAAGCTGACTATAAATGCAATATTTGAAATGGCTGATAGGACCTTAATCCTAATTCTAAGATTTATATTATCTGATTCCAATCAAGGTATGTCGATATACTCAAGTCGAAGCTCGAAGTACGTGGCATAAAAATATCTCTCCGGTTCTAATGTAAAGGCTTCCTTGAGCACCTACCGATATACCTCGGACTATGGCCCTTCGGTACATGGTAGGGGGGCGCGAACCCAAATAAGTGGTCCAGTTGTGAGGCTCTCTCCCGAACTATGGTTCAGTGAGACAACCCAACAATGTGAAGACTAGGAAAATATAGGTAGGGATGTTTTCAAAAACATGTTCAACATGCAGATAAAACCAGAAAGCTCTAATGCAAGTCCTAAAGAGATAAAATTTAAATAAAAAGAAGCATACACTTGCATACATTGTTTACATTCAATCCCTAAAATTGAGGAGAGTTTATTTTAGAACTAAATCTAATGTGAACATGGAATAATCTCCTCAATATGGTCCTACCAAACCATACTTAAATCCTATATGCAATGATGTCAGCTTAGGACAGAGTCTAAGCTCCTAAGGTTTGCATGGAAATAAAGCTCACATTTATAGAATAAAGACTTAGATAATATTAAAGCAAAGCAAAGGCATATATCCGACCGAACAAAGATAAGTCCCATCACGATCGCCAAAACTGTGATCATCGCAAAATTTTTCTTCTCTTGTGGTTTCTCTCTCTTCCTTTTCCTTTTCCTTTCTGACCTCTATTTCTCCTTTTTGAGGGGAGAAATGAAAAGATAGAAAAGAAGAGAGAAGAGAAAAGAAAAGAAGAGAGAAGAGGAACTCTTTTGCGGGGTCTCACTTGACCTTGATTTGAAAAATATTTAAAAAATTACTCGCCTCCGTTTTGAGATATATTGCGGGAAAATGGAGAGACGGGATTCGCTCGTCGGTACAAGGTTCGACCGTTCATGGCGCCTTTACCAGGGGTAATCGAACCAAGGATCGAATTTGTGCCTTTTGCTTTGCCTAAATAGTATCTAAGAATTTATTCTAAGTCTAAGTGCACACAAAATCTTGCTTGTTCAATGCAAGGATGTATGCTCTTTTCAAAAAAATTGTTTTGAAAATCTTCAAGTGTTCTGAGATGAACCTGATAATGGAGTGAAGAAATGATTGAATCTAACTTAGAACTTGAGATAGATCACGGATTTGAAGTTCTAAGTCTTTGAAATAATCAGAGCTAGGAAAATAAATCTTTGAATTGGGAAAGAATGATTTGAAAAAAGGAAAAGGAAGGAAATTTCAAAGTCAGAAGATGGACTTTGAACTTAGAGATAAAATTTGAAATGGAATTGAATTTAAAATTTGAAATCAGGATGTAATTTGAATCCAAAGTCTGGATCCTAAATAGAGTTGAAATCCAAGATGAAATTTAATTCTGGATTTAGAATCCTAAATGGGAATTGATTCCAAAATCTGAGATCCAATGATGAAGTTGAATTTTGAGTTTTAAATGGAATTGGATCCAAGATCTGGAATCCAAGGTAGATTTGGATTTGAAATCTGGAATTTAAGATGGAATTTGAATTCTGGATCCTAAATGGAATTTGGATCTGAGATCTGAGATCCTAAAATGGAATTAGATCTGAAGTCTGAGATCCAAAATGGAATTGGATTCTGGATCCTAAAATGGAATTGGATTTGAAGTCTGAGATCCAAGATGAGATTGGATTCTGGATCCTAAAATGAATTTTGGATCTAAAGTCTGAGATCCAAGGTGAAGTTGGATTCTGGATCTAGAATCCTAAATGGGGATTGGATCTGGAGTCTGAGATCCAAAAGTAGAGATTGTACTTGAAAATCTGGATCCAAGTTGGGATTAGGATCTAACTTTGGATTTGGATTCTGAAAGTCCAAATGAGACTTTTGAAGATGGATCTGGGTTTTGAAAACCCAGATTGAATTTAAAACTTAGGAAAGGTTTAAGCTTTGAGATGCAAAATTAATCTCAAACTTTGATTTTGAAGGAGATAAACTTGATTTTGAATTTTGAAATCAGAAGATGGATTAGAAACTTCAAAGTTTAAATTAAACTTTGAAGTTTGATTTTGATTTAGAATTTGAATTTTGGGATATACAAATGAATGTCAAATTGGACTTCAAATTTGAAACTTGAATTTGGAATTTCGAAGTTGATTGGAACTTTGAAATTTGATTTGAAAATTTTGAAGTTTTTGAAATGAATTTGAAATTTCAAAGTCAAATTATACTTTGAAATCGAATGTCGAATCTTGAGAAATGAAAATAAGATTTAATCTGAGAAATGAAGAAAAGAATCACTTGAAATTTTGAAAAAGGAATTTTTGAAATATGATGCAATTCTATTCTAAATGATGAATGAATTTAAAGAACTTGAAATTGAATTTTTGAAAAGTTATTCCATTCTTTAAATGAATTAAAATAAGATTGAAGATATAATACATCCTTGACTATGGTCATTGAATGTATTATATAATAATCATATCTGAATTCAAAATGAAGAATAAAATACATTTGAGTGCTTTTATAGAGTTTAAAATGAAATTAATTCTCAATATATCCCGACTATGGCCATTGATATCTATATTGAATTAATTTTAAATTAAAATCTGATAAAAGAAGGAAATATTTGAAAACATGATGATTTTTTAAGAGGATCCAGTGTGAATCTAATGTTATTTTATAAAAGATAAAAATCCTAAGTTTTGTTTACATCTTGACTAAAGCCATTGATGTAAATCATCAGCTTAGGATAGATTACCTCTTACGAAATGGTGCTCGTGTCATTCGTGTTTCACCATTGTGAGATTTTGAAAAATAAAGGCAAAAAAAAAAATACGAGAACAAGTAATTCATGGTATTTATAATGCTCATTCATTCTAATCTAAGACTTGTAAATGTAGAATTTTTATTAAGATCTAACTATTACAACACATAAAATTGAATTCACAACTCCAAGTAATGATCTTTTCCTCATATTCTTCTGCAAAAAAAAACACTTGATTAATATGAAAATAGAAGAAAATTGTATATAGATGTCAATGGTAAAATACTCATATGTCAAGATGTATATGATGAAGAAGATGGGAAGTGATATATATACTTATATTCATGTATACGTACATATCTATATATATATGTAGATATATATGTATAATCATATATATATATATACATATGTATATATTACACATGATGTATAGGCAAAATAGGTGTTGATGAAGAAGAAATACAACAAGGAAGGAGATATACAATGTAAAGTGGTTCTGTGAGAATGAGTGACATAGACATACGTGCAGCTAGGAGGTTGAGTGAAGTGGGTCAGCTAATACCTCTAGATACATCAACCTGTTTTCCTCATAATTCATCATGATATCGATTTCTTTAAATTTGAGCTGTAAATCTGAACTCTCTTTTTTCTGTCAAACTAGTTATTGCGGATAATGTTTATCCCAGATTCATAAATACTTATCCTAAATACATGAACACAACAGAAACAGACCCACAAAATAAAATGAACAATAACAGCCTACAGAGAGGAAATACATGGAAAGTAGAATTTGAATGAGACTTATACAAAAGAAGGAACAAAGTTGTGATTTATCAGATCAATAGAAACAATGAATGTAATGAACTACCAAGATGAAATCAAAGACGTAATAAGCTAAAGAAGGCCCAAAATAATGTACTGGAGGTGATGCTCATCTCGAATGTTTAATGGAAGGCTTCCTTTGATGCGTTTCCCTTATGCTGGAAAACTTTGAGCTGCGTGACAGTCTCCTTTGCTATATCAATGCTACCTGTCTAACATAAATATTTATGAGATATTCACTAATAGCCAATAATGCAAGGTTGATGGTGTTGTGACGTGTGCAAGTAAGGATAAGGTACAATGAAAGGGATCATTTCAGCATTTATGAGTAAATGAAGGTGAAGTGGGTGCTACTGCAGAATTGTGGATAAACTACATATTGCTTCTATCAAAATTATGCAACTTTGGCATATCCTGACATGAAAGTGACCTACAGGAGATGAATGTAACAGAAACAACGAGCATGATAGATGCGATTATGAATCAATGCCATTGTATTGTGAGTCCATTCATAGGCAAGTAACACACAGCGTCCCAAAGTTTATCAGCCAATGATCTTCTTGCTAGCAAGTTATGTAATGTGAGCATTCTGTCTTGCATCACCTTTTCGAGTCATCAGACTTCAGACCACTTGGCCATTCAAACTCTGAGATCAATCCCTCATAGCGCCAGCTAGCAGGTAAGTGATGGATCATTTATCCCTAACGAGTGGCCTTTGAATGCTAATCTCGGCCTCCTGGCTTTGTCAACCCCAACAAGGTAGACTTTAGCAGGTGACACATAGTGGAATGTACGTGTTGCTGTAGTGATACAATATACGCAGGGAAATGAGAGAGATGTGGCAACCTGTGGGCTGCATATGACATGCAGAGATAACAGTGGATGCATAGCTATAGTGAACTGTGTAACTTGCAGAAAATGCAAGTATGTGGTTTAACTAAATGTAAAAATGTATATATGAAAGACAAACCAACACACAGATGAAACATTGGCGTGGCATGACAATATGGTAAGCAATGTAAACAACAGATGAGGCTCAATATAGCAACATTACTAATATATTCATGATGAATTATAATGAATTTTAAGATAAAATCTCACAAAGTGGGGATTTACCTTACATCGATCAAGTCATTCATAAACAGAACATATTAAATTTCAGAGGAGGTGGATGGAAAAGAGCCAGCCTTACGAATCCCCACCTGTACGCAGCCCCTCCTTTTCAATCATCAATTGCCATTGAATGCTCAGGAAGGTTCGGGCCTTTCATGGGACTTGGAGAAGAACCCTCAAAGTAATTTTCCTTGCAGCCTCAGATACAACACTCTGATAAACATTTTTAACAGGACGAACACCTCCAGTGAGATTGGAAAGTTATAAGGAACATATTTTGAAGATTCTCATTTACACACTGACTTGTCAAGATTTCCTGAATATAACTGCGGATAATCATATAACATTGACAAGAAATGGGGCAAACAATCCCCAACAATCGATCGCAGTAACTCCACCCATACTTTCCAAGGGGGCAAAACCTCCAGGATATGTATTTCTTATTGAAATTCGCAGTTGATACATACCTGCATCTCCTTATTCCAGCATTATTGACAGTCGGATTCCCAATGAGTTCACACAGCACTGACCATGTAGTTGTGATAATACTATAACAGATACGAGCTTACGATAACTCGAAAGTATGTGGAGTACGATTCCACAGTAAAACATTCAAATTCTTTTAAGCAATGGGGAATCACCTGTTTTACAAGCATAAGGAAAAGATTTTCTAACAGTTAATAGCAATGCCCATCAAGCGTCGCTATGAATTTATCTCTGGAAAATGAAATTAACTGATGCCCCATCTCAGAATCTGTAACGCATGATGAATGGGTATATATACAGGGTGACAGATGGTGATATTTGTTGGACTGTGCTATGGTGAGGTAAAGGGGAGTAAGTGACAGTGCAATGAAGTAAATAAATATGAAGACAATATGCAAAACATATATAATGAGCATTAAGTGCATCAGACGGAGGATTTCATGTACAGAAAAAAAAAACATATCGAACATTCACTCCATCATAATGGATCATGTTAGGATAGAACACATAGAATTTTTGACAGAAACAGGGCCCCAAAGGAGACAAATGATGGGCGATCTGTCAATAAAGCATAAGCAAGAGAAAGAAATAAGCAGCTTGGTTTAGAGACATACCATCATCCACGAACTAGCAGCACCATATTGAAACCAAGAAGCCTTATATTCACTAATGGAATCTTATCCATTTAGGTATATTGAAAATGTCGTGTCTCGAGCAGGAAATTTATTTATTAACATGCGGTCTCAATCTAAAGAATGTCCATGATATTTCAAGTAGTCATTATGTATACTTCTACTCTGATGGATCCGATTGGCACCTGGACTGAGCTTAGCTTCAGTGATTCTGGTTCTAATGTAAACATCAAACATCTAACGACTAAAAAAAAAAACTCAACGAATTGGAAAATGGACTTACCACTATCTCTATTTACATGCCCAGATACGCTAATCAGATAACCAGAAGATTATTTACTCCAGTGAGAGACAATCAACTTTCGATTTCATGATGACCCCCCCCCCCAACCAAATTAATAAGGATGGTGTTTAAAACTGGGAGTCAAGCCGACCTCCTGTGAATAACTAATTATCTTCTAAACATAAGCTACATGACTAATGATCTTCTAAGATGCAGGCCACTCCATGAATGGCCTCTTGGAGATAGGAATCATAGAACAAAATATCACAAGAAATGAAAAGAAAGGAGAAAAGAGAAAAAAGAAGAAAAAAACACTTATCAAAACTATAATGCGCAGGATGATAATGCACATAAACTTCTGAAACTCAATAGTAAGGAAAGAAAAAGAACAAGATTGTGAGAATTGGGGAATTCTTTTGCTGTTGCACAGGGTGGGTTGACGTTGCACAGGCAACTCAACGCCACCAGTAGTGTATTTCTGGGAGTGAAGACAAGAGAAAATTATAGTAAATCAGAGGAAAATCAAAGGAGAAAAGGTAAGGTAAATGAAATTTATTTTTAAAACAGATGAATCGGCGATGCCATTGCGAGGCATCGCCGGTCATCAATAAGAAAAGATATTAGATGAAATCTAAAAACCCACTGCAAACTTGAAACATAAATAAACTCTAGAAATTAAAAGAGCAAGTGAAGGATGATGTATAAATAGATGGTGAAAGAGGACAGAGAGGAAATCAAAGTCTGGATATTCGTTGAAACTTAGAGAAATCCATGGATAAAAGAATGAAAAGGAGAGGGGGTTCTTTGCAGAGGATCAAAAGACGGAAAAGCACGATTACTTACCTGCGATGGCTGCGGTAATCGGTCTTTCACTGCTACTTGAGGAGAATCAGAGAAGAAGCGTGAAGAAAATGAAGGGGTGAAACACGATTTGTGAAAAAGGAGGTGCGGTGGTAGGGTGAAAACGGGTGCTGAAGCCTGCCCTTGCGATCCCTTTTTAAAGAAGAAGAAGCAGAATCGAGAGGGGTCGAGCCGTTGGGGATCAAGGGTTGATGGGGGTTCGGTTGGTGATGGGCGGCAGCTATGGAAAAGCTCATGTTGGAGTTCGGGCGAGAGGGCTTAGGGAAAACCATGGATGATTGGGCGAGAGGGGGGAGAAGGCGGTGGAAGCTTCCTGGAAGAAAGGGGGTTCGAGAGGATTCTCGAAAGAGAGAGAGAGAGAGAAGAGGCCCATCTTCTTTTACGAAAGGTCTTTACCGAAAACCCTAAAAAAACAATTTTCAAAGGGGGCCTTCTTATTTTCAGGTTTTTACAGAGAGGCGGTTCCTTTACGAGTTTTTTTGAAAAGTGATTCTTTAAAAAAACTATTTTTTCTATGTATATATATTTTCTTCTTTTCTTCATTTTTTATATAATTTGTATTTTTTGGAATGAAATTCTAAAAACTAAGGAGTTTAAAATAATTTTGCAAAATTTTTAAAAATATTTAAAAAGGAAGGGTTTTCTGAGCTATTTTTGGAAAAAAATGGGTTTGGACCCAAGTTTTGAGAAAATATTCGAGTTTTAAACCTCGAATCGAGAAATATAACGCGATGGATCCAAACGGATACCGGACGAAGTGTCTGAGCCCTTTTAAAAAGGTTATTTTGGTAATTTTGAGAATTTGGTTTAAAATTGGACAACGAAGCTCAAATTTGGATCTCTTATCTGGATACAGATCCGAAATTGAGTCAGATATATAAAATGGATTTAATTTCAATAAAACTTGAGAAATAAAATGGAATTCAGATTCAAAAGTGACTCAATTACCCAAAATAATGGGGTCAGGGGCAAAAGGGGAATATTTAAAAGATTTTAAAAAATTTGGGGTGTTCACAATGAAAAAATTTGATTTCTTTTTTTTTCTTCTAATAGCTGGGTAAAACTGAACTTTTTGTTTTTAGAAGACAATTGGTTGACTCAGCATCCTTCCACATAGGACCCTTGCCCCCCCTTGCCCACTATGGAGTACATCTAGCTTCAACCTTGCAGTGAGAGATGTGTGCAGATTTCAAACTCGTAATGACCCTTTAAATTGGTTATGTTATGAGATACCTCCTAACTAGATTAGTGGCCACTAGGGGTGACAAAACCTGACCCGCCAACCTGCCTCTTAGGCGGGTTTGGGTTTGGGTTTGGAAAAAACAAACCCGTTTAATAAACGGGTCGATCCGCTTAACCCTTTTATTAAACAGGTCGGGTTCATGTTAGGGTTATGCCAACCCGGCTGACCCATTTAATAAACGGGTTAGGCGGGTGGGTCAACCCGCCAACTCGTCTGCCAAATCGTCAACTCGACCCGTCAACGCAACCTGCGAACCTGAGAACCCGCGAACCCGACCCAACCCATTTATTAAATGGGTTGGCAGGTCGTGTCGGTTACCTGTTTATTAAATGGGTCAGGTTTGTGTTTGCCACAACCGACCCGTTTAATAAACGGGTCAGGTTCGGGTTGAGGTATGCTGACCCGCCAACCCGTCGGGTCCACCCGCCAACCCGACACGATTGCCACCCCTAGTGGCCACCTCCTTGACACTTCATTAAAGAGTAAGATCTATCAATCTAAATCTAGTCACTAAGCAGCACAAAAGCATATAAAAACAAGGCTTGCTCTATATTTGACCTTCAGGCGAATGGGAGGTCTCATATCCTCAGATTTGAGATCCCCAAAATAGCCTAATTTCACAATTTTCTGCTTGGTCCATAAAATTTTGGATTTGAGATCCTACATTTTGAAACACACCCCAAAAAACCTAAAACCCTAAATTCTAACAAACATCACCCACAGATATACTAATTATAAAAAATAAAACCATAAAATTCTAACTAAAATCAAGCATGAAATTAAAAAATATAAAAAATACCTATGAAGATGGTCTAACGAGTGGAGGGTTAGAGAGACAGAGGGATTCAGTGAGGGAAGGAGCAGCTAGATCAGAGGAAGGGGATGGCTGACAATGGCTTTATGGAGGGTGGCCAAAATCTGGCATCGGGTGGAGGCAATCGATGATCTGACGGTGGTGAGGCGGGTGGAGGGTTAGAGAGAGAGAGATCGTAGAGCGAGAGAAATATGAAAAGGTCTCGTCAAACACTTTTTGTAAACTCTATAACGGTGACATAGTTATCATCATTATAGACTAAAACCCTATAACGATGACATAACTGTCATCATTATTGATCTATAACAATGAGATTTTTTGGCCGTTAAATATAATTGCAAAGTATTATAACGGCAATATCAAACAAACAGGTAATGTCGTTGTTATGTATAAATTCTATAATAGTAATATCAATGTCGCCGTTATAGAGTAAAACCTATAATAGCGAAATCCATATATTGTCGTTATTGATCTATAACAATGGCATTTTTTTTGTCGTTAAATATAGTCGTATTGTGTTTTAATGGCAATATGTAATGACCAAATAATCTTGTCGTTATATATGCCTTTAATGACGAGATATGTGCAGGGGCAAGGCATTCTTGAGGATATCCAGCTCACCGTTATTGATCAACTAATAACAGTGAGTTTTATGGACATAGTAGAATAATAAAGGCAAAAAAATTATGTCCTTGATATTACCTATCAATTAACGATGACAAAAATATAGTCGTTATTGCGGTGTCGGAAGCGGCGATATTTTGTCTCACTGGAAAAGAGTCATCGCTATTAACCCTCATCCTTGTAGTATCCACATGGAAAGTTGGAATCCCATGAGGGCCTATACAGAGGGACCACATCACGT
This sequence comes from Nuphar pumila, assembly GCF_984573655.1. Classification (NCBI taxonomy): domain Eukaryota; kingdom Viridiplantae; phylum Streptophyta; class Magnoliopsida; order Nymphaeales; family Nymphaeaceae; genus Nuphar; species Nuphar pumila. The sequence continues at coordinate 42,883,212 of NC_143255.1, forward strand.
GCCCCCCCTTTCCTCTTAAATCTCTCTCAATATTTCTCTTATCCTCATGAGTTGAGGAGTCTCCATTAAAGGAGATCCAAGAATGGTTCAGAGGAGTGTGAAGGGCTAGGGAGTGGATCCATCATTGTATAGGAGACATCGACCCACACATTTTTGGTTTTTTTGCATCAACCATTTTTTTGAGGTAGGTACATACCATCGCCTATGAGCAAGGAGCCAACATGTATGACCATGTTTTGGCACACATCAGTATATATATCGGCTTATTGAAATGATGAGACTGATAGTATACTGAACATGGGCCAGATCACACTATTATGCATGTAGGTTGTGTAATACATAAAAAGAAGAAGAAAAACATCCAAGGATATAACATGATGTTTATGCATGAAATCCACAGTTTTTTAACACGACATGACAAGCAGTTAAATTCTATAATTTTATTTGATCTGATAGTTTTACTTATTGAGATTGAACTTTCTTTTTAGCATGCTATGACGAGTCTAGTAAATCTCAATCTTTAACTAGGTATCTGGGATATAATCTGAATATTTTATGCATGATATCATAGATTTGTTAAGTTTGAAATTTTATTGAGGTGCGATCGTTATATACATAGGATCCGTACATTTTTGCCTATTATGATACATTTATCAAAACTGAAAATTTTAACTAAGTATTTTGGTGTGACTTGAAATTTAATCATCTAATCACAAATTGTTATTTTTTCTGTAATATGGACTTTAACCATGTTATTGTATACTTGTTATGTTTGGTGTATTCTACGTCAACCCATTATTAAAGTGATGAAGAATAAAACCAAAATCTTACTAATCAACAAACTATGGGATGTTGCAATGGGCTGGCTTAGTCCTCTAAAAAAAAAACAATAATAATGGGGTATAGGCGCAACCAGGCAATTGAAACATATTTTTTTATAACTTCTTTTGCATAAAACCTCAACGAACCCAAACAAAAGTGGTAGGTTGCATGCCTTTTGATGAAGGCATCATTTTTTATTCGTTGAAAGAGAGCGAGAGGAGGAAGAAAATATAAAAAAAAACTGAAGATGATGCATGCATTATTTTTCAAACCCAAAGAAAGAGAGAGAAAAATCTTCGAATTTGATATAAGCCAAGAGAACATGATTTACGAGGGGGCGCTCTGATACCAAATTGATATAAACCGAGAAGGCTTGATTTACAAAAAAATCTATATATGCTACTCCTATGCACAAGAAAGAAAGAAAGAAAATACTGAAAGAAATTGCATAAACTCAATGCAAATAAGAAATTTCATTTATCCAACTCTAAACTCCTTCTATGCATAACAAGTACTTATAGAAAAAATAAAACTTTAATCTTACTTTTGGATATTGGATAGATTCAATATCCGAATACAAAGATCCAAAAACTAAAATCTAAAATAGATCCAAATAGATTCTTATGGACCTGAGTCTTTTGTTCCACTCTTGCATAAAAAATTCAATCAAACCTTCCAAACATCTTATTGGCTGGTAAGGTTGTAGTGTGTGAGAAAGAGAAAGAGAGATCGTACTCTCAATGTCTTTGAAGTTGAGTTTGTTTGACTTTAGTTCTAAAAGGACAAGTAAGCACAAAAAGGGAGAAAATGGACAATAGGTATAAAAAGGCAAAAAGATGAACCTTTCTTTAAAGACAATGATAAAAATAGTCATTTGGTAGTGTAGTTTACTAGAGCACTATTTTGTTTTTAGCTTTAAACAAAAACTCGTATGGCAGATTGAGCTGAACCCTTATTTAATCTAAAAAAATATGATATTTTTATCTTGAATCTATTATGTTATTTGTATGTATTAATATGTTTTTTTATACTATTAATATTTTTAGTATATTTTATATATTTTATATATCTTATATATTTCTAAGAACTTATGTAACACCAACAATTTTTGTTTACCTTAATTTTTAAATTTAAGCGAAATTCAAGTTAAATTCGTGTTAAAATCATGTCAAATTCAAGAGTTTAAGTTGAACAAGAACTCTAGTTAGATTCATTATGAGCCATAGATCTTGTAGGAGATCCGATTTGGAGATTTTGAACTTTGGTTAAATCATAAAATATATTTTTCTAATTGGACCAACCTTTATCTTGAGTTTTTTCACTTGGATAGGATCCATAAATAGATTGGACCCACAGGGTAGGATGCTCTGAACAACATCATTACTGTTTTGACAAAAAAATTAGTTAATTAATGACTTGCCCATTAAATTGGAGTTGACCTTGACGTTTCTCATTTCAAGGTCATCAAAATTGACTATCTACACACCTAAATTGGTATTGATTTGAACATTTTATCATCGATTGAAGTTTATGCCTAATTATATGTCGAAAATTAAATATTTTCCAGCATCAACTATTTTTTTTATTGATCTGTGTGTGTATGATTAAATCTAAGACCACCACGATAATCTACATTTTGAGGGCTATTGAATCAACTATTTAAATATCAAATTTTGTTGAGTCTTTGGGTCTGTAGGCATCCTTGAAGGTTACCTTGTCATTGAAGCCCAAACCAGGGTGAGAAGTCCTCACCTTTCTTCTCTAGCTTAATTAATTTTAAAATCTAATGAGTTGAGACCCATAATTTATTTTTTTTGTTGTAATAATAAAAGAGATTAATAGATATTAACCTCTTATATTAGAGATGACAATCTTGCCTAAGCTCATCTATAAATAGAAGTCCTCATTAGGAGGATTAACAATATTAATTCTCTTTCTCTCTCGCATTCTCATTAGAATTTTCTAATATCTCTCTATCATCTTTTTCTTCCTCTACTATTCACAGCTTGGAGGTTTGGTGTGTGGCTTGAGAAGCCATTAACCTTGCATATTACATCAAGGTGGTGGCGGTGAGACAACCGGATCACTTGATTTCTTTTCAGTTCATCGTTCTATCAATTCTTCTGTGTAAGATTTATGTAGTTTATGCTTTGTACATACACCAAACATGCAGATGTATATGATATATTATTTTAGATGCGCATTTGCATTATTAGATCGGTTATACATATTTTTTTTAGAGATGTTGCTTATTTGAAGTTTAAAAAAAACAAATCATAGATTTTTCATAAAAATGTTTTTGAAATGAGCATCTAAACAAGATTTTGATTATTGGAACATGTTAGATTTAGCCATAATGCTTTTTTTGGTGTTGTCCATAGGTTAATCATCATGCAATCTAGTTAAAACCGAATATTGAAGTTTTAAAGGTTTTATGGGCTTAAGATAGTGATGCAACTTTTTCAATAAAGCATTTTAAAAATATATATTTCAATAAAAATGTTTGTGTAAACCGTGCATCAAATAATAAAAATCGGTTCACACTAGTGCTGGAGTTTGGGTCGATCTTAGGGAACGGAAAATACTTTGTATTCACACACACAATCTAAACTATGATTTATTGTCTTAAAAAATAAAAGATTAATTAACTAAATAAACAAGAGAGTGTTGTCTTTGCAGAGGGCTTAAACAAATAATTAAAGTGTCTTATTACAAACCCAAATGAGTTAAATAAAGGAAATCCTAATCTAAAAAGAAAAGAAAATGCTTCAGTGCTTGAGTCTTTTGCCCCCTTGTGTCCCTTCTAGGTTGAATACTTTTGCAAGGTTTGCTTAAGGGCTCTCTGAGGGCGCTTTGAGGGCCTTTTAAGGAGACCTTAGAGGGCTCTTTGGAGGTACTTTTGATGGCTCACCACACATCTAAACACTTACCATCGTGAATCACCTCCAAAAAATTGGATCAGAAGAGAAGATGGCTAATCTCTGTTGCAAGCAAGTACCTCTTTGATGAAAAGACTGTATTGTCGATAATGAAAAGGGCTAGAAGCAAGAAGAATAAGAGGAGGAAGAAGAAGATAAAGAGGCAGAGAAATCAGTAAGAAGAGAAATGAAGGGAGTAAGAAGAAGAAAAGAGAAGGGGCAAGAGAGAGGAGGGCTTGAGGCTACTGAAAAAAAATATCTTCTTCAGCTGCAAGCATACTATTTATAATCCCTAATTAGGTTAGAATTTAAAATTTTAAAAAGCGCTCGATAATTTTTCTTAATTTCCAAAACAAGTCTCTTCTTAAAATATGTTGTTCAAAGGGAAATTTTTTTAAAACTAAATCAAAATAATTAAGTAAGTTTTAATCTAACTAAACTGTAATTAATAAAATTTTAAAACTAGTAAAAATACTGAAAAATGTAGGGCTGAACCAGAAAATATGATTTTTCCCAAAAATTTAATCTCGAAGTGAATTTTCAAAAACAACGATAAAGATGGGGTTTTAATGCGATTTTATCATGGATCATGCAAAAATAAAGATGAATAAAATGCAAATATTATGCATGATCAGATAGTTTTTGAAAAAAATGTTTTATGAGAAATCCTTTCTTAAGAGATCAACAATGTTTTTTAGAGTTTCACGTAAATAAAATCCATACGCATATAGATACATACTAAATATTGTTCCAAAATGTGGTTTCAATAAAAAAAAATCAGTTCATATATGTTTTTATGGACTGTTCCTTATTATGGAGATTTTTAAAAGCTTTAACGATGAGTTTTCATAAAAGTGTTTTTGTTTTTAAGGTAGTATCTAAGTTGTTGTTGTATCTGTTACTAGCATGGTTTAACCCCAATATTTGCTATAAATAACTGTAAATGAGTTTAGAATAGTCGTAGTGATGGGTACTCATGTTTTAATATTATCCTTGTTGCTTGAATTATGGATATGTTACAAGTTTTTAGATAACTGTTATGTTTTTACTAGTTTTTAATACGACCAGTTATAAAAATAATTATCTATCTCCAAGAATATTAGTCTAAAAAGTTCAAATAAAAATACAGGGACAATCTACACATCTAATGCTTAATTTTAGCATCTCGTTTTGCCCAATTTGGATAAGATTTGAAGGAGAAATGCTATCCTAATAGAGCTCTACTTTCAGGCTCTAGTTACAGGACTGTTTCGACCCATCTTTTTGAAAAATATAAAAGGCTAAGCAAAATCATTCAAAATAAATTATTAAAAAATTGAGTGAAGTCCAACAGATAATACACGACTATTTAAAAAGGGTTTTGTCAAAAACGTTTTCTCTAAATCTTAGAAAATTCTCCAATCCAAGAAATTTTTTGCAGTTTACATAATCTGGTTTATAATTCTGTGATAACATGGTTCAATAGCAATTTTTTTATAATTTTTATACACATGATTTTGAAGATTGGTTTATTGGGTTGTGTTCTTGACATGTAAGGGCAGCCTCAGAACAAATATGAAGGTTACACCTATATTTTACAATTTTTGGTAGATTTTGCAAAATCGGGTTAATAAAAATCTAAATTTTCCTGATTACTTGTGCATATGTTTAGGCAATAACACATACGGATTTAGTTGTTTCATTATTTTTCTTTCATGTCTTGCATATTATCAGCAATAAGATATTTTATTGAACTATGAACATAAACCCAAATATTGAGAGGATTTTGAATCATGCAGGTCATGTTTAAAAAATACTACAAAAATTTATTTGTTTATATGATTTAATTATTTTGGTTGATTCTAAAGATTTATATTTCCATATGTATGGATTATGGTCATCATATGTAGCTTTTTAAATAACTAAAAATCATGCTTGATGAGATGAAAATCAAATGGTTTGTATTGAGAGAATAAAAACTCTGATTTCCCATAAATTGGTTTAGGTTTTTGGTCTCTTTTCTTGAATTTTGATTGTGATAAATCTACATGTTGTTGTGGTTTAATTTTTAGGGTCACGTGCAGCATGAACTGAATTAAATTATGTGGATTTACCATGTGTAAGCTTGGTTACAACTGAAACATAATTAAAAACATATAAATCTTTTGATTTATGCTTATGAGGGCCTTTACAGAAAAACCAACTTGTGTGTTTTTGGTTGTGGGTTAGTTGTAATAAATTCATTGATTCAATATGATATCAATAATGTTTTAATTAGGTATGCTATAATTTAATTTACTAAAATTTAATATATTAATCGAAGTCATGTAGATTTGCTTAATAAGTGTTTATAGAAACTCTTATCGGGAAAGTTGGGTTTCGTGACTCTAATTAGGTTTTGATATTTTTTTTAAGTTTTTATAAATTCAGATTTGAATTATATCAGATCCAATGTAAATATTTATGATTGAGATGATGTGAGTTAAATCATAATTGGTACGTTATAATTTTGTTTTATAGATATCCTATTTTAGAGAAATAGGCTTGTTATCATTGCAAAATTTTATTTTTACAAGTCAAACTGACCTTTGGATTTTTTTTTTTAAATAACTCACCTCCGTTTTAAAATGTGGGAAGATTCTTTAGAATGAGACTAGCCTGTCGATACCAGGTTCAATCGTTCCTGGCGCCATAACCAGGAGTAATCGAACCAAGGATCAATCATGTGTTTTGCTTTGCTCAATTGTCTAAATCGACGTTCTATTTCCTAAAAGAATCAGGCATGTGCTATGACTTAGAAAATTTTTGATTGAAAACATGATGTATGTTTCAAATATTGAAAAATACTTGAAAAAGAGGACACTTTAAAAATTGTGAATCACATTGGGAGAATATTTTAAAAAAAAGGAAAATTATTTTATAAAAAAATCCTCATGTTTTGAGAAAATCGATTTATGAGGGAAACTTGAGAAAATCAATTTTTCGAAAGTAGATTTGTGAAATAACTCAACATGGATGGGCGTGTGGCCCTATGAAATCCTTTTCATGATGCAATCTAACCTAGATGATGCATGAATACAATTTGAGAAAGTATTTTCTGAAGATTTTTTGAGAAATCATTGATAAAAGGAGTCTTGTGCCTTATAGAACTTAGATGAAATAGATTCAACACATATCCCTGACTATGGCCACAAATATGCAGTGAATATAGTTCATTTGATTCTAAAATGAGAAAATACTTAAAAAACTTTTGAGAAACTATGCAATGATTTCTGAAGATGCCTAAGAGTGTAGGCCATTTGTGGCTTAAAAGAAGATGATAAATCTGGATATTGTTCGTATTCTGACTATGATCATAACGAACTCAATCGAGTTCATTAACTCCTTAGAAGTGAGTGCATGTGTCATTCATGTAGACCATGGTGGAATTAAAAATGCATGAATCATCATCCATCACACATTTGTAATTATTGAAAGATAAATAAACTATATGCAATGCAACCCTATTCTAAGTAGGAAATTAAATTCTTATTCCAAAGTTTATAATTTACATCAATAATAAATTGGAATAAATAAAAAAATATAGTCTTGAGTGTTTCTGCAAAACTAGCAAACTTGTTAGTGAAGATATGTCAGCTTTTCTGGATTTATCCAACAATATTTGAAATCGAGGGATTTATCCAAATATAAGACTTTTTCCATGTTTTTCTAAAATAAACACAAAAAAGATGATGTAGAATTAAAGAAATAATGAAAATAAATAACTTTAAAAATCAAAATTTTGAGAAAAATGGCCAAAATACTTTTGGAAATTGACCTTTATTGCAAAACAGGGTTATAATCAGGGTTTCTCAAAAAATATTTTGGTAATTTGTTTAATTTGGGGATCAAACGAATTCAAAATAATGCAAAATCGGGTCGAGAGCACCCTAATATGATTATGAACATGATCAAACCCTAAAAACATAAAACTTTTCATAAAAAAACAAAATATTAAGAAAATATCAGCTTTTGCCCGTGCTTCGCTTGAATCAGGACTCCGCGGGCATCATGTTTTCATGATTTAACCAAATAATGCATCAAATAAATTTTAAAATCTGTAAAAATTGACATGGACACTTTGAATAACCTTAAAATTAAAGTGAAATCAACAAATAGAATTTTTGGCATTATTTTGATATGAAAATTAAATAAAAACCTAAAAATATACGATTTTGCCCGCGAACACACACCTGTCACAGTGTCAGACCCGAACGGGTATTAAACAGTAATGAAAAATTGTGAAATTTCACCTGAAAAAACTAAACAGATGAACAAAAATATTCCTATTTACAAATCAGATAAAGCATAACTAGTTAGGGAGATATCTATCTGGAAATATATGCTTGATTTCTGCAAATGTGTAATGGCTTCAGAAAAGCCAGTTTTGATTTTAGTTTAAATAAAAATAATAGACATAATTCAAAAAATATAAAAATCATACTGATAAAACTAGACATGTTGCTGAATCTGTTACGTCTTATGGATCAGAAAAATGATCGCCGGTTAGGGAGATACAATCTGCGTAAGTTGACCTAGGGCTTAAATGATGCGTAACGGTCACTGTGAAAGAAATTATGATTTCTGACAGAGTAAAAATAGCAAAAGACCATGAAAAAATCCAAAACTTTTACAAAATATACTAGACATCCTGATGAACACACTGATTTTTACGAATCGTTGATCAAATCTTCGATGAGGAAGATATCACTTCGACAAACTGGACCTGATTCTGTATAACGTTTTCATAATAATGGAACCAGGTTTCGGTTTCTGATTTTTTAGCAGGGTTACAGAGATCAAAATATCCCTAATTTTTTATTGAAGGTCAATGACACACACGTGATTCAACCCTAAAAAATTCAGATTTTATTGACAGAAAAAATGCACATGAGATAATATTATTTCCGTGTAGCTAGAATCAAGGTATGTGCTTTACCGATAAAATGCATGAAATACCCTAATCTAGGCATAAAAAATCATAAAAAAGCTTATAAATAATACAACGAATCGTGCTTTGATGCTTGGACAAATAAAATAAACATTAACATGATAAAATAAATAAAAATATTGAGAGAAGCACAGTTAGAATTTGATTTAGCCATTAAAAGAGGGGTTTGATCCATAGAGGGATCGAATCTTGATCTTTTTTTGGGTGTTTAATAAAATAAAAATAAAATAAAATTTATTAATAGATCAAAACATATAAGAGACCATCAAACATCATCTGATCATCATCTTGAGGCCCTCATATGATTTCAAAAAAAAAGAAAAAGAGAGAGGAAAAAGCATGCTAAAAGAGGCGATAATGATGATTTTAATGAAAAATAAACAAGAATTTAGAAAAGGGAAGAATACCTTACCTCAGAGCTTCAATGAAGGAGGCTGGAGATTGGAGGAGAGAGAGCCATGAATTTTCGAGAGGGAGAGGAGGAGCGAGCATGTTTGGTCTACCCCCTATAGCCCCTATTTATACTTTTTTTCCAAATCTTAATTAGAGACTTTGCATTTTCTTAAACTCTTCTTAATTAATCAAATTAAGAGGGGCAATTTCTGTAGCTTGGTTTGGCTTTTCAACCTTCTTAATTAAACCCTAATTAACCTAATTGAGTTCTAATTCACTTAAAACAATCTCAAATGTTGTGCCACCCCCTGTGAGCCCATATTTCGTTTTTAAAACCCTAATTATAAGATTTAAAACTGAAGTTTTAAAATATCAAAATAAAGGATGAGTTTTAAAATTCATTTTGGTTTTTTCAAACCTTTAATCTAACTTGAATACTACGAAACCCTAAACTAACCAAAATACCCTCAAATGTGGCATCACCTACTTTGGACCCCATTTGTTTTTTCAGAAAACGATGTTAAAACTTGAAAATAAAGGGGTTAAAAATAAGGTTTTCAAAAGGGGGTTGAAAACAGAGGATAAAAAACAGAGTTGTAACTCAACTGGAGCCCTAAGTGAAATGAAACTCTCTCAAATGTGGCACCAATTGTGTGTGCCCCATATTTGAGTTTTTGAAAAGGTTAAAATGAAGGTTAAAATGAGTTTTTTAAAACAGATGAAAATAAAAGCAAAGAATAAATTTAAGAAATTTAGAGTCCTGACCCAACTGAAACTCCTGACTAGAGTCCTAAAATTTTAAAACTCAGAAATTTGGGTTTTTGAAAGATAAACAAAGATGTTTTGAAAGATCTTCTTAGAGATTAATGAAAATAAATAGAAAGACGAAATCAGGGTTAGAGTCCTAAAATTTTGAAACTCTAAAATAGAGTCCTAAATCAACTAAAACTCTGAGAATTGGATATGTTTTCGAAAAATAAGTAAAATAAAAGTAAAATAAAAGTAAAAAATGAAATCAGAGTAGAGTTCTGGACTGACTGAAACTCTGGGGCAGAGTCCTAAAATTTTGAAACTCTACAATAAAGTCCTGAAATTTTAAAAATTTGATTTTTTGAAAGATAAATGAAGAAGTTTTTGAAAGATTTTCTAAAAAATGAAGTAAGGGTTAGAGTCCTAATCCAACTGAAACTCTGGAACAGAGTCTTGATTCGACTAAAATTCTAAAATTTTAGTTTTTTTTGAAAGATTTTGAAAGATCTTATTGAAAACATGTGAAAATAGAAATGAAAGATAGAGTCCTAATCCAACTGAAACTCTGTGATAGAGTCCTAGTCTGACTGAAACTCTGAGATTTTAGCCAAAATGAAAGAAATGAACGAGGGACAAGGCTACTTCTGGTTTAAAATCAAAATAAAATTTTGATTAGGTTTAAAAAGGTGAAAAGACAGAGTCCTAAATCAACTAAAACTCTGAAATTACTAAAATTTGAGGAATGAAGGAAGTGATCCAGAAGCGGCACCACCTAGATGGGTCTCATCCGAGAATTAAGATCAGATAAAAAGTGGTTTTAAAGTAAATCTAGATCACTTTATGAAGAAAATATTTTGAAATAAAAGAATATAAGGTCCTGGGGGTTTACAAATGGCAAATGTCGATTTAAAACCCAAGATTTTGAATTTGATTTTGAAAGAGAGGTTTTAATACCGAATCTGGATTGGAAGGTTTTGAAAAACCAGAGTGTTGGATCTCAAAAATGACATGCAATGTGATGAAATGACATGAAATAACATATAATAATGTGCAATGACATGCAATAATATGCAAATAACATGCAAGGATATGCTATGATATGCAAAATACAAAACCCTGGATAAGGGATTTGAAGTCTCAGACCCTTGGCAAAGATGAGGAATTAAAAATTCTTGTCTAAGGATGAGAATTGATAATTGAAATTGAGCAAAAATGGAGATTGAATTTTGAAATATTTGGATTTGAGAAAAAAATTGGGCTCTGAATAGCCCTGGCTCAGATGTCGACCAACTGGTTCCCTAAAGGATTTAGAGAGCGAGTCCCAGTGGCATGAGGAAAGGATTTGTGAGTGAAGGAAAATTTAGGGTGTTTACTCGATAGACATTTTGTAAACAAGTAAAAATTTAAAATAACTGCTCACTTTACTTTTATGCAATCTTATATTTGTTCATATGTTTATGTGATACATGCATGTGATAAGTTGTCTTGGATTTGAAATATCTTGTTGTTATGTATGCCTGAATTGAGATATCATGATTATAAATGTCTTGGTAGTATGAATTCTTAAACTTTAATGTTTAGTGATTTAGTCAAATAGTTACTGTTGAATTTCGTATGATGTGAGTGATACATGTTTATGCAAGCTCAGTGTATTGTATATTTGCATTATCTGTGTGAATTTTAGTAAGACCCTCCAAAGTCTCACATTTTCAAAATAAAATGTTTTGAAGTAATGTATGATCTGATGGAGCAGATGCAAGTCATTGCGAGGGTATTATGCGAGACCAATATTTTTGAGATCCCAGGGGCTATGTGTCAAATTTTAATTAAACATTATTTGATATTTTAAATTTCAACATTTAGACAAATGTGTGGATGGTTTGGTAATTAATATAGACCATTTAATATTTTAAATATTTTTTTTATGAATGATTGAATGTGTGTGCTTCAGAAATGTAATGCGTCCAAGAGGTTTAACCAAAATCTATATTGATTATTCTGTTGTGATATATAAAAAAAGAAATTGCCTGTATTTTTTGGTTAAAATCTCGTGGACCATTACAACTTAAATATACAAATATTTTCTTTAAAAACAAAAAAAGGTTTAATTATTGATATTTTTCTTTCATGATAATGAGATTCGCTAAATTATTCATATGGATATAACAGTGTGGACTTGGGTCAAATGTATCTGTTACTAAATCTAACTTAATTCACTATTGATTATTCAAATTTATAATAGAGCTAGTAAACAAGTCGAATGAACTTTAACAAGGCGTTTTCAGGTTTGACTTGTTTACTAGTGGATTGAGCTCTCGTGGCTCGGCTCGTGTTCATCTTTAGTCGAGCAGAGCTCGAGCTGGGCTAAATGAGTCAAGTTGAACATAAGTTGACTCATGTAAAAAGATTCTATGTTATTTATACATGGAATACATATTATTTATCTTTCATACTTTAAATATATAAAGTATATATATACTTAATAATTAATATTATATGCATATTTCATAAAACTTACTCTTTTTATACACATTTTATATGTTCTTTTTTATATATTATATTTTAAATATATATACATAAAAAATATGTAATTTATCTATAAGATCTCTCTGGAGCCGAGCTGAACACTTTGTCTTTAGGCTCGACTCATTAAACTAAATGAGCTGCTCGTGACTTTGCACACCAACTACACAAACCGATCACGAATGAGAACTGTGTAGGATCATGTGGCCATAAACAACCATGGGAAGGGCCACTCCAATGGTTGTGAGTTAAATGGCATGTGTTATGTAAAAGTTAAACAAGAAAAACTAAATCAAATAAGATATAAAACATAAAATAATATACAGTTACATAACATAATTCTAGAGACGTGTCTCTTGAGAGGCATTTCTCCTTTGGGCACACCCCATCCTACACCCTTTGATGGATTTATATATGACTTTAGAGGCCAGTTCTATATACAGAGAAATCTGAGAATACAAAACATATGAAAGGAGATTTATAGCCAGTGCCCTTGGCGATCTACAGCGTAACAGCGCACGCCCTTCGATCCTGTTTCCACCACTTCCGCTGCTTACTTTGAGGTCTAACAGTGGTATCGGAGCCACACGATCTCTCCCTGATGGTGTTCTTGAACGAACTCAACGTGTCTACACCAGTTTAGGAACAAAAGCAGACATTGCCCAAAATTTTTTTGAAAGGATTTTGATGAAAATGGTTAGTAAATCGTGTTGTTTCCTGAAACAAACAGTGAGTGATAAACCCGTTTGTAAACCGAACAAGGAAAGTTTCCAAGGAACTTACCCAATTTTTGAAAGGGCTGTGCTGAAGTCCGATTTTCTGTCAGAGTGCTCCCTGCAAGATAAAATCCACTCCTCACTGCAAGGACACAGAGAGAGTGTGAGAAATAAAATAAAAAAATTAATAAAAATAGAACAATGGTTTTTTCTAAGCATCACCGAGAAACCGGTAGTCATCGCTGGTCGCCGACGAAGGTAAAACCACCAAACGTGTTTCCCTAGTAGACGAAGGCAAGGGAATTATTATATCTCTTGCTTGTGCGGAAACAAGGTGACTACCTGGGGGGGGCAAGGGTTGGGTCACAGGTTTACACTGCAGGAAAAGCAACTTTAGACTAGGTCTCTACTCCATAAAGTAAAAAAAAAGAGAAACAACAGTTTAAAAAAAAGACAAAAATGTTCTTCATCCATAAAGTCGATGATGATGTTGACTCTTCAAAGTCTAAACAACGAAATGAACCTCAAGCACTCTCTCTTTCTTTTCTGTTTGAACTTTTCATCGTCATCATCTTCTTCTTCTTTCTTCGTGAAAGACTGTAAAACCCTCTCTCTCTCTAGAGAAAAAATTAAAAGAGGCAAAAAGCCGGCGATTCGATGGTGATCATCATCCTCTTTCTGCTAGCAATGGTCGAAATGCTGCTCTCGTCCAGCAGACAACCGACTGCGGTGACCCCTCCGCCTTCGAGGGATACCTACAACTGAATCTTATTCCAGTATACCTACAACAGAGCCTTTCAAAGTATAATCTGTCTACCCCACACGTTGGCAAAACTTTCGATCAGGGCTATGCCTTCCAGGCCACCCTGACGTTGCTTAACACAGGCATCGGGAATGGCACGTTCCTCTCTAGCTTTTCCATTACGGACCTCAAGACTACCATCGGGACGGCTGACATCTACAGACTGATCATGGCGAAGATCATGCTCAAGCGTTGTTCGGCATCGCGATTTACGAAAATTGCATAGCGCAAAAAAAATGGCAAATCGCAAAATCGAGTAGCGATTTATGAAAATTGCGTAGCAAAAAAAATAATTAGCAAATCGCTATATTGAGCAGCGATTTACAAAAACCGCGTAGCAAAAAAAAAAGAAAATCGCTAAATCGAGTAGCGATTTACGAAAATCGCACAGCGAAAAAAAAAGCAGAAAATTGCAGGAAAGGGTGTTACAAAAACCTCAAGGAAGAAACAACCGAAGTAAACATATGAGCGCAACGATCAAACAAAACACTTTATTGATCTTTTTCGGCAGTTACAAGAGGGAAAGAAAATAAAGAATTTATACGGGACCCACATCGGAGGAGCCCCCGGACCCCCCTCATGTAAGGGCAAAAACTTGAATTATCAGGCTCTACAACTCATCAAGTTGAACCATGCTATAATCAGTGCACAGGTCGGTCGATGCTTAATGGAGCAGTGTAGGATCGTCTACTGGATGTGCACAGAGGCAGAAAAAGAAGGAAGAGAGAGAAATGGTTGATGTTTATGGCCTTCTTTAGGGGTAATTCCTTTCTCGGATAATCCTGTAGTGCAGGGACTGAGTCTTAAATAACCATCTTCGGGGTACTTAAGTCTTTGCAACCGCTCATTTTCTAGAATTGTCATTTTTATGGCACCCATGGAGGAAACAATACTTTAGTTTTTGCAATCGCACCAGACTCCGATGCTAATTGATGTTGACAAACATGGGGATACGAGCCATACATGCTTACATACGTGGTGCTCATTGGGTCCCCCAACACGAGATGTAGCTAACAACCGTCTTCGGGGGGTGCACATATAACCTGCTTCACATTTTGACAGGAAAGCTGTTTTTTGCATTTATTATGTAGCGTCTACCACACATTTCTCATTGATATGTTTGTTTCATCCTTTCTAGGAAAAAATGTAATTTCCTATGAAAGACTCTTTCATAGAAAAGAGCATTTTCTTATGAAAGACTCTTTCATAGAAAAGAGCATGATACAGTAAATAGGCTTGGCGTGAGAACTTGGTCTTAGCTGCGATCCAGAATGATGGTCTGAGTTCAGAATCAAGCTAGTGGGCCTGAACACGAGACGACACAAACTTGGGATCCAGGGATTTCTTAGGTCATCTCTTATGTACCACAGCCAATCACATAACATAACTACATTTTGAGTGGGGGGCTGTGTTTTGTTGCTGTGGGGCTCATGGAATCCTGTCATGTCATTGGCAGAGGGCACATAAAGGATCACTTAAGAGATAAAAGATCCCTCTAGATGACATACGTGCTGGAAGGGCTAGCACAGCACTTGGCGTATTTAGATACAGCCCAATCAGGCAATCAGCCAGCCACCAGGTAAGCAGTTGGTTCCTTTTTCACATTGTATAAACTTTAAGTCAACTACTGATAACAACTAAGCGCCCGTGGCCTAATGGATAAGGCGTCTGACTTCTAATCAGGCGATTGTGGGTTCGAGTCCCACCGGGCGTGATGTTTTTTCTTCCTCCCTTTTTTCTCCTCGAGCTACTTTTAATTTCCTTTTTGTTAGGGTTTAGCATTTCAGACCCAAGATTTGAGATCTCCAAACCCCATTCACCACAAATCAAAAGATATCTGGTCTGTAAAGAATTTGTGTATGTTGGGGTTGGGTGGGTGTGGTCAGTGATCATGGTTCTTAGATCATGGTTTTTCAAACCATAATCCGGTTGGACATGATTTGCAAAGTGAGTTTTTTCTTTTTTCTTTTTTTTTTATGCTGAAGGAAAACCTTCAATAAGGATGAGGTTACTTAATGGGCTTGCCTTCTTGTGAGGTAAAACTCCCGGTTAAGAACACAACCACTCAGCCTTACAAGCCCCAACCGTGATAAAACAACAGCAACCCCATGCACCAGCGAGATTTGATCCAGGGTCTTCAGCTTGACACAAGACCCGACAGACCACATTGGTAAGTGATTTGCAAAATGAGATTCAACAGATCAGGTTGGGCTTAGGAAACTATCAAAAAAGCCTTACCTAGACTTCGCCCCATATTTATAGGCTTTTGCAATATTAACCTAATCTGAATTGACAAGACAGTGACTTGTTTGGGAGGATTTAAGATTACCAACCATAGCACAGGTAGTGATTTGAATACAGCAAAAAACAATAAAACTATGCTCTTTATGTAAATAAATAACTAAAATTTGGATCGGATTCATCCAGATCCAATTAGGACCTATAATACTGATTCGGAAAGAAATACAATCCGAATTTACATTTGGATATTACAGTAAGGATTCAAACTGGTAATATGTCAGCTACCCGATCTGTTTGCAACCGAGCGAACAATGCACGAGTGAAGTTTCCCACAACTGGCTAGTTGATAAATCTGGCCATAATGGATATCATAGAGAGAGAGTACAGAAAAAAGGTTGGCTCTTTTTTTTTTTCAAATTTTTATTTGCTGATAATTTCTTAAAGCATTTGAAATCTTTCCATCTCGACTTTCAATGTGTGATGGACGGTCCATGTGGGACTGGCCAGACAAAAATATTAGAAATTTGGCTTATTAATCCCCATAAATATCATCTATTGTATGCTGGCATAACAGAGGAGCAAATAATTTTTTTTTTGAAAGGCAAGCTGGGGTTAGGCAGACCCAAAATCTCTTTTTTCAAAAACTCGCTACAATTTAATTTTTTTTCATAAATCTCACTTTTTTCGGCAAAATCTCGGCAATAAAAAAAAATTAAAAATATTTTTGATAAGAAAATATTAATAAAAATTATTTAAAAATACACAGTTTTTTCACGATAAATAGCCATTCAAAACATAAATATTACGTTTAAATCACGGTATTTATGTTTTTTCATAAATCTCACGATATTTTTAAAATCTCACAAGAAATTGCCGTTTTAAACTTTCAGGCAATTTTTCGCCATATTATCACAACATTTTCATAAATCTCACGATATTTGTCACTATGGGCAGACCCCTACACGTTATAGAAAGATACCATTAGGATTTGAACTTGCAACGTCCCAACACAAGGTGACGTGCACTAGCTGCTCCTACCAGGCAAGCGGAGCCCCAAATATTTCCTTTCTATCAACTCTGGATAAATTTCCCTACAACAATTGCATACAAAACTCTGTTATTTTGTGCACAGGGAACCATACCAGTTCCACATGATCCAGCAGAAGCATTAGCTTATATTGAGAGTGTTGGCATATTCATTTACCATTTTTTTGTGGTACCATACCTATAAACAGTGACCACTGTAAACATAAGTATTTATGTTGTTTGGTGTTGATGAATGTTTGATACTGAATTTAAGATTTGAGCTACACTAACCATGTTACTGCAATACAGAAGTGGACCCAAAATATACATAACCAAACCATCAACCAAAAAGCCTACGTTACACAGTCTACATTGCAGAAGAAATCTCTGGTGCTCAAAATCAGAAGCCACAAGACTGCACTGTAAGGCTCGTGGCATATGCCATAATTAGTCTTCAGCCTTGTCACAGATTTTTCATTTATGACTTTACAATAAATTTTCAAATAAGCAATCATGCAAATAAGTTCGACATGTAGATATTGCTTCACAGATTTCGTAGTCCATAACCTGATGTTTCATCATAAAAAAAAGATGTACTTGATCGTCAAAAAGAAGCAATCTAATTTGTTTCAATGAATTACAAACACTCGGCTTCATTAACTTCTAAAAAAAGGATGTTGGTAACCAACAAAATGATGCAACCGTCCAAAGGAAGGTTAAGATTTTATCAATACAATCTCAACCTGCTTTCCAAGAATGGTTTGTTTTCCATTACCTTACCTTCTTCCTCAACCTCTTTCTCTGTCTTTGACGCCCTTTATTCTTCTTTTCCTTTGGATTAACTGCATTCTGGATGCGGTAAAACCTTAAGACCTTAATTCATGTAACTGTTGGGATTAACCACCACGATTGGTGGTGGTTACCCACGATGTGGGTAACGCTCCCCATGAGTGTGCTCCCTTCCATTAAACCTGCATTGAAATAAGAGGGAACGGTTACTCAACCGTTCCCATTTTGTGCCTTATAAAAGGGTTTCATGAGCGACCCTTTAGGTAAGTGTAAAAATACAGAGATTAGGAGGAAAGAGGTCGACTTACCGTCTGCATACCGAGGCTTGCGCTTGTGGTGGCTGCAGACCGGCTGAGTTGAAGATCGACCCTCTCCTGCAAGCACAGTAACTCCTTCAATCGCGACATCAGGTACGCACACTCTGCTTTTCTGTTTTGTTTTTGCAGGGCCACCGCCATACAGGGATGTCGATTGAGGCCTTGCCGGAAAACCACCAGACGAACCCAACATTGGGTTATGGGCCCACACCCTGCTTCCGCTGCGGGGTGTGTTTTAGGCAGTCCAGCAAAGCAGGTCACCGTGGGGTGACGCTGCTGCTGGTCGCCGGAATCCGGCGACTGTCGCCATTGGGCGACAGACATGCGTATAAAAAAAAATAGTTACCTCTGTTTTGGGGGTTTTCTGTCGGCGAGGACACCGCTGGCGTTTCACTCCTCATCCGCCATTAAAAAGACTGCTGGAACCGTTACCGACGACTTTTGAGTCACCGGATTTCTGAAAAGGTTTCTGCGGCATCTGTTTTTGTCGGCGAATGGATGGCTGCTTTTGCCGGAGAAGAGACGCCATCAGCGGCGGCATTGATCGCCGGCTGACAGGCGGCAGGTCGTCGACATTGGTCGCCGGCAGGCGGCGGCGGCTATCGACCTCTGCAAATGCCGTGAGTGAAATACGAAATAGGTTTTTTTTTCGTATTTCACGTTTTTATCGGGATCCGTTTTTTTCGGATCCGGTAACTACCGGGTCCGACACAGATCAAGGAGCACCCAGGTCAGACCCGGATCTGGTAACTACCGGGTCCGACCCGGATACAGTATATCTGGATCCGACCCGGATCCTGTAGCCCCTGGGTCCGATCCGGATCCTGTCATAACCGGGTCTGACCCGGATCCAGGTATTAACCGGATCTGACCCGGATCCAGATAACCCCGGGTCTGACCCGGATCCAGTTTTATACTGGGTCCAACCCGGATTCGGATAACCCCGGGTCTGACCCGGATCCGGTTTGTACCGGGTCTGACCTGAATCCAGGTATTAACCGGGTCTGACCCGATCCATATCTTATCGGGTCCGACCCGTATCCGGACATTACCGGGTCCGACCCGAATCTGACTGTACCGGGTCCAACCCGGATCCAGATAATTCCGGGTCTGACCCGGATTAGGTTACAGTTGGGTCTGACCCGGATTCAGAAGGGTCCAAGAACTATTTGGCCTGAACCGGATCAGACACTGACTCAGCCCCTTTCTGAGACCGGTTCAAAGCCGTTTTTTGTCGGTTCCTTCCAGTTTCTCACCGGTTCCGAAATGCTAAGACCTTGTTTTCTTAAATATAAGAAACTATAAGGATTTTGACATACGATTATAGGGTTTTTATGAACTTTTGTTCATACTTGACCCGGTTCATAAGGTTCAGAACCGGTTCGGACCCTTGGATGATCGGTTCGGGGCTGTTTCAGACCGGTTCAGAGTGCTTTAAGACCGGTTCGTAAAACATATGACAGGTTCAATCAGATTTGGAACCATTTCTAAGGTCATATGTCTAGTCCATTCGGTTTACGAACTATTTTAAGATATTATTTTGTCTTTAATATTGGCATTAAGGATAGTCAAATAACTTAGTGTATTCATGTCACCAAATTGACTGAATACACGTATGCTGTCAAAATATTGTACTATTATATGGTTTTAGTCAATATTACTATTGTACTTATATTCATTAAACGATAAACGACCCAAATGCAGTTTTATCGTGTTTGGAATTTAAGTAGGGTAGAATAAGGTAAATGTGTCGAGATACATCACAATGAGTATCCAAAGGTACCTTGTGTTGATGGTCTAACTTCACAAGAACCTTAGTCTTACCGAATATGGTCGGTAGGCGAAGTGGTTTCGCATGTCGGAGCTCTTACCAAAGTAGGACTCCGATGACCCCCTTCACTCGCCAGGAAAGAAGCATATCAAGGGCCTTTATTATTTTGCCTTTTCCACTAAAGTTTTAGTCTCGTATGAATGTTTCTTGATACGTGTCTTTTGTCATGCAGTTTCAAGTTCTGTGATTTTAGATGGCTCTAGCTCTATACCTTTTCTAGATGGATCTAATTTTAGTGATTGGAAAAAAACTGTTTTATTTGCATTAGGGTATATGGATTTAGATCTGACCCTATGGATAGATGAACCCGCTGCCCTCACTGATCAGAGCACTGCTGATCAAAATATTGCTTTTGAGAAGTGTGAGCGCTCGAATAGGCTTAGCCTATTGCTTTTGCAATCTAAAGTGGCTAAGAACATTCGCAGTGCCATCCCACAATGCAAAACAACGAGGGAATTCATGAATGCCATTGAGACACAGTTTGTGAGTTCAAACAAGGCTAGAGCCAGTACCCTGATGTCAAAACTGATATCTATGAAATATACTAAAGGGGAAAACATTCACTAGCATATTTTGGAGATGAGGAACATAACATCTCAGCTGAATGACATGAAGCTCACCATATCTGATTATTTCCTAGTGCATTTAGTTCTAACATCCTTACCTTTGGAATACAGACCTTTCAAAATCTCGTACAACACACATAATGATGAATGGACATTTAATAAACTTATGTCCAAGTGTGTTGAAGAAGAAGAGAGGATAAAAGGTGAGAAGATGCAGAGTGCACATATGACTTCTCATACATCCAAGGTAGGACCAAGGAAGAATGCATTTAAGAGAAATACTAGGAAGAAGCCAATTGGGGATAAGTCATCCCAAGACAAGCAATCTAACTCTGCTCCCATAAAGTGCTTCTTTTGCAAGAAGAAGGGACACATAAAGACATATTGCATAAAATACAAGAAGTGGTTGGAAAAGAGAGGTAATTTGTCATTTGTTTCTCATGAATGTAATTTATTACAAATTCTTGAAAATAGCTGGTGGATTGATTCTGGTGCTACTGTTCATATTTTCAACTGTCTACAATTGTTCCTAAATAGAAGGGAACCAACAATGCATGAGAAAAACATCTATTTGGGAAACAAGATGTGTTCACATGTGAAGAGTGTTGGAACCTGCAGGATTACTCTGGATACAGGCATAGTTTTAGATCTTCATGATGTCTTTTATATTCCATCGTATAGTAGAAACTTAATTTCAATTTCAAAGTTGGATAAATTTGGATATTGTTTTAAGTTTGAAAATTCAAAATTATTCATATTCAGAAATTCAATTGAAAATTGTTCTGCATCAGTTTATGATGGTTTATATAGATTGAATGTGAAGATCCAAACTCAGGAGTCTTTGACTTCTGATTATGCATTGGTTGGAAATAAACGTAGCATGACAGATGATAAATCTTACATACTTTGGCATCGAAGGTTGGGTCATATCTCTGAAAAGAGAATAAAGAGACTTGTAAATGAAGGGATCTTGCAATTTCTAGATTTTACTGACAATGACTCATGTGTTGATTGCATAAAGGCTAAGCATACAAACACATATAAAGAGGGTGCCAAACGCAGTAGTGAGATATTAGAAATAGTCCATACGGATGTATGTGGACCTTTTTCCTCCTGTTACACAGGCGAAAAATATTTCGTCACCTTTATTGATGACTATTCTCGGTATATGTATCTCTACTTGATTTTTGAAAAATCTGATGTTTTTCAGATGTTTAAGGAATTTAAGAAAGAAGTAGAGAAACAAACCGATAAGGATATTAAAATAGTCAGGTCTGATAGAGGTGGCAAATATTATA
Organism: Nuphar pumila; assembly: GCF_984573655.1. Classification (NCBI taxonomy): domain Eukaryota; kingdom Viridiplantae; phylum Streptophyta; class Magnoliopsida; order Nymphaeales; family Nymphaeaceae; genus Nuphar; species Nuphar pumila. Next base: position 42,905,173 of record NC_143255.1, read on the forward strand.
GTAGGTTTACTGAGATGGGGCAAAGGAAATGACCATTAGCACAATTTCTTAAAGAGGAAGACATTGTGCCTCAATATACCATGCTTGGTAGTGCCTATCAGAATGGTGTAGCTGAAATGAGAAATCGTACACTTAAAAAAATGGTCAGGGTCATGTTGAATTATTCAACACTTCCCATAAAGTTGTAGGGTGAAGCCTTAAGGACCGCAGTGCATATTTTGAATAAGGTTCGTACGAAATCTGTGCCTAAAACTCCTTACAAGCTGTGGACAGGTAGGAAACCATCATTGTCTTATATGCACATATGAGGAAGTCTTGCAGAGGCTAAACTGTATAACCCCCACATTAAAGCCTTTGATCCAAGAATAACCAATGGATATTTCATTGGTTATCCAGAAAGATCAAAAGGGTACAAGTTTTATTGCTCATCTCATTCATCATAGATTGTTGAAACGAATAAGGCTAAATTCCTAGAAGATGGTTCAGTAGGATTAAGTGCACTTCAAAGCATTGGTTTTGAGGAAATACAGGATCCAGTTTTGTCACATGTTAAGGAAAACATCAAAAGATACCACATTGTTATTCCTAATGATGGTGTGATTGATCATTCGATTGTTAATGCACAAATCCAAAGTGAACCCATTGTGGACAATACGGAAGAGCACAAACAGGATGATCTGGTTCAATCTGAGCCTGAAGAACGACCTGTTTGGAGATCCACAATGATTAGGAGATATGCGATACATCATGATTATGTGATGTACCTTCAGGAGCCTGGTGATTTCATAGATATGGATGATGACCCGTTGACTTTTATGGAAGCTGTTGAAGGCAAACAATCTTCGCACTGGATAGAAGCCATGAAAGAAGAGTTAAACTCTATGGCTAAAAATCAAGTGTGGGATCTTGTCACGTTACCTAAAGGAGTAAAGTCCGTAGGGTGTAAATGGGTCTTTAAGACCAAGAAGGACTCCAAAGGTAACATAGAGAGACATAAAGCAAGATTGGTTGCTAAAGGATTCACCCAAATGGAAGGCATTAACTATAATGAGACATTTTCTCCTATCTCAACTAAAGAGTCAATGAGGATTATTCTGACCCTCGTAGCTCATTATAACTTAGAGCTACAGTAGATGGATGTGAAAACAACGTTCCTCAACGGGGATCTGAATGAAGATGTATACATGGAACAACCTCTTGGTTTCTCTGAAAATGATCGTTTGGTTTGCAAGCTTAACAAATCAATATATGGACTTAAACAGGCCTCCCGACAATGGTGTATTAAATTTTCCCAAGTCATTGTGACTTTCGGGTTTACATAAAACATTATTGATCAATGTATATACCTTAAGGAAAGTGGGAGTAAGTTCATTATATTGATGTTGTATGTGGATGGCATCTTACTTGCAACCAACGATATAAAGTTGCTTTCAGAGACAAAACAGTTTCTTGTATCACATTTTGATATGAAAGATATGAGTGAGGCTGCTTATGTTCTTGGCATAGAGATTCGTCGAGACAAAACAAAATGTGTTCTAGGCCTCTCCCAAAGATCCTATATAGAAAAGGTGTTAAAGCGATATGGGATGGAGAATTGTTCTCCTACTTCTACACCCATATCAAAAGGTGACAAGCTGAGCCTAAAGGATTATCCACAGAACGATATTGACAGAGCACAGATGAGTGCTTATCCATATGCATCAGTTGTTGGCAGCTTGCAGTACGCGCAGACATGTTCTTGACCAGATATTTCTTTTGCAGTAGGGGTACTTGGCAGATTTCAGTCTAACCCAGGTTTACCCCATTGGAAGGCTGTCAAGAAAGTTTTGTGGTACTTGCAAGGGACAAAAGACTATATGTTGACGTATCATAAAGTTGATCACCTCGAGGTCATTGGCTACTCAGATGTGGATTTAGGAGGATGCCTTGATAGTAGAAAGTCTACTACTGGGTACGTCTTCTTACTTGCTGGGGGAGCGATCTCTTGGAGGAGTGGAAAGCAGATGACCACTGCTGCCCACATCATGGAGGCAGAATTCATAGCAATGTACGAGACTACTTAGCAGGCTATATGGTTAAAGAACTTCATATCACAGTTAAAGGTGGTCGATTCCATTGAGAAGCCACTGAAGGTCTACTGTGATAATGAAGCTGCGGTGTCCTTTTCGAACAACAACAAAAGTACTACATCATGCAAGCATATGAAATTGAAGTATTTTGTTGTTAAAGAAAAGACGGAGAATCATTTAGTGCATATTGTCAATATTGGTACAAAAGAGATGATCGCTGATCCTCTTACTAAAGAGCTAGCGCCGGGATTATATTTCGAACATGTAATGATGATGGGATTGTTAAACTCTTTTTGACATATGCATATAAATAAAGTAATCACTTTGAGTCTTTTGATTCTCATTATGGTTGTTGTTAATCTCATAAAGATTAGAAATTCAATTAAGGACCTATAGAATATAATATAAAGGCCATTCTATTCATCAAGTTATTCCCATGAGGTTTTCTGGTTAAAGGGTTTATCGTCGAAGCAAGTGGGAGAATGTTGGGATTAACCACCACGTTGGTGGTGGTTACCCACGATGTGGGTAACGCTCCCCATGAGTGTGCTCCCTTCCGTTAAACCTGCATTGAAATCAGAGGGAACGGTTACTCAACCGTTCCCATTTTGTGCTTTATAAAAGGGTTTCATGAGTGACCCTTTAGGTAAGTGCAAAAATACAGAGATTAGGAGAGAAGAGGTCGACTTATCGTCTGCATATAGAGGCCTGCGCTTGTGGTGGCTGCAGACTGACTGAGTTGAAGATCGACCCTCTCCTGCAAGCACAACAACTCCTTCAATGGCGGCATCAGGTACGCGCGCTCTGCTTTTCTGTTTTGTTTTTACAGGGCCACCGCCATACAGGGATGTCGATTGAGGCCTTGCCGAAAAACCCCCAGACGAACCCAACAGTAACAACCAAGGCGTTTAGAATTCTAACTTCACCAAAAATTTATATTACCTGTGCAACAACCACTGTTCGAGCATATCATTCTGCATGGGTCTCTGTTTCCTCCTCAATTTTACTATCATCATTGAGCATCAACTTTAGCCTCCCTTAAATAACTTCTCCCAACGACCATGTCTGACACCAAATGTGATAAGTTTTTGAGACCAATTTTCAATCATGCAAATATCATGTGATCACAAATAAAGTACTTGAAATATATATCCAAAAAGTGTTAGCTATACAAAAATGAACTGCTCGTTAACAATCAAAGAAAAGTTAAAAGCAGAGTTACCAGAAGCTTCTTAGATAGGTGGGAAACTCTCTTTGGAAGCGTGATACTCCTCGCTTCCTAAACTTGATGAGAATCTCTATTCTCCCATGCTTCTCCAATGCTTTCCACACGCTTCATCTATTCTTCTTATAAGTTTTTTCACTTTACTTTTACTTTTTCTAAATTCGCAGTCATCAATTTTAGATTTTGTTAAAAATTTGATTCTTACACTAAAAAAATCATGAATTTTTAACAATAGTCATTTTATTTTAGTTTTTATTTGTGTTTCATTTATATTCTTATTCAATTGTTATATTGCTTTTTTATTCATCGCTTCCCTCTTTCTATACATTTTAAAATGCATCACTTCTCGCTTCCACTTCCGGTATCATTTTCCGCATTGCTTCATAGTGTGGCAACCTTGGTTAAAAGTATGATTCTAATTTCTAAAGCCCAGGTGCTAGAAATAGAGAAATAAATGGGTTAGATCCAACGTAACCAGGATCAGATTCACATCAGGTTTATGAAACCCAAAAAATAATTGGTCATCCAGGCATACCTTGACAAATATAAGACCTTGGCATAACCCATAAATACTGGCCTCTCTACTTTCGGCTATGACTTGAGACCTACATCCCATTGCTCTAGGGCTATGTCACACGGATACTACATTTTGATAGCCGTTCTGTATCCCTTAATATGCAAGTTATATTGGAAATTTCATAAAAATGGGCATTTCCTCATACCCATAGGCGCGAGCCTGCAAAATTTGGCTTTTCCTGGCCCATCTCAGCCTCACTCAAATAGCATTTTTTGAACCATTTTTGGTGCAATAAAATCTAAATAGATCAATCATCTGTAAAGAAATTAGCAGAGCAGAACAGAAGAAAATTCCTCAGGCTGACAGTTATATTTATGTAGAACCAAAAAACCATTGCCTTTGACTTAAGGTGTGTCCTCATTGTCTCCTCAGACAAACATTCCATCCTGGGACACAGCTTGCATTGAAAGACAGATTTAAACCTTATAACACAGGCACTCAACTCAGCTTGATAAGGGCTTGTGGTACTGTGAGAACTTGTCAAACACGGAAGAACTACTTTATCAGCTCCTTTGACCATTCCTTTCTCACTCTTTTCGTCCATGTTATAAGCATGTCTGCCCCTTCCATCAGCATCATCTTCTTCATTCATCATGACACCTGTAATTCGACAATAAAAGGAAGATTTTACCAGGGATATCGAAAGCGCCATACAATATAGGGAAGCGTACTTTTCCGAAGTGTGTTTTGAAAGCGTGAAATGTGACACTTCCAAAACTTGCAGGGAAGCACACTTCCCATTTAAGGGAAGCTCACTTTCCCCTCGCTTCCCTTTATTTTTTTATGTTTTTTTTTATTTTCTTACTTTTTTTCTCTTTTTTCGCTTCTCCCTCGCTTCCTATGTCACTTTCGGTTCGCTTTCTAGGTCGCTTCTGAGATGATTCGTGCTTCACTTCTAAGTCGTTTCGTGTTTCCCAAAATTTTAGAAGTGCCTCCCTTTCGCTTCCCGCGCCCGCTTCCCCGTCCGACAACTCTGTCTGGCAACTCTGAATTTTACCCAAAAAAAGGAACAAACACATTAATCTTGTTATTAAAATTTGAAATTTCAGAGGCAAGTATCTTTTACAGGTACAGATGAAGACAGATTGGCCTACTACATTAAAAGCAATAACAGCTGCAGGAATGAGTTCAAGTATGTTTACATGTGTATCTTTAGGATGGAATCACTTTATAACATGGCATCTCAGCACAAAACCATTGTTGTTATGTGGCTTAATGTACTGTATTGTGGAACAAAATTTTCTCTTTTATTCAACGCAAAATGGCTTTGATAGATGCTAGACCGAACCACAGCAAGTTCTCAGTTCTTAAAAGAAGCCAATGACTAGATTTTGCTTCAGTACTACTATTATTCCTTCCTGTAGTGCACCTCTTAGCAGATTTCATGCTTCACTGCAATGCATGCACTTTACTTAGGAAGAGCTACACAACACTTGCTTGTTTTCTTTCCACAAGGAAATAAAAAAATGGTGAAGTAGCCTCGAGACAGGAAGGCTATTAATCGGAACGTGCATGGGCTATCAAGCAATTGCAAAAGATTGTTGACATAGTTCTAGAAAAGGTATAAGAAAACATATCAAACAAGCAAAGGTATACTCCAAGGTTCCCAGGGCGAGCAGGTTGTATGTTCCCCCCGCGAACACGGGGCCGCGTGTTCGCGGGTCCGAATGAGTGCCACGTTGGCACTCATTCGGGAGTTATGTACGGAGGAATATCTTGGGATCCACAATATTCCTTCGTACACACCCAAACTGACGAATGAGTGCCAACGTGGCACTCATTCGAACCCCCGAACACGCGGCCCCGTGTTCCACGGGGAACATACACCATCCTCTCGTTCCCAGGACGTGAAATAATAACAGGATATGTTATGGGAAAGGGAAGCAGAAAAATAGGTGTTTGTCAGCTCATATGGAAAAGAAAATGGGAAACAAGTGGGAATGAATTGGCGAGGAAATTGAAAAACGAACTAGAAAACATTTAGGAAATGAAAACGATTTTCTATTTTAAATTTCAAAAGTTTAAAATGTTCTGTGATACATTAACCTACAATAATTCTCCTTCCCTATCAATATATCACTATTGAAAATTGTCCTTGCTGAAAAGGTTGAGGTTTGACAGTTGGGCTTTAGGGTTTAGCAACTAATAACTATTAGTTTTTCACAAAGATAACTTCATTCAAATTGCATAAATAGCCTCTGTTATGATGTATTATGTTCTCTTTCAATGTAGTCTAATGTAAAAGTACATATAATTTTTTTTGAAATAAATGGTAAAAAAATTTAATACCATGTATATCCAATGTTTCCACACACAGAAAACCTGTTTCCTACCAAGGGAGACACATTTCTCATCTGCGAAAGATGTGCCTCCCTTCAGATGGGATTCCTTCTATAAGGGAAATGCAATCCCCAAATTCCCTACTGTACTTGAAATGCTGTGATTCACGAATCATAAATAGTCTTGTAGAAACACATTTGTCGTGCCCAAGTAGCATTATTGGTGCCTTAGTTGACTGCTAAGAGTTTGTTTGAGGGGAACTAGTAAACAATGATAAGAAATTTTATCAAAATCGAATTGAATCAGCCTCTTTTAATTCAATGCTTGAATCAGCCTATATATAAATCTTTATGATTTTTTTATGTTTTTTAATTTTGTTTTAAACTTGTTTTTTTACAGACTGATTCAAACCAGTTCAATTCAGACTGATTCGGGCTTTTTTCAAAGATCGATTCAATTAAAAAATAGAGTCTGAAAACAGTGATAATAAGCCCCCTAAACCGAACCGAGCAACCAAAAACCACCACGATAAAAAAAAGTGGCCGATGACCAACATCAGATAAGAAACGTGGTCCAACGACATAAGAGCAAGCCACCCAAATGAGCTATATACACACCGAATTTCCAATGCAGAAATAGCACAAATGCTCCTGCCATATTAAAATTGCTACCAAAAGTCATGTGTTGCAATCCACTTTGGTATTTTGTGAAGGGTTTCTTTCCTTGACCACCTAACTGGTGTCTTCATGCACACATTTTGTAATATCTCTTAATTTTTGTCTATTTTTAAACTTAATTAATATACATTTTGTTCAAATAATTATATTTTCGATGTCTGGAATTGATATAATATATGTATATTGTGATATATAGTGGTTGACTTTAAAGTGGATCCCTATATGGATCTTGGATCCGTTGCCAAGATCCATGATCCATTAATGATAAGGTAAATTAATTTTTAAAAACTAAATTATATTAGTTACAAAATAGTAAGAAAATTATATATATATATATAAGAGTTTGGTTTACGAAAGACTTCTATTTCCAAAAGGGACGTCCCCTTAATAGGAGTCCCTCTTGTTTTATAAAAAAAGGGTTGAGTCTCGCTCTTTGAATATCGATTTTTAGAGAGAGAGAGAGAGAGATGAACTGAGAAAACAAAGGGAGTGCTGTAAATCATGAGAGAGAGAGAAAGGTGAGAGCTGCAAGCAGCGGGCTCGTCACACTTTCAATGCCTCCTTCTTCCTTCTTATTTCTTCTTTTCGTGAATCTGTGAGGAAGGTACGGATTCCTCTCATAGTTTGATGTGTGAGGGATCTAGTGTAGATAGATTCAAGCATGTGTTTAGAGTTGAATTAAAATCTGGTTTCTTTTGTATACATGTTTTTGGGCAGACCATGGGTTGAATTAAAAATCTGTATTGTTTTTATATAAAACCAGCTTTGGGATCTGCATTGTTTATTGGATTTAGGTAATACAAAATCTCTATTTTTGATGATGCAAAATTTGTGTTTTGATTGATACAAAACTCAATACTCATGTAGGATTTTAAGCCTTAAAGAAATTTGTTTTTCCTTTGTTCTCACATGGGTTTTAAAACCATCAAAGTAAGGTTCTAAATTTCATGTTGGGTTTTAAAATAGACAAGAAATATGCTATATTATAGTATTCATATTGAGGTTCAAATCATTAAGCATGTTTTTTGTTTCTTTTTTTTATTAACTGTGCATGTCTTGATTTACCAAACTTTGAATTCTTGAATGTCTTGATCATCTATCTTGATTGGGCTTCATGAATAAAAAATATATTTCTGTGATTAAATTTGTTTAGAATTTAATATGTGTCTTTTTCATTGAATGAAGTTCATGCAAAGTGAAGCCCAATCTGTTGGATAGGTATAAACAAATTTTGTTATACAGTCAGAATCAATACATATTTTGTGATTAAAACTATGTTTTTCATTAATTTGAGTTCATGATATGTATTTTACTTTGAAAATCATGTATTTGACGTTCCAACAGGGATAAATATACCTATTGCTTAGATTGTGTTGAATCAAAGTTTTTGTAATGATCATGCTGTCGCATTTTTACACCCTTATGCGAGCATGATCGGATCATAGTATTCAATCTGAAACTTTTCCTGTGTTTGGGTTTTTACTAGCATGAATCAATTTGCTTAAACAAATCAGTTTGACATTGATATGATCATAAACAGATTGCTTAGATTAACATATATACTTTGATTTATCACATGTTTTGAACCTTTTCCAATGTCAATCTATCATGTATACAGAAAACTCAGTTTAGCATGTATTTTGATTTAAAAATCTATATTCTTGAATATATGTATTGGTTAAAAAAAATCTGTCAAGAACCTATTTTTTGGGGTTGTTTTTACTACAGGGATAGATTTTTGTTATAAAAATCCACAGATGCGAGTGAGCCATATGTTGAATCATGCCTGATAGTCGTTCAAATTTTGAGACATATATAACCAATCAGATTAAAACCAAATGACACCAAAATCAGATTTATCTTTTCAGCCAAACTGAGACAGAACTACCAAAGTTCATTGTCAACATATATATATATATATATATATATATATATATATATATATATATATATATATATATATATATATATATATATATATATATATCTCAAAATTTGAACGACTGTCAGGAATGATTCAACATCTGCCCTACTCGCATTCGTGAGTTTTTAAAATAGAAATCAATCCCTGTATAATACTGAAAACAACCTAAAAAATGGGTTCTTGATAGTTTTTTTTTGAACCAATGCATACATTCAAGAATACATATTTTTAAGCCAAAACACATGCTAAACTTAGTTTCTAGTATACATGATAGACTGACATTGGAAAATGTTCAAAACATATGATAAATCAAAGTATATATGTTAATCTAAGCAATCTATTTATGATTAGATCAACATCAAGCTGATTTCATTAAGTAAATTGATTCATGTTGGTAAAAACCCAAACACAGAGAAATTTTTAGATTGAATACTACGATCCGATCGTGCTCACATAAGAGGGTAAAAACATGACAACAAGTTTGTTATAGAAATTTTGATTCAACACAATCCAAGCAATAGGTATATTTATCCCTATTGGAACGTTAGATATATGATTTTCAAGGTAAAATACATATCGTGAACTCAGATTAATGAAAAACACAATTTTAATCACAAAATATGTATTGATTCTAACTGTATAACATAATCCACTTATGAACAGAAGCACCGATCCAACAAATCAGGTTTCACTCTGCATGAACTTCATTCAATGAAGAAGACACATATTAAATTTTAAATAGATTTAATCACAACAATATCAATTAAAAAAAAAAATTATTCATCAAGCCCAATCAAGATAGATGATCAAGACAGTTAAGAATTCAAAGTTTGGTAAATCAACACATGCACAGTTAATAAAAAAAAGAAACAAAACATGCCTAATGATTTGAACCTCAATATGAATACTATAAGAAAGCATTTTTCTTTGTCTATTTTAAAACCCAACATGAAATTTAAACCATACAAATTCTAATAGTTTTAAAACCCACGTGAAAACAAAGGAAAAATAGATTTCTTTAAGGCTTAAAATCCAACATGAGTATTGAGTTTGTATCAATCAAAACACAAGTTTTGCATCATCAAAAATACAGATTGTGTATTACCTAGATATAATAAAAAACGTAGATTCTAAAACTGGTTTTAGATAAAAACAATACAAATTTTTAATTCAACCCATGGTCTGCCCATAAATATGTATACATAAGAAACCATATTTTAATTCAACTCTAAACACATGCTTGAATCTATCTATGCTAGATCCCTCACATATCGAACCATGAGAAGAACCCGTACCTTCCTTACAAATTCACGAAAATAGGAAATAAGAAGGAAGAAGGAGGCGCTGAAGGAGTGACGAGCACGATACCTGCATCCCTCACCTCTCTCTCTCACGATTTTAATATAACTGGTTAAATATATATGTCTCAAAATCTGAATGGCTGTCAAGCATGATTCAACATCTGCATCACTCGCATCCACATGTTTTTATAACAAAAATCTAAGCTTGTACAACACTGGAAACAACCCAACAAAATGGGTTCATGGCAGATTTTTTTTAACCAATACATACATTCAAGAATACTGTTTTTTAATTCAAAACACATGTTGAACTTAGTTTCCTCTATACATGATAGACTGACAATGGAAAAGGTTCAAAACATGTGATAAATTAAAGTATATATGTTAATCTAAGCAATCTATTTATGATCATATCAATGTCAAGGTTAAGCAAATTGATGCATGCTAGTAAAAACCCAAGCATAGAAAATTTTCCAGATTGAATACTATGATCTGATCATGCTCACATAAAAGGGTAAAAACATGACAACAAGAATTGTTACAGAAATTCTAATTCAACATAATCCAATCCATAGGTATATTTATCCATGCTGGAACGTCAGATACACAATTTTCAAGGTAAAATACATATCATGAATTCAGATTAATGAAAAACACAGTTTCAATCACAAAATATGTATTGATTCTGACTGTATAACAAAATTTGTTTATAAACAAAAGCATTGATTCAACAGACCGAGCTTTACTCTGTGTGAACTTCATTAAAGGAAGAAGACACATTAAATTATAACAGATTTAATCATAGCAATAACAGTAAAATCTTTTTTATTCATCAAGCCCAATCAAGATAGATGATCAAGACAATCAAGAATTCAAAGTTTTGTAGATCAAGACATGCACAATTAATAAAAAAAAACTAAATATGCTTAATAATTTGAACCTCAATACGAATACTACAAGAAAGCAGATTTCTTATATGTTTTAAAACCCAACGTGAAATTTAGAACCATAGAGATTTTGATGGTTTTAAAACCTAGGTGAGAACAAAGAAAAAATATTTTTTTAAGGCTTAAAAATCCCACATGAGTTTCGAGTTTTGTATCAATCAAAACATAGATTTTGCATTATAAAAAATATAGATTTTATATTACCTAAATCCAATAAAAAATGCAAATTCCAAAATTGGTTTTACATAAAAACAATACAAATTTTTAATTCAACCCATGGTCTGCCCATAAACATATATACAAAAGAAACATGATTTTATTTCAACTCTAAATCCATGCTTGAATCAATCTACGCTAGATCCCTTGCACATCAAACCATAAGCAGAACTTGTACCTTGCTTGCAAATTCATGAAAAGAGGAAATAAAAAGAAAGAAGGAGGAGTTGAAGGAGTGACGAGCACGCTGCGTGTTGCCCTCACGCCTCTCTCTCTCTCTCTCTCACGATTTGCAGCAGTCCCTTTTTTTCTCAATTCAGCTCTTTCTCTCTAAAAATCAATATTCAGAGAGAGCGAGACACATCCCTTTTTTTATGAAACAAGAGGGATTCATCCTATTAAGGGGACATCCCTTACTTTTGAAATAGAAAGTCTTCTATTTCCTTTTGGAAATAGAAGTCTTTCCTAAACCAAACTCTTATATGTATGTTATATATATATATATATATATATATATATATATATATATATATATATATATATATATATATATATATATATATATATTATCTTCTAACTATTTTACCACTAATATAATTTAGTTTTTAAAAATTAATTTACCTTATCATAAATAAATTATGGATCTTGGCAAAGGATCTAAGATCCATATTGAGATCCACTTTAACGTCAACCACTATATATCATAATATACATATATTATATGTATTATGTCAATTTTAAATATTAAAAATATAATTACTTTTTATTAAATTTAAAAATAGACAAAAAATATGAGATATTATATTCCTACCTCCTTAAAAGAATTTTATACACAAAATTATAACATACCAAATAAATATAAGTAATGCTCAATTATATCGATCTCAGGCTCCCAGGTGCACTAGTCCAATCCATGATGTTGCTACCGCATTTTCATGAACAATCATCTTACTCTGAAGTACTCTATTTTGGCGATCTACAATCTCCATCGGTCTCTCATTCATCATCAAGTCCAGTTGTACTTCGACTACCTCATACTGGATAACATGGGAGGGGTCTAGTACGTACTTCTTCAATATCAAAATGTGGAAGACATTGTGGATTTGAAAAAACTGAGGCAGAAGTGTCACTCAATACGCCGACTCACCAATCCGCTAAAGGATTTTAAAAGGTCCTAAGTACTCAGAACTAAGCTTTTCCTTTTTCCAAACCTAAAAATGGTCTTTGTCAGTGATATTCAAACAAAAACATGCTCAGCCACTACGAAACTGAGCTCCCTATGGCACTGATCGGTGTAGCTCTTCTGTCGGCTCTATGCAGTGATCAATCACTAGCGAATCAATCACACATGATCGAAATAGTGTTGGATTACCTATGAAGACTAAATTGCTCTAACGCCAACTTCAACCCAACATACCAGGGATCTACAAAGTCTACCATACAAAGCTTTATATGGGGTCATACCGATGCTAGCATGAAAGTTATTGTTACATTTAAACTCTGCAAGTTTTACATCCCTATCCCAGTCTCCTCCTCAATCCAATGTGCATGCTCTCAACATGTCTTTAAGTGTCTGAATAGTATGCTCAGTTTGTTCATCGATTTAAGGATGAAAAGTTGTGTTAAACTTCATGTTGGTACCTAAAGTCTTTTGTAATTGGTGCCAGAAATATGACGTAAAGATGGGATATTAATCTGGCATGATCGAAAGTAGCACCCTATGTAATCTGACGATCTCATCAATGTATAAATCTGCCAAGCTCTCCATGGTTTGACTCACCTTAATCGACAAAAAATGTGCACTCTTCGTTAGTCAGTCCATTACCACCTAAATAGCATCATGCTGACGACGGGTCCTTAGTAATCCCCACTATGAAGTCTATCGATATATCATTTCACTCCCACTCTAAGATGTCCAATGGATATAACAATCCATCAGGCCTCTGGTGCTCGATCTTAACTTACTGGCAAGTAAGATAACGAGACAAACTTTGTCACATCCTATTTTATTTCATTCCACCAATAAGTCTGTTGTAAGTCCTTAAACATCTTGGTGCTACTAGAATGAACACAATACTTCGATCTGTAGGCCTCACTCATTAACTCCTCTTCAAAACCCACTGTCTATCCCGAAACATAATGGTCCTATCCACCTCGTGATGGAATTGTGCATTCAGCTTCTGAGCACTATCACACAACTTCTCGAAGTGCAGATCAGTTGACTGTAATGCCTTAATGCGATCTATGATCTCGGGTCACACTCTCATTCTTGCATAATGGATGCATTCAAATTTATCTGCTAACAACTGCCACTTGATGAATTCCACATTAAATCTCAACTTCATCCAATCAAGCTGGTGGCCAAAACCGAAGTCTTCCTATTCAGTGCATCAGCCACTACATTCGCTTTATCAGGATGGTAAACTTATAATACTTAAGAAATTCTAACCACTTGCATTGTCTGAAGTTCAAATCCTTTTACGTGAAAATATACTTAAGACTGTTGTGGTCAGATAGAACCTCAAATTGCTCACCGTACAAATAGTGGTACCAAATATTCAATGCAAAGACAATGACTATTAACTTCAAGTTATGTGTCAGGTAATTCTTTTTGTGCATCTTTAGCTGTCGAAAAGCATAATAAGCACCTCTCTGTGTTGCATCAAGACACAACCCAGTTTGGGTTGTGAAGCATCATTATACACTACAAAACCTCATAATTCTGATGGTAGCGTTAGAACTAGAGCTGAGGTCAACCTCTTCTTCAGCTCTTGCAAGCTTTCCTCACAGTGTGGTGTCTATTATCATGCAAAATTTTATTTTTTACAAGTCAAACTAACCTTTTGAAAAGATTTCGAAGACTCACCTCCATTTTGAAAATATGAGAAAATTGAAAGATTGGGGCTCGCCTGTCAGTACGAGGTTCAACCGTTCCTGGCAACTTTACCAGGGGTAATCGAACCAAGGATTGAACATTATGCCTTGTCTTATTCAAATGTCTAGGATATTATTCTAAGTCCTAGAATGCAAAAAGGAATCAAATACACATGTGATATGATTTGGAAAAGGTTTTAATGAAAACATGATGCATGTTTGGAATTGTTGAAAATCACTTTGAAAAGGAAGACATTTTGAAATCGATTTTCTGAAATTGAATTGCTAAAAGATCAAATGGTTGGGCATTTAGCCTGGTGAGCTCATGCGTGATGTAACCTATTCTAAATGATGCATGGATGAAGTTTATGAAAAAATCCTTTTGAAAGCTTTGCAAAAAATCATTGATAAATCTTCTTGTTTTATGAAATTCTTTTGATTAAAAGGGGTTTTTATGCCTTATAGAATTCAGATGAAATAAATTCGTCATATATCTTTGACTATGACTACAAATATATTTTGAATAATATCTTATTTGATTCTAAAAGAAAGGGTTTTAGAAAATACTTGAAAGTTTTGGGAAATATGCAATGATTTTGGAAAATAGCCTCAGAGTGTAGGCTTTTTGTAACTTAAAAGAAATTAATAAATCTGAATTTTATTCGTATTCTGACTATTACCACAAATATGAATTCCACTAAGTTTATCAACTTTGTAGAAGAAGGTGCACGTGCTATTCGTGTTTCACCATTATGGAATTGAAAAAGTACATATGCATGACAAACTATAGCAATTTAATATTGAAAAACTAAACTATATGCTTATGTAACCCTAAACTATGCAGAAAAGTAAATTTTCACTATTTTTAATATTTGATTACAATTTATAATTGAATAATAAAATAAAGTAAGGAAAGGAGAAAATACAAAAAAATAAATCTTGAGCTTTCCTGCAAAATCAACAAAAATGTTAGTAGAAATATGTAGGCTTTTTGAGATTTATCCAACAATATCTCGAAATTGAGGGATTTTATCCTGAAATAAGCATTTTTCATGCATTTATGAAATAAAAATCTAAAATAAAATAAAGGATGATGCATAATTTAATAAACAATAAAACTAAACTTATTATAAAATTAAAATTTCAAAATTAAAGGATAAAGACTAAAATACCCCTAAAAATTGATATTAATTGCAAAACAGTGTGAAAAATCAGGGCATTCAGAAAATGGTTTTGAAATATGCCTAATCTGAAAACCAAATGAGTTTAAAACGATGTCAAATTGGGTGGAGAGCACCCTGACATGATTAAAAAAATAATCCAAATATAAAAATGTGAAAACTACTTATAAAAAAGATTAAATAAATAAGAAAACATCAGAATTGCCCGTATTTTTGCAGAACAGGGCTCTACAAGAAACTGATTTGTGGAAAACAACAAGATAAAATATCAAATGACCTACAAAAGTAATGAAAATCAACATGAACAATCCTAACAGCCCTAAAAATAGCATACAATAAAAAAATAAATTTAATGAATATGCTGGAAACAAATATTAAATTAAAAAATTGAAAGAGGCTGCTGAATAGGCTATTTTGTACCTATCACAATGTCAGACCAGAATAAAATATCAAACGAAGATGAAAATTTATGAATTTTTCTAGAGATAAACTAGACATGACAATAAATAGTTTTCTTTTTACGAATCAGAAAAATCATCTTCAGTTAGTGAGATATGATTCCAGAAAGATGCGCTTGATTCTGGACAATGTCTGACAATTCAAGAAAAGCAGATTCTTGTTCTTGGTTAAAAAAAAATAGCAAACAACCAGAAAAAACTACTAAAATCACACAGAAGAAACTAGACATGCAAACAAAGAGATCACTTTTTACGGATCAAAAAAATAATCTCTGATGAGTGAATCTGACTCCGACAAGTTGATCCTCATTCTGCACAGCCTTTTGACAGTGCAAAAAATAGGTTTCGGTTCTTGAATTTAAAAATGGGACATCAAATTCCAAAAACTCATGAAATTTTGTCAGATTCATGCAAACATATGCATATGACCTTCATAAAAAATTCAGATCAAAATGATGAAAAAATCCACATAAAATAACTGTGTTAATGCGTGGCCAAATTAAATATTTATGCAGGACTATTAAAGAAAATTAAAGAGCTTGATCTTACATGCATAAAACTGAAAAGAGAAAACACAAATGCAATATTTTTTATTTTTCATGGGTGAAATAATAGAAATCTAAATCTAATATGCTAAAATACAGAAAACAAAAATGGCATGGGATTTGATTTGATGTAGCCGATTAAAAGAGAGGTTCGGCCTATGAGAGGTCAAATCTCTTTTTCTTGGTGGTTGAGATAAAATCGATACCTAAGCATCAAGGCTATGAAAGGAAAGCAAAAAAAAAAGGGTTTACCTACTACCAGATTGATCATGGATGCTACCACACGAAAAACAAATCAAAAAGGAAGAAATACAGAAAAAGAGGGAGGGGTGACACCATGGAAAAAGAAAGAAAGAAAAAAATGAGCAAAGAAGATAAAGAGATTTTACCTTGGGTTGGAAGAGGAGCCAAGGGAGAGAGCCTACGGGTTAGATGTGGATGAGAGATTGATTGAATGGCCACTCTAAATAGAAATGACCAAGATCATAAATGATGTTGTCGTGTATGACGAAGAGTGACACTTGAAAAGTGAGGTTTAAACTAGTTTAAACTGAATTCTAAGACTTCTGAACTCAGATGAACTAAAACAGAGTTAAAACAAACTAAATTCTAGCTGGGGTTAACTCAATTCTAGCTTGAATGAGCTGAATTGGGCTAAAATGAACTCCAAGAATATGAGAAACAAATTTAAATTAAAACTGGACCGCTTGAACTCGTGGTGAGTTCAAGTTAGACAGAGAAAAATAGGATCGACTGAAATTGACTGACTTTGAGACAATTGGCTAAAATTTGAGCTAGAATTGAGCTCATTTCATGTGAAATGAACCAAATTTAGCCAAAATAAAATGACACTACTCATCATGAGCTCAATGGAGCTATAAATGATTGATATTTTAACTCTTTTGAACATAAAATGAGTTTGGCTAGGTCTAACTGACAAAGGCCTAAGGTGACCTATGGGTAGAATGATAAATTTTTTGAGAAAATGGGGTAAAATGACACCTGAATTGTAATGGACCTAGAGGTTAGACTCCTACACTGTACTACAGGGTTAGCATCTATGAAAGGGGGGTGTCCGGAATGGACTTGAAAATTTTGGGGTGTTTATAGGTGCTCCTCTTTGCTACTAAGCTAGTTGAAAGTCGGGCTTAGTGGCAAAGAAAAACACACTAAATTTTGAAAACAAAATACCTCAGTTAGAAGATCTGAACTGAGTATGGGAGAATTGATTTTTGAAAAGCCCTCATAAAATGAGGTTTAAGTTTAATCTTTTAACCTGAATGAGAAAGAAATTCACCTCATAGAATGAGGCTCATGCTTAACCTTTAACCTGAATGGGAAGAAAATTCACCTCATAGAATGAGACTCAGGCTTAACCCTAAACCTGAACGGGAAGAAAATTCATCTCATGGAATGAGGCTCATACTGAACCCTTAACCTAAATGGGAAGAAAATTCACCTCATGGAATGAGGCTCAGACTTAACCCTTAACCTGAACTGGAAGAAAGAATGGAATTCTAAAAAATAAAGGGCTGGATAAAAAGGGGCGAGAAATCCCAGAAAAAGGTGTAACAAACTTTCTAAAAGCCTTTGAGAAAGGGAAATTTGAAACAAAGGGGCGGTCTCGCGACCAAAGATTCAGGTTTATCCCTTACCTAAATGGATGTAAAAATAACGGAATCCTCAAAGACAAAAGACTTTGATTGAAAAGGAGGTTAGGAAACCGTGATGGCGCTTTCGAATTTTGCATAAAATCCAAAAGGGTTGCAAAAGGTGAGAAAAAATGGAGTCCCTATAGCTTTTGAAAAGGAAAGTTTGTAAATGGAGGATCTCATGACTGAGACAAAATAAGCTTTTGAAATAACCTTTTGCGAAGATTCAGGTCAACCTTAACCTGAGCAGGAACTGTCTATGGCGAGACAGTGGGGAAAAATAGAGAATGTGCAAGATTTGAGAACCCAGGCACTCAAACCAAAAGAAGGGAAGGACTTTGAAAACTCATGTTTTCAAATCCTGAAGAGGGATGATAAAAAGGAGCAAGGATACACCAAAAGGAAGTCAAACTTTCAATTCATGTCAGAATAGCCGAGAAAAATTGCTAATAGCATAAAAAGATCAAAATATTTGAAAATGTGCACGTATGTGCGAAAGATATTCTCTTATCTACCCTGGGGTATTACCTCCAACTAGGCTAACGTCATAAAATCAAAAATCAAATTCAAGTTGTTGCTATCGGGTTTCTTCAAGAAAGCTATCCATTTCCTTGATATGAAAAGAGAGGAATTGTTCTTAGTTTCATAAAAGCAAGTGAATGAAATGATATTGACAAAGGAATTTCTTATAAGTGAAGACGATTCTTGGCAATTTGGTAGTTTGATATGCGGAGTTTACACATCATATCCCTTTGCATTCTTTGACACATAAACTTGAGGTTTAAGCTCTTTTTGGGGTTTGGCAGGAAGTTCGACTTATCAACCTTCAACTTGGAGATATTTTGGATCTTCCTTAGAAAAGCACGTCACATCTTCCTTCAACTCGAAGTTAATCCAAGCCTTCCTTGTCCTCGGGGATTAGACTCTCATATTAGCCTTCAACTTGGTGACAATTGAGAATTCTCCTCTTACAAATATATTGTGTCATTCTTGATAAAAATATGTTCCTTGTAGCATAAAGCAAGCATTTTGGTGGGAGAAATTTATCACATTAACCTTCAACTTGGTGATAATCTGCGCCTTCTTTGTCTTGGAGATCTAAACTCTCGTATCATCCTTCAACTTGGAGATAGTTGAGAGATCCCTTTCGCAGGTGATTCACTATGCTTGAATAGTTGGAGAAATGGAGTGGGTTCTATATCACAGTATATTTCTATTGTTTTATTGCCAGAAGAACTGTCTTTAAAAATGTTTCATTGCTATAATCAATATCAATTCATTTCTAGCTTCTCAATATCGTTGATTTTTTTTCTTTGCCAGCCATACCGAGGATTTTTTCTTCATCCCTTTTAGTTGATCAACAGAAAAAGCTTAAAATTTCTTTATCTCACAAAAGTTTCATCCCTTTAAAGAGAATACAGGAGGTAGTTCGAGGTGAATCCTTGTGCAATGAATATTTTTTTTTGAAATCAACAAATATTTATGATAACATATTGGCAACAGATCCTATGATTCTTTATGAAAACAATTGCTCGACATCAAATTGATGAAATCCTTAACTTGATCGGACCTCTCTCTTTTGCCAAAGAGAGGCTCAGGCTTGACCCTTACCTGAACGGGTGATAAAAGGACTACTCTTTTCCCTAGAGATGAGGTGTTTGCAAAATAGATATTTCGAAGGAAAATTAAGTTTTTGTCAAAATTCCATAATCTTAGGCTTCTCTTTTTTAAAGCGGCTAATAGTAAAAGTTGAAAAAGTATCATAGAGGAACAAGTTCCATCATACTCTTCCCTGAAAAAAGGGATCCTTTATGAAGGGGGAGGCCAAAATAAGATAGCAAAGGGACCATAAAGAAAATGAGCATCCGTCGAAACTCTCCCTAGCCAAAGGGTTCTTTTGTATAAAACTGAGTTATTGTTTTGCAAATGGCTTCACGAAGAAATGAGTCCCTTCAAACTCTCCCTAGAAAAAAGGTACTTGCAAAATAAAATGATTGTAGTTGCAAAAGGAGCGAGTTCCCTCAAACTCTCTCTAGAAAAAGTGTCATTTACATGAGATGATTGAAAATGATTGAAAAATTGGGCCATTTTTTAGAATTATTTCAACTCGAAGGTAGGATCTTTTAAAAGATTAGCATTGATAGAAAGAGATCAACCTGAAGTTGAATTTTGAAAACAAGCTAAATAAAAATCTCAACCCGAAGGTTGAATGGATTTGATAAAACATCAGTTTGAAAATTAAATTGTAAAAGACCAACACAAAAGTTAGATTTTGAAAGACCAGCATGAAAACTAGATTTAAAGGACCAACATGAGAATTGGATTTAAAGGACCAGCATGAGAAGTGGATTTGAAGGACCAGCACGAGCACTGAATTTTGAAGGACCATCATGAGAATAGGATTTGAAGGACCAGCATGAGAACTAGATTTGAAAGACCAACATGAGCACTGGGTTTTGAAAGACCAGCACGAGCACTGAAATTTGAAGGACCAACACTAGATTTTGAAGGACCAACACGAGCACTGGATTTTGAAGGACCAACACTGGATTTTAAAATACCAGCACAAGCACTGGATTTTGAAAGATCAGCACGAGCACTGGTTTTTGAAGGACCAGCACGAGCACTTGATTTTATAAGACCAACACGAGCACTGGATTTTGAAGGACCAACACTGGATTTGAAGGACCAACACAAGCACTGGATTTGAAGGACCAACATGAGCACTGGATTTTGAAAGACCAATGAAAACTAGTTTTTGTAAAAGAAAGCTCAACCTAAATATTGGTTTTAGAAAAGATCGGTAAAACTAGTTTCATGAAAAAGAGCTCAACCCTGAAGGTCGAATTTGAAGAAGGATCGATTCAAGCTTGGTATGAGTTCAGCCCCAGCTTCAAAAGTGGTCGTTCGTGATCGGCTTGGGTCTAGCTAGAGCTGACTACTTTGCTAAAAATTATTTAGATGAACAGAAGCGTGCTGGTATTCAATCTCACCACTCCTCCGTGAAAACCCACTGACTTAACCATCAGGTACGCCCCCTTTTCTATTAGTTTAATCAACAAAAATTAATATATATTTAATCTAAAGTGTTATGTACTTATATGAACCGAGCTTAATAGGGCTAATTTAGTTTAACTGAGCTTGACTTGTTTATCTATATCGAGCTTGAACCACTTTTCAAGCTCGGCTCATTAATTTTTTTGGACAAGTTTGAGTCGAGCATAAACAGGTCTAACCAGAGCCGAGCTAGCTTGGCTCGTGTTTTCGTCGCAAAAATTTTCCCGTCTTACCTTCCCTACGGAAGAGAGAGGGAAAATGCTTTCACGATTCAAACTTGACTGGATTTTGGAAATTGTTTTGAAATACTCGCCTCCGTTTTGAAAATTGCTGGAAAATCCATGGGATGGGGCTCGACCTGTTGGTACGAGGTTCGACCGTTCCTGCCGTCTTTAACAGGGGTAATCGAACCAAGGACCAAAACTATGTTTGACTTAGTTAAATCATCAAAATCGTGTTCTATCCTAAATGCACAGAGAATTCAGGCATGTGCTATGAAATTTTGTAAAATGCCAGTTGGAAAATATGATGTATGCTTAGAAAACATTTGGAGTTGAAAAACATTTCTCAGGAAAAAGATGGAAATCAATTTCTCAGGAAAACTTAGATGGAAATGATTGGAAATCTCGAGACAACTCATAAAGATGTGGGAAATCATGAATGGATGAAAATCCTGGGAAAATGGAAAGGATTCTTGAGAAAAGGATAAACATTTGAAGGGAAAATGCTTGTCAGGAAAACCTTCAAGTTTTGAAAACTTTCTTTGGAAAATGATTGAAATTCTTTGAAAAAATCTTTGGGGAAGGAAAATTGAAACTCGGAAAACTGAAATTCTGTGAATCTTAGCCTTAAAACACTTGGAGAATCGATTTTGATCTTTGAGAAAGGTGAGAGACTTCTTTTGAAAATCTTAAGAAAATAACCTTTTCCATGGAAAACTGTGGAAAAACTTGACTTGAGAAAACCGATTTTGAAAAAGTCTCAGAGTTTCTTGAGAAATCGATTTCTTGAGAATGAATTTTTCTTAAGAAAATCATGAGAAAATCAGATGGTTTCATGATGCAAATGACAAGAATGTATGAATGCACTTTGGAAAGATTTTCTGAGGAATTGGTTAAAAAAATGTGTATTAAGTCAAAATAAATCCTTCACATATTATGACTGTGGCCATGAATATGTTCAGAGCTTGATTGATTTAATGCACAATACTTTGCAAAAATTGAAATATGATGTGCATTTTAAGATAGCCTAAGAGTGTAGGCTCAATGTGACTGGTAGAAAGATGATGGATCTGGGTCTCGTCCATATTCCGACTAGGGCCGTAAATATGGATTCCACCGAGTTCATCAACTCCCTAAGAGTTGGTGGACGTGTCATTCGTGTACATCCATAGTGCTTTTGAAATAAAATGCATGAATCACATAAACAGGATATTGCATAAATTCAAACTATATGATATGCATCCTAGTCTAAGCAGAAAATTAAATCTCTTATTCCAAAATTTATATTATTACATCACTAAATAAATGAAATAAATGGAAATTGCAGACTTCAGCTCCTTCTTTTGAATATCCTTGCTAAACTTGAAATAAGGTTAGCTCAAATATGTGAGTTTTTCCAAGATTTTCCAATAATATTATATAATTATTGGACTTAATTGGATATAAACTCTATTCTCATGCTTCCTTGATATTTGAAATGATGAAAATGCAAGAAATTCAGTAAAAAATAGTTTGAAATTCGAAATTGGATCAAAATGACCAAAATACCCCTAATATTAAAGTTATACCTTTAAAATCAGGGTTTTTGAAGGAAATTTTGGTAAAAATTGAGATTTTGAAATTTGAATTGAAACAAATGATGGTGGAATGCATGATGAGACATGATGACATGCTGCTAAACACCTTAGGACTGTAAAATCAGAATTTGACATTTTGCAATTTATCCAAAATAACGAATTTCACTTGTTTTCGCTTGGATTCGGGTCCCGCGAGGCCCTGTTTTGATATTATGGCTAAACCAAGCCTCAAATGAATTCCAAATGCAGTCAAATTCGGTATGGAACATCTACCTATCCTGACAAACAGCCTAGAATGCTAAAACTCACGAAATGACATGGATGAGATACTAAAATTTAAAGAAAATCCTAAAATGGACGAATTTCGCCTACGGGCCTGAACTAAATACAATGCTTAATATGATAATGCAAAAATTACAGCATAAAACCTATGATATTTTGCAGACTGCTAAAGGACCCAAAATTGAACATTTTTGGTTTTTACGGCCTCGGGATTTGAACTACGGTGAGTTCGGTAACGGGCATTTGTTTCTGACGAAGGTAAAATCGATCTAATCTAATATAAAATGATAAAAAAATAGAAAACATCCATGGCAATTTCTGATATTTAACTGAGCTACTCACGACACATACGGAAAAACTTTCATGTTTATGACTTCGGCATTTGATCAACAGAAACACAGATAAAAATACAACTTTTCATACCAAAAGCAACAGAACATACAAATGTGACAAAATAGAGGACTGACAAAAAATCCGAAACAGATCTTAAAACTATTCTTAAAATCATAATCTTTTAGATGCAAACAATGGACATCCCGAACATAACATTCACTTTTTACAGATTCGGATTTGGAGCAATACCCAAAGAGAACCCATCTTCTTAAGTCGATCCAAAATCTCAGAGGCCCAAATCAGGCTCTGACATGTGTCCCGAACTCTCGGATTTTTGTCAGACATAAACAAGAATCCGAAAAATCTGATAAAATCATTTTAAAAACTAGACATTACGCCGAGTTCATAACATCTTTTGTATTGAAAATTAGACCTCACATGAGAGAGATCTCGATTTTACAATGCGGAAATGAAATTTTAAAATGCATCCAGGGTAACAAAACCCGACTTACCATTTTGAATGTTTACTGCAATAAAGAAATTCAAATCCTTCCGAATTTTTGGCACATTTCTAGAGACACCTAAGGGCGCATTCCATGATTTGTTTAGAATTTTTAACGAAAATTAAATACATGAAATAACGTATGGACTGACTGACAAAAACAGAGAGTTACTGAAACTGAGTAGAATTGAAATAAATGCCAAATTAAACCTAATTATTTTATGAAACATGCTAAATTAACGAAATAAAATACAAATTAAATTTAGCTAAATGCATGAATGCTAAAAGTCATCAAGGAAGTATAATTGTATTTTTTATATATGTCGTTTTATGAGAATAGCTCAATCCATTCCTCGGATGAGCTCTTTCTTCAAATGACACGTAAATCAAATCATGATATTATGAAATCAAGAGGAAAGGAGATGCACCTTGTGTTTTTATGCAGCTTTGAAACTCTCGAAATGGACGGCTACCCACGGCTTCTTTCGTCCTTCGATCCAGGCTTCAAATGATTCACGAAGATCGACCTATGCTTAGGTCAAACCGGCCACGACACAAGCAATGTATGTGCTTCACTGCACCTTCTCCACTGAGCCCAAGGGGGCGTGAATTCCAAAGTTAAAAAATCGTGTTCTGAAGAAAATCTAGGTTGAATTTCAAAAGTCCAAAAAGGTCTCCCTAGGCTGGGCGTGGGGCCTTGTATTTGTAGCCTTCTTTTGAAAATTTTGAATTTCAAACAGGCTCAATTTGAGCCCTCCATGTGGCACCATCTCAGGGAGTGCTATTTTGATTTTTTTGAGAAAATAAAATGGGAATTTTGTGGGTGAGACACCTCAGCAGGGGAGTTTGAAAATGTTCAAAATGGTGGCTTGATTTTCTCTGCAGGAGGCTCCCAAATTGCGCCACCTCAGGAGGTGCTCTTTTGGAGTTTGAAATTCAAACTCCTACTTTTCTGAAGGTCCTCCTATGGTGCCACCTCAGGGGGCTATTTTTATTAAAAAAAATAAAATAAATATAAAAAATGGAGCCAAGTGGGGTTTTGGAATGACGCCACCTCAAAAGAGATTCTAAGGTGTAAAGTTGAAAACAGTAGGAGCATGCCATGTGGCTTCACCTCTGAGGAGTTTAAATGTTCAAATTCATGCTTTTTCTGGAGAGAGCAGAGGCTGACATGTGGCGCCACCTGAGGGTGGCTCCACATTGCCATGTGGCAAGAGAACGGGAATGGAAAAAGCAGAATGTGCCACCTCAGAGGGGAGCTTTTTCTACTTTTTCTGATGCAGGGAGGTCTGGACATGTGGCAGTTCAGGATGATTCTGCCTTTGACAAGTGTCAGTTGTCTAGAGGAGCCTTCTCAAATGGCGCCACCTCAGAGGGAGATTTGAAATTCAAATGGGGTTGGCTCTAGAGGAATGGAGGATGGACATGTGGCGCCACCTCAGGGTGGCTCCTACAGTGCCATGTGGTAGTTGGGGGGAGGGAAAGGAACATGTGGCGCCCTCATAGACCAAATGAAAAAGGCAGAACTCAAGATTTGCGCCACCTAGGCCTTGTCTGAAAATTTTTGAATGGTTTGCTTTTTCTGAAGAAGGCCAAGAGTGACATGTGTCTTCTACTTTTTCTGAAGGAAACTAGAAATGACATGTGTCATCTACTTTTCTGAGAAAAAGTAGGGGAAGACATGTGTCATCCTGCTTTTCCTGAAAGAAGCAGAGATTGACACGTGGCAGAGGGAAGAGAAGAAGGTCCAAGCCATGTGGCACCATCTCAGACAGAATAGAAAAGGTGAAGTTCACGATTTGCGCCACCTCTGGAAGGATTTGAATGTTTGAATTATAGCTTTTTCTGAAGAGAGCAGGAAATGACATGTGTCATTTGCTTTTTCTAAGAAGAGCAGAGAAGGACATGTGTCACCTGCTGCAGGAGAGAATACCTTAGATGGCGCCACCTCTACTTTTTCTGGAGGAAGCTAGGAGTGACACGTGTCTCCTACTTTTCTGAGAAAAGTAGGGAGAGACATGTGTTAGTCTACTTTTTTGAAGGAGGGAGAGGTTGACACGTGTCCTCTGCAGGAGACACACTTCAAATGGCGCCACCTCAGAGGAGACAAGCTTTACTTTTTCTAAACAGGACAACATATGACACTTGGCATCTCATGGTGACTTTGAATGACACATGGCACATGGTGAAGATGGTGGATACTGACACATGGCATGGAATGACATGTGGCGGCTTCTTAAGGTAGCCCCACACTGACACTTGGCAGATAAATGGGAGGAGAGAGAAAAGACAAGTGGCGCCAGTCCAGGAGACAAGGCTCCTATATTTTTGGGTTTTTTCAAAATTCAGGTTTTTCAAAAGAAAAGCCTGTGTGACACCACCTCAGTGTGGGTCCCATATTGCTTCTTTATTGAAAATAAGACAACAAAACCTCTTTTTGAAATTTTCGAAAAATCTGGACTAATTGGTAAAACAAAATTTTTTGAAAAGAGTTGGCCCCTGTAGGGCGATTTTGTAAAAGAATGATAGTTGAAATAGCTGACAAAAGGGCAAAATCTGAGGTGAAAGGGCTAGAATCAAAATCCTTATCGAAAATTATCCAGATTGTTTTCTTGAGAAAATATTTTGAAATTCAGAGTCCTGGGGGTAGAATGGGAAGTATTGATAATTTTAAAGACTCAGGGTTTTAAAATCGATTTTAAAAAGAGTTGAAATTCTAATCTGGATTAAAAATTTTGAAATCAAGAGTTCTGGACCTCGAAATGACATGTTGTGTAGTGCAGTGATGTGAGATGCTCATGCAATGATATGCAATGCCATGTCTTATGCAATATACTCTTGAACTCAGACTTGGATATTCCTGTCTTCTGTCAGGAATAAAATTTTGAACATCTGAGCTAAAAATAGAGAAATTTTGAGAGTTTAGATGAAATTTGGACTTTTACAAGGTCTCAGGCTCAGAAAATGACCATTTTGCCCTCTTGCGATCTCCGAGGAGGAGTTGTGATGTTTGGTGGAAATGTCGGGGAGGTGAGTGAAAATTTGGGGTGTTTACAGCTCGTTGTGCAGCCCTGTACACGAACATCATCATCACAAATTGACATCCATAAAAAGAAATATTGTCTTGGTTAAGTTATGATGCACCTGCTTAAATGTGTAAAGTTTTTGTTTTTGTTTTTGGATAATCAAAGGGAAAACTCCCCATCACTAAATGGGTAAAGTTTTAATAGATCTTTTTAAAGAAAAAAGTTTAGTACATGTTAATAGACATCTAATTTTTAATACGTTTTTTATGGTAGGATCTCTCTCTCTTCTCTCTAACGTTCCTATAAAATTTCTTTCCTAATTCCTCTATTTTTAATGTCCCCATAAAATTAAGTTTTTTTTTTTACCCCTACCAATTACACAACTATACTATTGGGTTTTGAACCTGCAACGTCCCAACACAAGGTAACGTGCACTTGTGCGCCGTCTTCCTTAGGATCTTTTTTCAAATCTGAGGAGTGAGTTTCAGCCATACACTTTCCCCAACTTGGAACTCAAGTGGTCGACGCCTCTCGTTTGCCCACTTTTTCATCTGCCTCTTGGCTCTTTCGAAGCAATCATGCGCCTCTTTTATCCTCTCATGCTGTGTTCTTGCGAATCGGTATGCCACATGACAATGACCCTGGTCCTTCTGGTTCACTACCTCATAAGGAGTGAAGGGTTGTTGCCCCGTCGCTAATTTGAAGGAACTCTGACCCGTCGTCGAGGTCTATTACAGATTATAGCAGAATTGAGCAATGTTCAACAAATCTACCCAATTTTTCTTGTTGGCTAACACATAATGCCTGAGATATTCCTCCAACGGAGCATTAATACGTTATGTTTGACCATCTGTTTGTGGATGATTGCTTGTCGAGAAGTTGAGCGTAGAGCCCATCATCTCAAACATGGTAGTCCAAAACTTTCCTGTGAATCGTACGTCACGATCACTCACAATGTTCAGTGGCAATCCCAAATACTTCACAATATGTTTCAGAAACAATTGTGCAGTAATCTCCGTTGTGCATTCCTTTAGAGCAGGAATGAACGTTGCATACTTTGAAAACCTGTCCACGACGACCATAATCGATGTAAACCCTTCCACCTTGGGCAATCCAGAGATGAAATCCATTGATATGCTCTCCCATGGTCTGGTCGGCGTTGGTAGGGGCTCCAGCAACCCAACAACCTTTTTCCTCTCCGTCTTGTCTTGTTGGCATATAAGACAAGTCCTGACATATAAGTCAATGTCTTCTTTCATCCTCGGTCAGTAATAACTGGATGATAGGAGAGCCATCGTGCGCTCCTGCCCGGGATGCCCCACCCATGGGGTGTCATGCATCTTCTTTAGTAACAACTTACGCATGCCGCCACCGTTAGGCACATAGGGTCACCTTCCTTTAGCATAGAGAACACCATCCTCTATCCAAAATCGTCTTGTCACACCCTCCTCCACTTGCTTCAACAAGCGGATAGTGACTGGATCCTTCTAAGTTTCTTCCTTCAACCTCTGCAAGATATCTCCAGATACCTGAGTGATTGAAGCGACAACCACCTCAGGTTCCTCCTTGCGGCTTAAGGCATCAGCAACCAAAATTTTCTTTTCTGACTTATACTGCAACTCAAGGTTGAACTCTGCCAAGAAATCTTGCCATCTAGCCTGTTTAGGCATCAAATTCTTTTGAGTCGCAAAGCAACTTATAGCAACATTGTCTATCTGAACTATGGACTTGGATCCCAACAAGTAGTGCCTCCATGTTCATAGGCAATGTACCACCATCGTCATCTCTTTCTCATGAACAGAGTACCTCCTCTTTGTATCATTGAGTTTCCGACTTTCAAACGCAATTGGGTGTCTCTCTGGGACCAACACCCCTCCTATTGCAAAGTCCGATGCATCGGTGTGAACTTCAAAAGCCTTTCCAAAATCCGGCAACCGAAGGATGGGTTTTGACATTACCACCCTCTTCAACTTAGTGAATGCCTCCTGGCATTCAGCAGACCAATCCCAGGTCTTATCTTTTCTGAGCAACTCAGTAAGCGCCACCGACTTCTTAGATTAACTCTTCACGAACTTACGATAATAGTTTGTAAGGCCAAGGACCGACCATAGTTTCGAGACCTTCTTTTGTTCTGGCCAGTCCGTAATGGCCCGAATCTTCCATGGATCCATCTTTACTGTGCCTTCTCTGATAATGTGCCCAAGGAAGTGAATTTCCTTCCTTGCAAACTCATATTTCTCCCACTTGAGATAAAGTTCATTCTCCCGTAGTTTGGTCAGAACCATTTTCAAGTGCATCTTATGCTCCTCAAGAGACTGGTTATAAACCACAATGTCATCAAGATACACTACTACGAACACATTGAGGTACTCCCGAAAGACAATGTTCATTAGAGTGCAGAAAGTTGCAGGAGCATTTGTCAGCCCAAAAGGCATTACAAGAAACTCAAAAGACCCATACCAAGTCACACAGATGGTTTTTGGATTATCACCCTCGGCTATCCTAACTTGATAATATCCTGACCGCAGGTCCATCTTTGAGAAGTATCGTGCCTTCCCTAAGCGATCAAACATATCTTCAACGTTAGGCACCAGATACTTGTTTTTTATGGTTACCTTATTGTGAACACGATAATCTACGCACATTCGACGGGATCCATCTTGCTTTTTCTGGAACAGCACAGGTGCCCCATACGGTGCCTTGCTTGGCCTTAGAAATCCAGAATCTAGCAAGTGATCAAGTTGTCGCCGCATCTCAATCAAATGTGGAGGAGGCATCTTGTAAGGCATCTGGGCTGGTGGAAGTACCCTTGGAATCAGATCAATTGGTGGTCAATATCCCGCTTTTTGGGAAGCTTCTTTGGCAACTCATCTGGCATCACATCTTCATAGTCCCGCAAAATGCCAACCATCTCTTCTGATTATTCCGCACAATCCGATCCACCCCCTTCTATCAACGTTGCAACATAGCTAGGAAGCCTTTTTCGTACTCCATCCTTAAGTTGTAGAGCCGACACCAAGCCCACAACTGGATTTTCTTCCAAGCCCCGAAGGAGACAAGGCATCCCCGTCCCTGTGATAATGATGCTTTTTAGATGCGGCATGACAATGACCACATTCCTTGCCAAAAAATCCATCCCCAATATAATCTGAAAGTCATTCAGTTGCATTGCCATCAGACTGCAACCGCCAACCCATTCCCCAACTTGCAGTTAGACATGGGCAATGCCACTGATCTGCAATGCTTTAGTGTTAACTGCCTTCACTCGACTTCTGTCTTTGGACAATGGTAAGCTGAACGCCTTCACCTCTTCTGCAGAAATGAAGTTATGGGTCGCCTCAGTATCGACCATAGCCTTTATTGGTTTTCCATTAATCTTTGCCTCCACATAGATTAACTCATTCCGCATAATCTCCTTTCTCAACGTATTGAGAAGTTGGAGAGGATTCACACAGACTTGCTCTGTGGGTCCTTCCTCGCCCACCAAAGCATTTAGTTTTTCCTTCTTTGGGCAGTTTCGAGCAAAGTAAGGCCCTTCACAGATGTAGCAACCAGAAGCCTTCTTTCCGCCCTTATCCATCTTTTTGAAGTCGTCATCTTCTTTGGGCTTCTTTTCAAACTTGCCCTTACCTTGGCCATTTCCCTTAGACTTGCCCTTGGCAACTTTGTCATTTGAACCAGATGATGTCACATTGTAGTCTACGAGTGCATCAACTGCCGCTACTGCCGCCTGGAGATCTTTCACTCCCTGTCTCCTCAACTCAGTCTGAGCCCATCTCTGCAGCCCAGATATGAAGTTGAAGAGTTTGCCCTCCTCGAACATATTCTTGACGTCAAGCATGAGCAAAAAGAATTGCTTGACATATTCTCGAACAGAACCAACCTGCTTCAAGTTCCTCAAAGAGTTCCTCGCCACCCAAGCCGTATTGCTAGGCAAGAACTGTTCCTTCATTTCTCGAACAAGGTCCTCCCATGAGGCTATGGTTGGACGACCTGTTTCCTTAGACTGAGTACGCAACAAAGCTTGGCATCCTCAGTCAGGTACATACCGATGATAGCAACCTTTTCAACATCTGGTGTCTTGATGCTCTTAAAGTAATGGTCTATGTCCCACAAGAAATTCTTCAACTATTTGGCATTACGCACACCCGTGAATGCCTTAGGTTCTGACACCTTGATCTTTCTCATCTCAGTGCTTGCCGAATTACTGAGTAGAGCCAATTTTAAAAGACCTACTTTGTCTCCCAAGGACTTGACATCATTCTGAATCATGGTGACAAATGGAGTCTCCCCGTGAGACTTCTTAAATCTTTCTTCCCAAGACTTCATACAAACATCAATTTCAGTCATTCGGGTCTCCAAAATCGTCAACCAAGTGCCCAATGCATCTAATCGTTCCTCCAAGATTCCTACCATTTCCGCAGTCTTATTCGACATGGTAGGCAAACATGGCTCTGATACCACTTGTCACAAGTACAAACTTCTCCCTTAAAATTTGCCTTGCGCCGACACGAGGGTCGCCACGACCTCGTTCAGTCTCTCAGCAATGTTAGACTTTCTTTGACACAAGTCGAATGTAAAGAACCCAACACTTGTATCATTCACACATATAATACAACTCTTTTAGGTCTAGCTTGCATGCCTTGCAATGCCCAGATGTCACATCTTTATAGTTTACAAGAGACATGCCTCCAAGCATCTCGTCATTTGGGTCACACCCCTTGGCGAACGCAGGTGCCTCCTTGCCCAATGCCATCAACCGTCACTTGGGTCGCACCCCTTGGAGAATGCGGGAGCCTCCTCGCCACACTCCGTCAACCGTCCGAATGTCGCGCCTCATTCCGCGCAGGCCTCTGCACATGCCACCGCGCATGCCTCTGCACATGCTGCCATGCATGCCTTCGCACATGCTACCGTGCACGCTCCTGCGCATGCCTCCGCATATGTTGTGCGCTACGCATGCCACCGCAAATGTCGCGCGTTGCGTATGCCACACATGGTTTATTGATGGTCTGACAAGCTCCCACTTTTTGGGAATCTTCTTTGGCAACTCATCCGGCAACACATTCGCATAGTCCCGCAAAATGCCAACCACCTCTTTTGATTGTTCTGCACAATCCGATCCACCTCATTCTATCAACGTTGGAACATAGGTAGGAAGCCATTTTCGGACTCCATCCCTAAGTTGTAGAGACGACACCAAGCCCACAACTGGATTTTCTTTCAAGCCCCGAACGAGACAAGGCATCCCCGTCCTTGTGATGAAGATGCTTTTTAGATACGGCATGACGATGACTACATTCCTTGCCAAAAATTTCATCCCCAATATAACCTGAAAGTTGTCCAGTTGCATTGTCATCATACAGCAACCGCCAACCCATTCCCCAACTTGCAGTAGGACATGGGCAATGCCACCAATCTGCAACTTTTTGGTGTTAACTACCTTCACTCGACTTTCGTCCTTCGACAACGGCAAGCCAAACGCCTTCACCTCTTCTGCAGAAATGAAGTTATGAGTCGCCCCAGTATCGACCATAGCCTTTACTGGTTTTTCATTAATCTTTGATTCCACATAGATTAACTCATTCCGCACAATCTCCTTTCTCAATGTATTGAGAAGTTAGAAAAGATTCACACGGACTTGCTCTGTGGGTCCTTCCTCGCCCATCAAAGCATTTAGTTTTCCTTCTTTGGGCAATTCTGAGCAAAGTGAGGCCCTTCACAAATGTAGCAACCAGAAGCCTTCTTTTTTTCCTTATCCACCTTTTTGAAGCCGCGACCTCGTTCAGTCTCTCAACAACGGAAGACTTTCTTTGACACAAGCCGAATGTAAAGAACCCAACACTTGTATTATTCACATATATAATACAACTCTCTCAGGTCTGGCTTGCATGCCTTGTAATGCCCAGGCGTCACATCTTTATTATAGTTTACACGAGATATGCCTCCAAGCATCCCGTCATTTGGGTCGCACCCCTTGGCAAACGCAGGTACCTCCTCGCCCAATGCCATCAACCGTCACTTGGGTCACACCCCTTGGTGAACGCAGGCGCCTCCTCACCACACGCTGTCAACCGTCCGAATGCCGCGCCTCATTCCGCGCATGCTCCTGTGCATGCCATGCACTGTGTATGCCATACGATGCGTATGCCATGCGCTGCGCATGCCACTGCACACGCCATGCGTTGCGCATGCCGCCACACATACTGCCGTGCATGCCTCCACACATGCTACCGCGCACGCTACCACGCATCCCCCACGCTGCGCATGTCGTGCATGCCGCACATTGAGGGTCTGACAAGCCATATAATAATAATAATAATAATAATAATAATAATAATAATAATAATTGGTTCGGGTCGGGTACCTGACAGGGTTGTGTTGGGTACAAAAAAAAATCATGAGTCGAATAATATTGCTCTGATGGGGAATATTATTCGAGTTGAAACTTTCCATGCCCATACCCGAGATTTTAGGTTCGGGTCAGTACAAACCAGACCCATTGACAACCCTAGTTCCAACAGAACCATATACAAATTGCAAAATCCGAACCTATATGTCCGATATTTGGAGGCTGGCAATTTTAACGTGATATTCATACAACGGTATAATTCTGGGATTAACAAAAGAAAAAATCCCGTTTTTATTCCTTCCTTCTACAGCTCCAACTAGCTCGGAGCTCGGCATCAATGGCGGACGCCCGAGAAACCCTAATCGACGGAAACCTCCTCGCGACGATGGCCTTCGACGGAGCCGGCATCGACCACATGTTCGGTGTCGTCGGCATCCTGGTGACCTCCTTCGCCAACTGTTGTGACGCAGAGGGCGTCCACTTCATCGCCTTCCACAACGAGCAGTCGGCAGGATACGCCACCGGAGCCTACGTCTACCTCACCCGAAATCCCGGCGTCCTCCTTACAGTCTCCGTCCCAAGCTGCGTCCACGACCTCAGCAACGCCACCGTCAATACCTGTCCCATGGTCATGGTCTCCGGATCCTCGGACTAGGCCGACGCCGGGTAGGGCGATTTCTAGGAGCTGGACCAGATCACCGTTACGTCCTCCACCAGACCCTCCCTGCCGCTGAGGCGGCCGAGCTTCTCGAGTCCGTTCAGCCGTTCATCCCGGCGTGGGCCGACAGAGACCCTAACCCTAGTGGGGGAATTGAGGTGCTGGAGGAGAAGATCGAGGCGGCCGTCTCGGCTCTCCGTGGAGCGGTGCGGCCACTGGTGGTGTTCGGGAAGGGGGCGGCCTACGCCCGAACGAAGAAGGGCCTGAAGGACTTCATCGAGATCACGGGGATCCCCTTCCTCCCGACGCCGATGGGCAAGAGTTTGATCCCGAACATGCACCCGCTCGTGGCGACGGCCGCCCGGTAGCTTGTGATCGGCCAGGCCGACGTCGTGCTCCGGGGCCCGGCTCAACTGGTTGTTCCACTTCGGAGAGCCGCCCCGGTGGTCGCTGGAGGTGAAGTTCAGCCTTGTGGATGTCTTGGAAGAGGAGATCGAGCTTCGAAGACCGCACGTGGGGATCGTTGGGGACGCACGTGCGGTAATGGAGGCAATGATGAGGGAGGTGAAGAACGATCCGTTATGCCTCGGACGGAACCACCCCTGGCTGAAGAAGGTGCGAGCCAAGGCGGAGGACAACGTGAAGAAGATGAGCGCGGGGCTCCAGCGGATGGTGGTGCCCTTCAACTTCCTGACGCCCATGAGGATCATTCGGGACACGATCCTTCGGCTGGGTAGCCCCAGCCCTATCTTGGTATCCGAGGGTGCTAACATGATGGACGTCGGCCGAGCCGTGCTGGTGCAGGACGAGCCATGGACGCGGCTCGATGCCTGGACGTGGGGGACAATGGGAGTCGGGCTGGGTTACTACATCGCTGCGGCGGTCGCGGAGCCGGAGCGGCTTGTGGTCGCGGTAGAGGGAGATTCAGGGTTCGGCTTCTCCGGCATGGAAGTTGAGGTAATGAGCTTTGCTTGCTCTCTATTGCACTCTGTTTCATTTGTGGAGTTAGGCTCTCAGATTAAGCGACTTTTAGAATTGCATGCACTTCTCTGGGAACTTGGTATAATTTGAGATGTTGCCTTCTGCTCAATAATGCAATGTCCCCACTTGTCCCATTTTTCTGGGTAAGTGGCTACATCCAATGACCTACTAATGGTGTTCTCCTTGTTTGTTTTGTTCCTTTACTCCAATATGGACTGGCCGAGTTCCTTGACATGGTGTAGATTTTCAGAATGATAATCCAGTGGCTTTTAGTACGTTTCTGGAGGTTTTTGATATAAGTAGCATAGGTTGAGTTATTTGGGTTTTGAACTGTCAATAAACAACACCAACCAAATTCAGAGGCTTTTTGATTTTTTGATGCGGTGTATATTTGGTTTTTCATAGTAAGACCAGAAAAATTTGTGGTTGAGAAATCATGCAGTCTATAGCTCTATACACATATCTTCATTGATATATGCAAATTGTTAGAGAGATTCTTGCAAGGTCTAAGATAGTTGGTCTGTATATCTTCTCTATTTTTCTGAAACTCGAAAAGGTGTAGGGTAACGAAAGGCAAGTTGACATACAGACGCCCGACTATTCTATTTATCCTCTTCTTTAGGCAACTATTTATGAATTGAACCTTCAAATTTTTTGGGCCTCTAAAGATGGCTCAGACATAAATGGCAAGAAAAGTGGCCCTTTTAGTTTGCTTTAGGTAATCTTATTTTCTGTATAAAGTCTGCTAGAAATCTCAAGTGATTGTGAAATTGTGCAGGAAAATTTTCCACACTTGGGATTCTAGTGTCGTATGACCGCTAGAATTGGCGATTAGTCTTCTTTTAGTCCTATATGATAGAGCACATGCTTATTATAAAACCAAATATGAAATCTAAATTTCAGATTTGGATTAATGAGTGCTTAGGTATACTCTTCCTGAATATTATTATCTTCTGCTGGTTTTCTTCACCTTTTACTATCCATTTTGCTTTCTGATGCTGGTCAATTAGTTAAGTGACTAATTGCATTTGCTGGTTAGGAGTTCTGATGAATCGTTGGGATGCCTTACAAATCACTGCAAAAGCTAGGCACAGTTGAAAAATATGTCTAGGTCTTTTCATGGTAAGATTGACCTGAATTAGTGGTGATGAATTGTGGTGATTTTCTCTTGCAAAGTACATTTCAAATAGCTAAAGCATAGCAAATCATCACCCTGTCATCATTTTTAAAGTTTCGCAGGTGAATACAGATCTTTATTCTATGTCACAGGGACTTGGCCAACTAGGTGTTGCACCCGCGTTGACGCGACGCGATGCGATGAGGGTGCACGTGCAGCACCCAGTGCGGTCAACCTGACCCTGGGTGTGGTCAACGCACCTAGGGTCATTTATGTCCAACTTTTGGACTATATATATAATTTTTGATATTTTTTCCGCACCCCCGTACCCAAGTTTTTTGAAAGTGCCATACCCCCGCACCCGCACCCATGTGACATAGTCTTTATTTTATAAGAAAAGATACAAGTTTTCTTTCTGTTTTTTTCTCCCTCTTCTTGCTACTAAAGACACATGTGCTAAAGATGAACATATCTATCGTAATCACTTTTATCTTAGGTAGTGAACTTGCAAGACCTTCATAGGACCACCTGTAGATGACATATATAGGATGGATCAAATGCGTGTATATATGGGTAACATTTGGTAATGTTGACCTGGCCATTCAAATGGGCTAGAAATCATAATGTCATGTATATATGGGTAACATTTGGTCATGGTGACCTGGCCATCTGAATGAGTTAGAAATCATAAGTTCAGGTCTTGCTGACCCAATCCAACCTCATAGATGTGTTAAACATGATCCAAATGCTAGGGCTAGCTATCATGTTTTTTCTTGAAGAAACACAATGTTTTGAGCTGTGAAAATATCACACATCATAAGGTGTTGATATTTCAAGGCTCATAAAATCATGCCTATCTGTCATAATCAGATGATTCAAGAGCCAATTTCCAACCATGTAGATCACATCTGTAAGGTTAGGTTTCATGAAAAAATAAAAAATAATTAAAAAAAACTCATTTGGATGTCATCACATCCTGACCAGGTTAGTTTCATGAAAAAACAAAAAAAAATAAAAATAAAAAAACAAAAAAAAACTCATTTGGATGCCATGGCAATGTCACCAAATGTTACCCAACATAATCTACCCAATTTTGGGTCCCACAACAGTTATAACCATAGTCACAAATATCAGTATTGGTTATATCTCGGCGAGGCTATTTCTCGCGATATTTTAGGTTTGGTGATAAATCTCGGAGCTTAAAAAATATATAAAAATAACAAAAATAAGTATGAAAATATCATGTTTAGATAATAAAATACATATATAATGTAAAAAATAAGTAAAATGCAAAATAAAAAAGAAAAGCACATTTAAGATATAGAAAATAAATAAAAATAGTAACAATAATTCGTGATAATGTCGCGATATGATCAAACTGGTGATATTTTGAAAATATCACGATATTTTACCTATAATATCGTTTGCTGAAAATTCAATGATAATATCGTGATATTTTGAAAATATCGCCGATATCTGTGACTT
Organism: Nuphar pumila; assembly: GCF_984573655.1. Taxonomy (NCBI): domain Eukaryota; kingdom Viridiplantae; phylum Streptophyta; class Magnoliopsida; order Nymphaeales; family Nymphaeaceae; genus Nuphar; species Nuphar pumila. The sequence goes on from NC_143255.1 coordinate 42,942,690, forward strand.
TGGTTATAACCTGATGTCGACAAGTGTGTTTGTTGAGGTTCCTGTTGATGGCAGCGGTGACACTGACAAACAATAATAATGGTTAAAGTCACTCCTGGTTGTATTCTAAGGATGAATGTCCATCCATATAGATTTTTCAGATATCACAATAGTTAATAGGACAACTACTGGAAAGTAATGTCGTATCTCATCCTTCTCATGAGGTAAAGTCATGGTAATCTTATAATCTTGCCACTGAAATCAATAGACTCGAGAATTGTTGTGGTTGCTTGTTTCACGATATGGAATTCATCTACATAAATCTCTTATTTTGTTTGTTTTCACATGTTAGCATATTTAGACAAATATGTATTGATTTTCTTGGAGTGCATGAAACTTTTCTTCTTTATTGTGTTTAACACATAGAGTTCAATCTAGTGCCAAAGTGCACAAAGCTTGGTTTTTTCTTATCCGGGGAACTAATCTTATTTTGACTTTCAAAAAATAAGATTATACTGTTGGATGGTACGAGCCTTAGTCATTGTGGTCTTTATTGTTTTTTTATTTTAGGAGTTGCCCCCAGACATTTGTAAGATACCAATTGCCTGTGGTTGTGATTGTCTTCAACAATGGTGTTGTAACTACCCCAACTCATACCCCTTGAAAATGCGATTTTTTTTAAACCATTGCGGAAATATTTTCAGAGACCCGGGGCCTTTACAGTTGCACTCCTCATTGGATAACCAACCAACCATAAAGGATCTTACATTTATCATCCACACTATAGCAAAATAAAATTTTATTAATTAATTAAGAAATAGTATTCTCGAGATAATTGCATAAAAAGAATTAAAGTGCAATAACAAGTAAATGTAAAGGAAACGAAAGAAAAGTAGAGCCACGTTGTCCGTCTTTGAAGTTGTCTGCGAAAAACCACAGAAGTACGGTGTCAGAAATTCAATGAATTTTGCATACAAATCCCTCTAATGAATTAAATAAGCATAAAGAACACAAATAAGAATTCAAGCAATAATTTAGAGGTATGCAATTATGACAAATTCATAATTCGTTTAAGCATTTATGCAATATGAACAATTATTAAGTATGAGAGAATATTTAATAAGTAAAAGAGATCACAATTTAAGTAATACAATTATTTAACATGCATTAGAGAACAACATTATGCATTCACCAATATTTTACAGTTAAGAGAATAAGTAAACATGCATGATCTAATGCATAGTAGGAATATGCACGGCTTTAGTGCAATGCATGAGTAAATTATTACTTCTTATTAGAATTTTCTTTTTATATGCATATCTCTATTAAATGCACACAATTTAAGTTTCTCTTTTTAATTATCGTTGCCCGTGGATACACCAAACGATTAAAATCTTCGAGGTCAAGTTGGGTTCTCAGAGCAGCTTAACACACAATTTATATTGTATTACTCGGTTCTAAACTTAGTCGTCGACCAAAACAACCTTCAGAACATTAGACCACCCATCTAATGTCGGGGATACCAGGGACCACCCATCCACAAGTGTCACTTTTCTTGGTATACTAAAACAGCAGCTGTGTCTACACACCACCCCCAAGCAAAGTGACGAAAACTCTCTAAAACCGTGGCCAGAAGAAAGAACCTCAATATCGGGTTCGGGGGTAATCAATAAAGCACACAAAGTTTTTGTATCCTCGTGGTCCCCCAAAACCAAAACTCCAAGAGTCCCATACTCCCGACGAGACATCTTATGAAGTATATTACACTGTTCTTTTATTTTTATTTGATTGTTATTATCCAATTTCTTTAATTTGCAATTCAGTATGCAAACAAAGGCAATAACTCTCATATTTTTCTGCAAGAACCATCACGGGACCACTGCCTGTGGAAAAGCATAGAACAATGCAATTCAATGCAATAACATTAATGTGATTTTGCGATGCATGTAAATTAAATAAAAAAGAGCAAAACAACGCTCAAGGCTCTCCAGGGTTGCAATGATTCATTTAGACCATCGATGCACCATATGCAAAACGTTATCAACATGCCATATGTGCAAAGATGTCAACATGCCTCCAAATGCACATTCATATGTACCAATTTAACATGTGCATGAAAAAATAACATTCATAAGCATGGTTTCAGAGATTCATGTGCAAGAGTTCACATATTCATGCCAAAATGCATGCTGTCATTCATTGATTAATTTCATTATAACATGTGAACACCCATACAAGTTGGCATTTCGTTTTGCTGTATGCAAAAAGGCCACAAATAACTAGCATTCTAAAAATCACATGTCCAGTTGAATATATATATATATATATATATATATATATATATATATATATATATATATATATACACACACACACACAAGCCATACATGTATAAGAATTATGCATGACCAAAAGTTCAATTACGTAGGAATCGACCTGTCATTTATTCACACATTTGGACAGTTAACAATACAAGGAATAACATTCATTTCTAATTCTCTTGACAATTTCCAATAAGGCATTCATGTGTACGCAAACAAGTCTGACAGTATTAGACAATTTTTTCTAAACCAAACGTCAATCATATGCTGTTTTACAATTTCATATAACTCAATAAGGAAAATAAACAGCCATGTGCATCTCTAAGACATGCTATTCAACTAGCGCACCATAATCAAAACAAATCTTTTTGTTTTACATGACCATAAACGTAAACAAATTTTTTTTTTGAAATGAAGCAACTGCACCCAGCCGACTGGGTCGGCTGAGGTTCGGCTCAGGCTCAGCTGGGTCTGACCCGGGGCAGACCAGGCACGACCTGGCAAGAGGCTGCCAAGCCTGTACCCAATCAGCCGAGGTTTGGGCTGAGCCAGCCAAGGCCTAGCATGCCCAACCGAGCTATTTGGCTGGGCTGCCAGTTACTAGCCAGCACTAGGTTGAGTCTGGTTCATCCCGACCAGTCCCCTACCACGTTCTGGTAGATTCGGTTGGCCCAACCAGCCCACCTGAGAGCTAAGCCTCACTATATGATGCAGAAATATATTTTTCTAAAAAAAAAATCATGTACCCTATACATATAGTTTTCAAACAGACATTAACGTGTACGCAAAGAAGACTGCATCATCCATGTAATAGAGAGAATTCTTTCTTCCTCCCAAACGTCAAGCATCTGATGTTTCACAGCTTCACATAACGAAATAAAGAAAAATAGATAGACATGCGCATACCTCAGTATATGCCATTCAAATAGTGAACATCATCATACCAATTTCTCTGTTTTACATAACCATAAGCGTAAACAAATTTTTTTTTATAATGAAACATATTGCATTAATTATTGTTTCTTTTCAAACTTTAATACAAGATCTGGACCAGATTTGCTCATGTTAAACACATGGCAGATCGGTCCAGCCCCATGGATCAATAGCACATTTAAGTATATATATATATACATATATAAACGCATCCACAAATACACTTATATACAATTTTATTTCGAAATAAGCTTCAAATAAAAGGAAAAAACTTTAGCTTCTACTATGGATCTTAGAGTGAATATCAATATTTACACTTTTCTCACTGGATTCACTAAAATATTGCATGAAAAATGAATCCGAGCTCTTTTTCTCATTTGAAATCAAAAGAGAAACCCATACCTTTGCAAAGATTGAAGAAAAAATGAGAAATAATGGTGGAAAATGACTGGATTGGCTGGAGAAGGTCCCTCCTTCCTCTTCTTCCCTTTCTTTTCCTCTCTCTCCTTTCTCTCTTTCTTTCTCTTTTTTTTTTTTTCCTTTATTTAAGAAGGCCAAAGAGAGGATCCCCCCTTTCTCCATCCCTCTTTAGATGGGCAGGAGAGGGAGAACTTCCCTCTTTGGCCCTCTCAACTTTCCTTCAAAATTTTTCAAATCCCAAAATTTTACTTTTTGGTAGTTTTCATAGAGCTCTTTCTTAAAACTTCTCAAGCCTTATTAAGCATGAGTAAGGACTCTTTAAGAAGTCCATAACCAACCCTAATTAAAAATTCAGAATTAATTAATTATTTAGTATTAAATAATTTATAATTATCTAGAGGTTTCCAAAAATAGCCAAATTAACTTAGGAGACTTCGTATACTTAATTAACCCCAATTTAAAGCTCCTAACTAAATTTAAAGCTTGTAAAAACGTTGGGCATGAGTTTGGATATGGATCCAAGATCCAAATCCAACTCCCCAAATCCCAGTAGATTTTGGATTGGATCAAATCCAAATTAATACGGGTCTTGGATAGAGTCTGGATCCATATTAATTTGGGTCAAACCCATCGGATCGAATCGGATCCAAATCCGGATCCATTTTAACAAACTGCTGCCTTTTTGTAAAAACGTGATTTCTGGGCCAACCAGAACTCGAATTCTGCAAAGTAACATATCGTTGCGCTCGACATTTCAAGACAAATCCAACGACATATTACACTACTATCCAATTCTGAACTTTACCAAAAAATAACCTGAATTTCGCTTGAATTTTGCTTGAATTTAAAGGTCGAATTTAAAACTCTTTCTTACGCTTTGATTGGCTCGTCTCGACCTTGTAAATGATAAAAAACATCGGTCTAAATAACAGGGTCCAACCAATTTTCATCTCAAACTTAGCCAAATTTTCGAAAAATCATAATTTGGCTAAGTGTGAAAAGCACGATATTACAGGTGGTGTCTATGGTGGGGACCAGAGGAACCCAGAAGATATTAGGGGACCCTACAAGGATGACCCTGCACCCACCTCTTTTGTTCCTGGTGCTGCATATCACACACTGATGGAAGCTTTTGGAGGGAAAGGTTATCTTGTTGGTACGCCCTAAGAGCTTGAATCTTCTTTGACTGAATCTTTTTCTACCCATAGACCAGCTCTCATAAGCGTGACAATCAATCCTTATGCTGGAGCTGAAAGTGGGAGGATGCAACACAAAAACTGAACTCCTCACCTTTTAAACTTTCTGGAAGTTATGCTTATGAATGCAAGTTTTAATAGCATTAATAATGATTGTATCACTGAGTTTTTGTTTATGGTTTTGTATAGTGTGTCCTAAGCTGCTGTGATTTGAATGTATGGCAATTTGTGGAGCCAGAATAATCAAACTCTGACATTGTATTATTTCTTTATTCCCTTTTTGTACTTGTTTTCACTTGGGTTATATGATAAAAGCTTTTTTTTCCTAATCATGGGCAAATGTGCTAAGAAAAGAAAATCATTCAAGGAGTGCATGGTTTTGCTTTTGGGTCAAGTACTTTGTTATTGTTTTTAGTGGTAGATATTTCTGTGAAATGATAATTCATGGGTGCGAACAACTTTTTGTTCTTATAGAGGAGATTAATGCCTTCCACTGACTATTGTGTAAATGGCTTCAGAGAAGGGGTTGGTAGATATTCTGCAGTGCTGATGTGCACATTTTCCAGCAACAGGCATAAACATTTCTTCTTGCATCTTGTATGATATGTTCATTTTACTGCAATTAACACTGATTTGTCAAGCATGTCATGCAATGGGAATAACTTTTTTCTCTTTACTTCACATACATATGTTGTGCTAATGTGCATGCATGTAAATATAAGGACGTCAAATGAGTTAGATCTAGTCCTGATGTCAACCCATAAGAACAGGCCCAAGATTCTTCTGAAACAGGGTTGGAAGGGATCTTAAGTGCTAACTTGCATCTGAGTTTTGGTGCTTCGGGTGTGCATTTGGCTTTGATCAAGTTCTGCTGTGATCCAAAACCATTCTGCATGTAACATTTTAAGGAGCCTAGATTTGTCCAGTTAAGTTGAAACCTTGTCATGCCTGACTGGATCTGTATACTGTCTGGATGGATGTTGATATTTTCTTAAAGTCAACATGGATGAATGTGTGTTTCTGCTTAGTAAACTTGTGATATAGCACAAGGTTGGTAATTTTCTACTAGTTTATTTAGCAGAAAGAATACAATCTTGTAATCTATAATCTTATGATCTATCAGCTGAAAGTGTAGGGCATCTATTTCCCAGTATCTTGCTTGTTTGATGATGTTATGAGAATGCAGATTTACATCGTTTATCAGTACCCTATGCCTGTCTTATAAGTGTTTCTGCTTGTGTTGCCATGCGCTTGTTGAACATGCATTGAACACTAGATACTTGTACCAATTTGAACTGGTTGAGGAAAATCCAAAAACTTCCATTTTACTTGAAGTGTTCAGCTGATACATGATCCACAACAAATGCTTTGATACGTCTTTGTCTTCTTAAAAAACACAAGTAGATGGTCGTTTATTTAGCTCAAACAATAGTTTGGTATGTACATCCATAACTGAAAATTATTTAAAGCTCAAATCTCAACATGTATTGCGACCAAATACTTGTATGTTGCAACAGTTTGTTCTGGGAAATGCAGAACAAAAAACACTTTTTATAGTGCCCTACACATGGCTGTTTACTTCTGATGTATTGCTAAACAATCCTCACAAATAGCTGAATGCGAATAAAATGCTGTTACTGCATCAGCTTGAAGTGTACTATCCTGTTTTCATTCTAATGTGATGCAGAGCAGGATGGACCCAGATCCATACAGCAAGCAGAGTTAGTCTCGGGTCCGGGATCCGAGACCCGAGCCTTTAAAAAACCCTCCTAGGGTTGCGTGCAGGACAGAGATTATTCAACATTGCAGCAACCGTTTTCTTCAGCAGTTTTTTTTGTTTTCCTTTACAGCCTGACGTCTATTGCTGTCATTTTTTTTATATTCTTCTTCCTTTCCAATCACTGCTAGTCATTTTCCTATTAGTTAATGGAAGCATTGTCAATCTTTTAATAACGTGTTGCTCGGACCCATTGATCCGAGCCTTTGATTGCCATTGAGTTACTGCATGCTGCACCATCGTGCATTGGATAATCAGCATCAACGATAACCCCCCATCAGCGTAACTGCGTCAACTCCGTCACTGCATCAAGGCGGGTCGACGCGGCATCCATTAACGTGAAGCTTGATCACTTTCACTGCATCATAATGTCTGTTCGTGAGCCCTGACTTTGAACCCTATCCTTCTTTGCCTGAAATGGAAATATCATCAGAAACTTATGTATGATATCATCCTTCCATCCTGGGAAAAAAATGCAGTTGACTCTTACAGACATGACTTCTGATTGTCAAAATTTTTTATGTGCAAGAATATTGTGTTTGATGTTGTCTTGGAGTGTACTTTTAGCATTTTGTCCATGCTATTATGGAAAGCAGAAAACCATTACTGATGAATATACATTTAGAATCCTTTGAAATTTAGCGATGTGAATGGTAGAGAAGAGATAGCTTAATTAAGGTGGGTTCAGTAGAGGTGTTGCTTCTTTTTCCCACTCAGCACAAATTGTAAAGCATAGAAGCAAGGTCATCTGTATGAAAGTGCCACACATGATTCCCATCCTAAGTCCCTGTGACAGATACGAGTGTTAGAGCACAAAACACACTTCCTACGTAATGCTTAAAAATAAGTCAGAAGGATATGAAACCCACCTTTCCACCTAAATCAAAGACAACAGCTGATGGAACGCCCGCTATGTAATAAGCTCCAAGATTGAATAAAGCGCCAAACACAGTACCTAAGGGCAACGTTTGTTTCGATATGTGTTCTAAAATCCAACGGTTGGGACAACATGGACAAGCCATCAAACCAAAAAAAGTGTTTAAAGAAAAAAAAAAAAAAGGGAAGAAGAATAAGAATACCCTAGTGAAGAGTTTAATAAAGAAGAAGATCAAAGAAAATAAAAAAAGAAATAAAAAAGAATACCCTAATAAAGATTTTAATCAAGAAAAAGATCAAAGAAAATAAAAAAGGGGGAGAGACCCTAATCAAATCTAACCTAATCAAAAAGGGAGAGAGACCCTAAAAAGATGCAGCGACGATCGGAGAAAAGAGGGAGCGGAAGGAAGGAAGAAGGGGATGGGAGTGATTACCTCCGGAGCTTCGGTGAGCCAGGACGGAAGCGAAGAATAATTCCCATGTCAGATTCCAATTGTTGAGACAGACCAGCAGGTGATTGTTCAAGATGAAGACCTAGGCGAGATATTTTCCTTCGTAAGCCTGGATGATATCATAGCTCATAGTGAGATCACCATCCTGCCGAAGAAGAAACTCATCCTTTCTGTGTTTAGCCTTGTATTTGAGGTCTCTAATGCAATACACATGCATCTCATATTCTGCATATGGTTTTGTTTAGTCAAAGAAAATATAAATAACCAGGTTCACTGCAGATTAGTCCCAAAAATCATCAAACAGACGGAACCAAGAGGAAAAAAAAAAAACGGACTCCAAACTTCGTCGGTGGCCTTGCCGGTCCCCGATGGTTTCTCCAGTTGTTGGTGACCTCTCCGGTCACTGGTGGCCTCACCGGTCGCCGGTAGCTTCGCCCGGCCTGCACAGGTGAGAGAGAGAGAGAGAGAGAGAGAGAGAGAGAGAGAGAGAGAGAGAGTGCGTGTGTGAGAAAGAAAGAGAGTTGGGGGGACCCCTCCCACCACCCCCTGTTCCTCGTATCCAGTTCTTTTCATAACAGGGGAGGGGGTGTTACAGAAATTAAGTATTTTTTTCGACGCGGTGGACACACGGAATCCTTGTTCTCAGTGGGATTTCCGTCCTAATCCTGCTGGGAACGGTGCATCAAACAAGACCTAAGGGCCCAAGTGTTACAGAGAATATTTAATTTTCTTTCTGAATTCTTTATAGAGATAAATATTGCAGAAAATACCTGCCTAGGGAAACTTGTGCATCCAAGATTTCTATTTACTACATAAGCACATACAAATAGAATCATATCTAAGTACACAGAATGACAAACATGGTTCCAATAAACTAGACGAAATTTTTTCAAAAAGGTACATAAAGTTTTGGCAATAATAAAAAGACACTTATGTTTATCATATTGTTTAAAATGCACTAAAACTGTCCTAGTTGAAAGACCTTGCCAGAACATAACTGGAGTCTGGACCCAGAAGCACGCCCGTTCCATAGACGACCCGAAATGCTAGTGAATGCAGCCATAACAACACTAGCCCAACGTCCACTGCGCAATGGCCTGGCATATGCCTGTTATAAGGTCTCTTCTTCCATCGTCTATGCTCGTCCCACGACTTCATTTTAATTGTTTTCTTTTCGTAAAGAAAATCTAAGAAAATCTATAGGAGTGTTAAACGTGTTGGGTTTGGTTCAGATCCAGGTAGAACAAGACCCAAACCTGACTTAAGATGATGGTACCTAGTCCAGACTCAGGTCTAATCCGACCAGACCCACCAGAGGAAAAACAATACCCGGATCATGAAGTAAAATAATACTTTTTAATCATTTTTTACAATTGAAATTTGTGAATGTTTGAATCCGAGTTAAACCCGACCCATTTACAAGTTGCAACACACAGTATTCCACGTCACCATCTGACCGTTGGAGGGGGAAGACCTTCCCACGTCAAACCGCCGGAGTGACCTAATATATATATATATATATATATATGAAATTAATGCACGCACACACCGAAGCAGGTTATATGTTCCCCCCCGAACAGGGCAGTTAGCTACATCTCATGTTCGGGGTCCCAAAGAGCACCACGTATGTAAGCATGTGCGTCTCGTATCCCTATGTTTGTCAGCATTAATTAGCATTGAAGTATGATGCGATTGCAAAGACTTAAGTACCCTCTCTTCCATTGGTGCAAAAAAAATGACGATTCTTGAAAATGAGTGGTTGTAAAGACTTAAGTGCCCCGAAGATGATTATTTAAGACCCAGTCTCTGCACTGCAGGATTATCTGAAAAAGAAATCTCCCCTAGAGGAGGCCATGAACATCAACCCTCTCACACACACTCTCTCTCTTCTCTTTCTGCTTCTATGCACATCCAACAGAAGATTCAGAGTTTTTACCTTTACAGGAGAAGGGTTTGGGGGCTCCTCCCAGCGTGGGTAGCATCATTCAACTTGATTCGTTGTGGAGTATGATTCAGAGTTTTTGCCCTTACAGGAGAGGGGTCTGGGGGCTCCTCCCAACGTGGGTAGCATCATTCAACTTGAAAAGTTATAGAGTCTGATTCAGAGTTTTTACCCTTACAGAAAGGGGGGTCTGAGGGCTCCTCCCAACGTGGGTAGCATCATTCAACTTGATGAGTTGTGGAGTCTGATTCAGAGTTTTTGCCCTTATAGGAGGAGAGTTTGGTGGCTCCTCTCAGCCTGGATAGCATCGTTCAACTTGATTTATTGTGGAGCTTGATTTAGAGTTTTTGCCCTTATAGGAGGAGGGTTTGAGGGCTCCTCCCAGCGTGGGTAGCATCATTCAACTTGATTCGTTGTGGAGCCTGATTTAGAGTTTTTGCCCTTACAGGAGGGGGGTCCGGGGGCTCTCCCCGGCACGGGTCCCGGGTGTCGTGGTCAAAAAATGCACAGGGTATCATGGTGAGAAAGATATATTTTTGTTCCAAGCAAGGTTGGAAGAAATCAATGGAAAATCCATCAAGGAGCATGCCAGAATCAAGATGTGGATGTCAAGCGAGAATGGTGTTGTGCAACTCAAATAACACAAAATAATAGGGGTCTGGTTTTTAGTTAAAATGAGTAATGTAATGATAATAGAAATCGCTGAAAATTTACAGAAATAAACTAGACTCAATAACGAAGACACCACTTTTTACGGATTTAGAATATGACCTCCGGTTAGGGAGATATGACCATGACAAGTTTGTCCTAATTCGGGTAGCGATTTACTGCGATTTGCTTACTTAATAACACTACAAATCGCTATAGTGATTTGCGAAAGACACTACAAATCGCTATAGCGATTTGCGGAAGACACTACAAATCGCAAGCATTTTGTTGGAGACCCGAAAATACTACAAATTGTTGTAGGAAAGCCCGATAATACTAAAAATCGTTGTTGAAAGGCCCAAAAAAATTTTGGTCCGGAGGGCGCTGCCCCCCGAGCCCCCCGCCAGGGGCGGTCCCCCCTGGACCCCCGCCCGCTGACCACGCAGCGGGATCCACGCCGGGGGAGCCCCCGAACCCCCCTCCTGTAAGGGCAAAAACTCTAAATCAGGCACAGAAGTAGAGATAGAAGGGAGAGAGAGTGAGAGGGTTGATGTTCATGGCCTTCTCCAGGAAGAACTCTTTACCTCCCTTGATTTCTTCTCTAGAGAGAGAGAGGGTTTTACAGTGTTTTACGGAGAAGGAAGAAGAAGAAGATAGTGATGGAGCAATGTAGGATCGTCTGTTGGATGTGCACAGAAGTAGAGAGAGAAGAGAGAGAGAGTGAGAGGGTTGATGTTCATGACCTTCTCCAGGGAGAACTCTTTGTCTCCCTTGATTTATTCTCTAGAGAGAGAGAGGGTTTTACAGTGTTTTACGGAGAAGGAAGAAGAAGAAGATGGCGATGGAGCAATGTAAGATCGTCTGTTGGATGTGCACAGAAGTAGAGATAGAATGGAGAGAGAGTGAGAGGGTTGATGTTCATGGCCTTCTCGAGGGAGAACTCTTTGCCTCCCTTGATTTCTTCTCTAGAGAGAGAGAGAGTTTTAGAGTGTTTTACGGAGAAAGAAGAAGAAGACTTTGAAGAGTCAACATCATCCTCGACTTTCTGGATGGAAGACATGTTTGTCCTTTTTTTGAACGGAGAAAGAAGAAGAAGACTTTGAAGAGTCAACATCATCCTCGACTTTCTGGATGGAGGACATGTTTGTCCTTTTTTTGAACTGTTTGTTGTTTCTTTTTTGAATGAAGGACATTTTTGTCATTTTCTCAAACCATCACTTTATGAGAAGAATAGCAAGAAAGGGTACTTAAGTCTTTGCAACAACACCAGAGTCCGATGCAAAGTTATGTCAACATACACAGGAATACGAGCCCCATGTGCTTGTATACGTGGTTCTCATTCAAAGCCCCGAACACAGACGTGGGATTCAGTGAATCATCGGGGGTGAACATACACCACCCTCTCCGCACACACTCCCTTAAACAATCTCCCTCTGTGATCGTATATTTTCACTTTTCCAATTATGCCCTCATCACCTTCTCCCTCACTCGCACCTCTCTCTCTCTCACGTCCTCTGCAACTTCTCCCCCTCTTTAGACACAGACCTCTCTCCCTTTGATCTTCTTTTGGAAGCATGCACTCAGAAGAATACGTGGAGCAGCCCTCTCAAGGTGCCCAGTTTCTACCCGCAGTTCCAGGCAGTTTATGGACGAGTGAGTCCTCTCTCTCTCTCTCTACCTGAATTTAGTTATCTCTATCTTTTGTATTGTTATGGTTCTATATTTTTTGTATTTGATTGTTTTTTGGTGTATAAATTTGATATAGATTGATGCATCTATAAAAAAAACTTGGTTCGTTTCTCTCTCACACACACACTTAAGCTTGTGGTAGGTATCTATAATTAGATATTTATAAAATAAAATCTACAAATTGCAATAATCAACCAGTGAACAGTTTAGTTCAGAGAGAGAGATGGAGAATCTTGAATGGTAACACTCGCTTAAACTCTCTCATAATATTTTTACTTTCCCAATTCCAACCTCCGTCACCTTAGAGTCATTTGGAGATTAAATGTCTGAATGAGTCTTTGTTTTTCATTATTTTTTCATAAAAATCTACGTGGTTTAGTTAGCAAGAATCTACACCGTTCATCAACTATGAGATTATGATGCTGGTTAGTATCTCTTTTTGTTGGCAGGTTGCATAAGAGAAGCCTCATCAAAATTAATGGTGCTATTTGTTAGTTTTTAAATTAAATATTTATAAAATAAATTCCTCTACAATTTGCAATAATCAACCAGTGAACAATCTAAGCCTATTTTATTTCTAGTAATAATTTATTGTTAGGATTAGTATCCTATGTCACTTGACACTCTCACAAGTGTAAACATCATTTTTTAGAATATCAAAATTTGAAAACAATAATGAAAAGGGGTCATAGTTAGCTCAGTCCTATTTTTATATTCGAGGTATTAATGGGATGGTAGTGTTTCAAGCAGGCGAGACCCAGTGTTGTCAAAATCGGTTAATGTAGATCGAACTGATCCAAAAACGACTCAAAAGGTGCTGATTCAAGGTCGGCTTAATTTATTTATTTTATATTTTTTAGGGATTAATTTTTTTAAAGTATTTGTTTTAATGACATGTGTCATCTGAAGTTAATAATTTTTTAAGGATTAAGATTTCTGCCTTAGAATTCTTTTTTCTTTTAAACACAAATCATTTGAATTCTAATACTTAGTGCAAATACATGCATTAAGACCAACTCACCCCTACCCGAGTTATACTTAAGGTGTCAACGGTTCAGTTTGACCGGTACCAAACCCTATAGGGACACCCCATTCAAATTTGGTTGGGACTGGAAGGATCCGATTAATACATGGATCCGGGTATCGTTTGTTATATTTTATTCCAGACCTGGGATCCACATGAGTTCTGATTAAGATCCACAGATTTTCAATATAAAAATGATAAAAATATTATTTCATTGGGTATGGTCCAGGTCTGGTTCATGTAGTTCTTATAGGATCGGGGTATGGTTTCTCTTATGGTTGTTCGATTAGACCTGGGTACTGAATCAGTACCATACCCAAAATCTGGTTTGAGTCTTGTTCCACCTGGGTATGAACCAAATTAGACCCATTGAAAGCCCTACTTATACCTTAACCCATTAATGTATATAGGTCTCTATCCTTAGTAGTGCCCAAATCCAATCAAGATGAGTTAAGTTAAGACTTGACCTGTTTCGAAGATGCCTATTTTGTACCCATCAACTTATATAGGTCTAAAAGTTCCAGACATGTCTGAACCTAAACTTAAACTCGAACCAAGTTGGGTTGGGTTTGAGTGCACTTATCATACCCAATTAAAGAATGTGCCTATTTTAGAGCCAAACTGTCTGTACCAAACTCCACCGGAAACATGATACATTTTTTTTAAAGGCAAGCTGAGGTTAGGCTGAACCCCACCAGTTACTATTCGACGTACCCACTGTAGTTTGAACCTGCAACGGCCCAACCACAAGGTGACCAGAACCGACAGCTCCTACCAACCACTCAGAGCCCCCGTTTTGTCGAAACATAATACATTTGTAAAGTAAAAAAATGAAAAGTACATAAAGTTGCCACGCTAGCTCTACCTGCCGTACTTATGGTCACTGTTTTGCCATAGTGACAAAAGTTTAAATCTCACATTTTTTTGACAAAATCTTGGGAATAAAAAATAAATTAAAAATTAGAAAAAATAAATTTATAAGAAAAATATAATAAAACAAATTTAAAAATAAAAATTTTGGGGTTTTCACAATAAATATATTTTAAAAATATAAATATCGTGATGTTTGTCACGGTTTGAAAATCTTGCAGGAAATCACCTTTTTAAACTTCCAAGCAATTTATCAAGATATATTGGTTATATTTTTATAAATATTGCGATATTTGTCATAGAGCTTATGGCCATGCTTGGGCAAGAGGTAACACCCATGAGCTTTGAACCTAGACCGCAAAAAAAAAAGACTCGATTTTTTTTAAATGATTTGACTTTAGATGTGTGGTTGCCAGAAGGTACTTCAAAAGATAAAAGCTTGTTTAGTTTTTTTAAACTTCAAGCAGACAAATTTAATTTTAAGTCTAAGCTCGCGGTGAATACCAGTCTAATTAGTTATACCACATATTTTATTTTAGTTGTAATTTTAAATGGCCAAATATCGTTATATTTTCAAAAAATATCTTGATATTATGTTTAAACAAAAATTTTGCAACTTGATTGCAATCTTTACATTTATATTTGATTATATCTAGGAAAATTAAATAATTTTATTATTTATATTTACATCTTCTTCTAATTTTTGAATTAAAATTTTCCTACCAATAACTTGCCAATAAACAATGAGAAAAACAAATTTCAATTTCTCATGAGAATTTGCCTATAATTATTTTTGCCGATTTAAACTTTTGTAACTATGCAATGAAGAATCATAATCCAATTTACAATGTTATTCGTTCGTCATGATAAGGAGATGCTTGGTAATCAATACAATAAATATCACAATATTTCCATAAGTCAACATAATCTAAAATATCATGATATTTTCAAAATACCACTTATTCTGAATCATGATAACATGTAATGTTATCACAATAAAAATAGTTTATAAATTTCTTTTATATTTTTATATTTTTTATAACTTTAATACCAATATTTTCAAGAAATAAAATTTGTATTTTTATTAGAAAATATTGATACTGAGACTTGCGGTATTGGTGGTACATGGATATAGTCGTTAAATATCACGAATATTTAGAAAATGTTGTGAAATTATGTAAAAAAAAAAACTACTTATTTTGAAAACATGACAATTTTAATGCATTAATACTGCATTAAACCCACATTAATTTTTTTTTATCTTTTATATTTTTATATGATTACTATATGGTTTTAGATATTCTTAATTTTTCCCTTGTTTTAAAAAAAAGATATTCTAGAATTTTCCCAAGGTCTTCTCGAGAAGTCATTCTTGAAAATGTCACTAAATTTTCTGGCCGAAATTTTCCCAAGAACGAGTGTTGTATCCATTAGGGCTGTCATTGGGTCGGGTCTGTACCAAGTACCCTACGCGAGTCAAACCCGAATTATTGGGTATGGGCATGAAAAACGCTGACCTGAATATAATATTCGGGTCACCCTTAATCCAATATGTGGGCGGAGTTTGGGTCATGATTTTGTTTTGGGAACCTGATACAGCCTGAGCATTTTTTTTGTATTTTTAATAAAAATTTAAAATATTATGTGGTCCGTGTTTGGGATTTCATTGATGTGACCTGACAAAACCCGAACTCGAACCCGAACGTTATTTGGGCGGGTTCGGGAATACCTAATGGGTCGGGTACCCGACCCGTATAGACTGCATCCAAACGAAGGAGGGATTTCTGGTCGTTACGAATGCTTACTCACGGTATAAAACAGGAGCACTCCGCGCTGAGAGGAGGAAGACGAAAACTCGAGAGTTCGGTGGTGGTGACGTTTATCAGGGGAAGCGGAAGCGAATCCCTTCCTTCCATCATACACAGACACCAAAGAGAGAAAACTTGAGAAAGAGAGAGGGAGGCAAGAGAGCGATCGGAAGGGAAGCGTCCGTCGCCGTCGATCGCTCGTCGCAATGGCGGAGCTTCAGATATCTCCGTCGGGTTCGTCGGACGGAGCTCCCGGAAAGGATCAGCAGGCGGCCGGAGTCGGGATCCTCCTCCAGATCATGATGCTCGTCCTGTCGTTCGTTCTCGGCCACGTCCTGAGGCGCCACAAGTTCTACTACCTCCCTGAGGCGAGCGCTTCTCTTTTGATCGGTACTCTCTCTCACACTCTCGCTCTCGTCGAAGAAGAAAAGAGAATGAAAAAGGGCTTATTGACGAGCTGTAGGATGCAAAAATCAAGTTCTTGTCGAGTCTTAACGCCGCTTCCAGAAAAGAAAATACATTTTTGGAGAGAAAGATTTGGGTAACTGTAAAAGGTGGCGGTAGATAGCTGATCGGACTTGTCTTTCGAACTCATCGCTAGGTCAAGATGTCATTTTTTTTATTTGTTCTGCCTTCAGAAACGTTCTTGGCTTGTTAGGGTTTCGGTTTCCGCCTAATCGTTTGGGCATAAACGTGCGGGTTATTTAGGGATTCTTGACCTTTTTGGCCCTTCTTTTTCCGTTTTGGTCCGTATCCATTTCTCTCTGCGAGAAGGCGAAAATGACGGAAAAAGAAAAGGAAACGTATTTGACAGCGCACAGAGTAGGAAATTCCTTTCCTGTTTGTATGAGACGCATGAGCGTCAATTACCATCTGGTAATTGGTGTTTTATTGGAAAAGTTGTTATTAGGAACTACTATTGAGCTATAAGTATGGAGAATAAATAGTTAGATTGTTGATATTAAGAAAAAGGGGAAAAAGCTTTTAAGAATAAATATCTTGATGTAGAAATCAACGAAAAGAAGCCGTGCAGTATATGCTGTCCAAAAATTCAATCTCAGCCTTCTCTTAGTGAATTTGAGAATCACTTGATATGCTTTTACTAACATATCTGCAACTTGAAATTCCATATGAGCACCTTGTATCAATGCCCTCTACCTCAATATTCTGATGTACAAAGTGATAATCAACCTGGCAACCATGAAACACTGGGTGGAAAGTGGCTATGTGAGCCATTTATCCACCAACCAGGATAGACGATTTCAATGACCTGTTCAAACTTGGGATCTAGACAACTTATATCTTCTCAAAAATCTTTGTATCCTATTCATCATTACCTCCCGTCTTTATTGGTCTCTTACTTTTCTCGATTTTCTATCCCATGCTACATGAAATCTTGGTACCTAGCCTATGATAGATTTACCTGGGACAGAACCAAACTAGCATTAGACACACCTTTTCTAACATTTTTCATTTTGTTGATGATATGGGGAGCATCTTCATGCATTTTTTTACCCTATCCTTCAGTGCTACTTCACTCATCAACTTTGACATATACATCTTGGGTTACGTTCATATTCTCTTCTTATCACTTTTGAGTTGCATAACAGTCAGAACCATATAGGAGTGCTGGTCTTATCTTAGACCTGTATAAATGCTCTTCAGATCGTAGAGGTGCTTGCTTCACATAACAATGTAAATCTTGCCTCCATGTTATCCATCCAACACAAATACTGCTAGTGGTATTTTTTTTCAAATCCACTTATTGTTGTACTATAAAGCTTAAGTACCAAAAGTTACTCCATTGTTGCACTACAAGATGTTAAATCTCAACCACAAGAAATTCATCACTAACCTTTTTAGAAAGCATTTTTTTTTGCTAGGATAGTTCTCAAAAGCACTTATTTCTTATTTGTGTCCTGACTGTCTTCTCTACTTTGGCTGATAAGTTGGGTTGCATATGAGCCAAGCTTGGGCCTGTGCTCCTCAAGCTTGGCTTGAGCTTGAGCCTGGTTAACAACTCACTCAAAAAATATAAACAAAAGAATTTTATGAAAGGGAGGAGGTGACAATAACCCGTCACCTCCTTTTTGCAACAAACTAGGTAACTATTGAGATCTGATTATTTTAATGTCAGACTTTATATGATGTGTGCATATGCATATTTTAGATATTTACTAGCTTTAAATGAGCTTAACAAGCTCTTGTTGTGAAGCTTAGGCTCAAGACCTATAAATCTAACTTGAGCTTGGTGTTTATTAAGAGAACTTTGATCCAAGCTTTTAGTGAGTCAAGCCCAAGCATTACATCATTTGTAAAGAACATACAGACCTTTTCTTGATTAAAGGATGTTGCTTTGCTTATTATAAATGTAAGTATAGCTCAAATCAGATTCTTGAAGTTGCATAGTGTTATCAATGCACACATTGTCTTTTTTGCATTTTTTCACTGTATTGTAACCCTAAGATACATGCATGCTCACTCTATTCCTTTCCTTAATGGCTTGCCCATCCTTATGCTATTGATTCCAGCCACAGTATCAGCATTTTTTATAGCCATGAGGTGACTGGTTTCTGTTATTGTATGGGCCTCACCAGCGAGAATCTTTCCTGCTGCATCTGGCCATGAGAGCTTGCAGAAAGAAGCAGTGAAACCTCCATAAGTGATTGTTAGGGCATTAACCAAATACTAGGTAAGTTGCACTGAATGGCATTGCTTTATGAGCTCACCAAATATATTTACTGTAAATCAAGTGCATGTATTTACCCCGGTAAAAATGTCATCAAAGCCCTTCTTTTCATGTTTAAAATGGTGTCATCGACCAAGATAGATGTCTATGTTTTACCATGTAATTCAACGTTTACATATGATTGTGAATAAGATCGAGTTCATGTTCACATGCATTCTTAGGCACTGACACATTTATGTGATTGAGTGGTTGTTACTCTCTCTCTCTCTCTCTCTCTCTCTCTATATATATATATATATATATATATATATATATATATAGAGAGAGAGAGAGAGAGAGAGAGAGAGAGAGAGATGTATGTATATTTAGGATCTTATTAGCAAATGTTTTAAATGTTGACATTTTGTAGATATTGAAAATGACATGCTACAAGAAAAATGTATAACGTTTCACTGTTCTTGGCATTTTGTCGTTGATGTCATTGTGCAATGAACTTTAATTGCAAACTCCCTGTTTATACATACAGGTCTTTTTGGTTTTTGGATGTGTGGATAGTATATGTTTCCACTTTCTATAGTCATAGTTTTATACAAAAAAGATCTGACATGAGTTGGATGTGCTAATACAATTCCTAATGGCCTTTTTTTCTTCTAATTTTTGTATAGGATATTTTCTTCCCCAAAATCCTAAGCTTGTTAAGTTCTGTAGACATTAAAAATGATATGTATGAGTTTATGAGATTTCCACTACCATGGCTCTTGTGGTTATTCATAGATGGTGTTTTTGTTTCATAGTAACAGAGAACACAAAGCGCGATTTAACGTGGTTTGGTCAATAGACCTACATCCATGATCTTAGTCACTCCACACAGAAAATCGTGTGTGGGGTGTTTCCGGTGATGTTTATTTATAGAGTACATGAGGTGAGAGTCCTTATTCAACGTATTACCCAATAGGACTTGTGTTACCCTTGGTAACCTATTACAAGTAGTACTCAAGTTACAATTTGGAAGCTTGCTCTCTACATCCATACTGTTGTTGGACACCTCCAATGTGTGAACTTCTTTCCTATTAGACACCTCAACCTTGGACTCTTGCTTGATCTCAATCCCATCTAACCTGTCATTTGGTCTGGATGGATCCAGATTTGGTTGATCCAAATCTGATCCTGTAACACATAGTTATGAACCGTATACCCCTGCATATTTACAGGAAAACACAATTACATTGACAGTGTATATGCATGGATAGTATGTGTATCCACAAAAACATAAGTGCATGGATGACATGTATCTATGTGCATGATTCTGCATGCTCTTTCACATTTCTGGCAAACTATGGGACGTTTTCTACATTCTAAAAAGTGAGACCTTGGCCTTTTAATTTTCAAGGAATTAACAAAGTGCACTATCCATTTTTATGATATATTATGACTTCACACCCGTTTTCTTATGGATCATATGGCCTTCATGCAGGTGACACATCATCTAGTTTAATAGTTTTTTGTGTGAAGAACATGTTATACCTAAATCATCATGTATTTATTTTTATAGTTTTCTGTGACAGGTTTAACTGTGGGTGGGCTTGCTAATATATCAAACACTGAGAGGAACATAAGGTTTGTTGTTTGTTTTCTGGCTGCTGTATTAACATTTATACTTTGTTGTGAATCTCTCACTGCCATTTTTGTGTCTGATTTTCCCATGATGTTTCCTGGCTTGCAGAACATGGTTCAATTTTCATGAGGAGTTCTTCTTCTTGTTTTTGCTACCGCCGATTATATTATATCCTACAGCTTTGTATAATTGTGCACTTACTTTTTAACCTCATATTTGTATTGAATTTTTAGTTAGCAATTTTATAGAAAAAACATATTATGGAATTTTTTCCTTGACAACTATGTACTCAGTCAGGTTTCAGCTTACAACCTGTAAGTCGACCTTTCTGCCTTAGTCTTGAAAAATATACATTATCTACGGGGATCATATTCATTCTGAACTTACCTGAGTTTGATTGTTGTTGGCAGAAACCATTTTTTTCAAATTTTGGAGCCATAGTCACATTTGCGATTCTAGGGACATTTATTGCTTCCATTGTGACAGGATTCCTGGTGTAAGTTCTTTTCATGGTGCATTTCTTCATCTTCTCCTATGATATTCTCTGTACTAATATTTTCTACTGTTTGCAACCATGGAGTTGAATTCATGATGGTGCTATTTCTTTTCCAGCTATCTTGGTGGAGTAATGTTTCTCACGTATAAACTGCCGTTTGTTGAAAGTATGATGTTTGGTTCTCTTATATCGGCAACAGATCCTGTAACCGTTTTATCCATATTTCAGGTGTGAGATCTAGTGTGTTTTCTTATGATCATATTGTTCTTATTAACTTTATGCAATTGTGTGATCTTATCATGAATGTGTTTAAAATTGTAGCATGCCATACACAGCAAGTATGAATCATGTCTCTTTCTGCAACATGTTTCATAAATATGCACATGGTTTGCTACTGCTTTTCCAAGTTTATTTTGATTTTATACTATGCAATTCCGCACTTGCATGTTCATGGAACAGCTTGAAGTTTAATATGATTAATCCAGAAATGTCTAGCTACTTGTATGTATGATTTGTTTGAAGCAGTGCATGGTGAATATCCTCTTGTTTTGAATTTCTGCAGGAACTAGGGACAGATATGAATCTTTATGCATTGGTGTTTGGGGAATCTGTTCTGAATGATGCAGTATGTTTGGTCTCTTTTTTCTTTTTATCCATTTTTGTTGTTAAGGACTAAGCTTTTAACAACTTTTGTTTTTTGGATGCTTTGAAGATGGCGATTTCATTGTACAGGTTTGCTTCAAACTTGTTGCCTTCAGTAAGTGTATGATCGAACATCTATCTTGGATGATTGGTTCTTATTCAGTAAATGCTTCTATCTGCAGGACAATGTCATCAGTAAACAGTCATGTAACTTCCAGCCAAAGCATCTTTCTTATCATTCTAAGATTCCTTGAGACTTTTGTTGGTTCATTGTCATCTGGTTAGTATTCTTGTTGCTTGCTGAAAGAGTACCGAAAATAAATTACTATAATTTTGGGATTGTTAAACCTTCTTTTCCTAATTGTTTTTGCAATTCCTTGAGTATCATCTGTTGTATTCATGAGAAACTCCTCCTTTTATAGTTTGTAACATGTTGGCATTGTCTCTTTTTTGCATTTGCAGGAGTTGGTGTGGGATTTATTTCTGCTTTGATATCCTTTAACTCACCTTGCACTTGTAAAAAAGGCTGAGAAGATTATTATCATATTATCTGGTTCACTTTTTCTGCATGATAGAATCGGACACTAATAATATACTGTTGACAGGGGTGGTTTTGTAATTACTGATTTTTTTTCATAAAGGATGAATAATCTAAACCTGCCTGTTAGGTTTGTATTGGGGGCTCATCTTACCATTTGGAGTCCTCACCTAACTTAATGGTTAAAACATAACAAACTCTATCAGAGGATGTCACCTATAAGTGAACTGTTGTCCCCTTTATAAATACTTCCATCTGTAGATACTAGATATTATTTAGTTTTACTATATAGGTGAAAAAATGTATGTTAAACTCATGGCAATTAAGTTGAACGTGCCTCATGTATTGTTGAAATATGTTACTCTTATCATAGAAGAGGAAGATGACTGGTACTAAGCAACTGAATCTTTATCATCTAACAAATATCTTCAAAAGAAGGAAACAGGTTGAGTTGGTTCTAGGCTTCTAGCTTGCTTTGATGAGCTCAATGATACATTTTGATGGCAATCTTATGGTTTTTGAATGAAATTTTATCTTTTATGCTATTTTATTTGAGCCTTTTGCATGTTGTGCCAAAAGCATTCCTACTGTTAATTGAATGGTCAAGACCATAGCTGTTATTAGTTAACATTTTGAAATCCCAATTTTACCTTTTACTTACCTATTTAACCTCCCTAGAACCCTCCCATTTTCAAATCTCTCTGTGTGTTAGCTTCAAACCTGCATATTTTTTGCATTACTGGTGCGTTAGCATCAGATCTCCGTATTCAATATCTAGACTTTGTATTTTGCATAATAGAGGAATAGGGGAGTTCTCTTTTGTTGTTTGAGGATGGGATTTTAGTTGTATGTGTTCGCTTTAACTTAGAGATTTGTGTTGTATGAAGTTAACATAATATTCTTCATATCAGATGAATGAAGAAAAAAAGCAAAACTGCCAGCGTTGAGCAACATTTATTGTTAATTGATGGGTAAATTGATAATTCTGCTCCTCATTTGATGATTCCAGCATCAGATATTCAGATGATAACCAATCTTAGGCTAACAGTAACAGGGACTTGTAAGAAAGAGGCCCATGTATGTGTCTCTGTGTATGTGTACACACGTTTATGCATGTACATGTGTGTGCACTGCGTGTGAGTCAAAGCTGTGGTGGCTCACATTGTGATAACATGACTTCACTATAATTTGCATACCTAGCGTATGCACACAAAGGGACCTAATAAATTGGAAAGATAGCAGAAAGACCCGTGGTAACTAAAGCATACAATTTCAAGAACTTTATTCTGTGAAAGCCTCTGACTGGTAGATAGAATGTTGAATAAATGTTTGCTTATCTGGAATGACTGCTCTTTCTTGTATATAGTTGTTGGATACCGTCTATGTTTTTTTATGTAAAAGAATTGGAATCCTTAACAACTGCATACCTTTTTAAATATGCGGGCCTGGATATTGACAAGTAAGTCCCAATATACTACCTATTAATCGTATCAGCCAATTTCTTCCATAGGTTTCTCAGAGTTCTTAATGTGTTTTTCTTCTTTCCTTTCAGTCTTCAGAATTTGGAGTGCTGCCTCTTTGTCCTTTTCCCATATTTCTCGTAAGCAACTTCATGTAGTTCTTTTAATCTGTTTGCTTAATATGGTGATTATTCTTTGTCTGGTGTCTGATGAGCTAATCTTTGCCATGCAGGTACATGCTTGCTGAAGGTCTTGGGCTTTCTGGTATTGTGTCAATTCTGTTCACTGGAATTGTGAGTGCACTTCCCAAGATCTTTCGATAGAATAACCTACTATTAGCTAAATTCATTGCATAATTTTTTCTGTTTCATATTTTTTACTGTTCAGGTAATGAAACACTACACTTTCTCGAACTTATCAGAAAATTCCCAAAGATTTGTTGCTGCGTTTTTTCATTTGATATCATCCTTAGCAGAGACTTTTGTGTAAGATGGCTTATTGATTTTATAATTGACACAGTTTAATACTTTTTGTTTGGATTTACCAAATATTTGTACCTTCTTTATAACCTGCAGATTTATATACATGGGTTTTGATATTGCAATGGAGCAACAGAGCTGGTCACACATTGGTTTTATCTTTTTCTCAATTGTATCCTTGATAGTTATATGCCGATAGATTGCAGTGTTCAATATAGTTCTGAAAGCTGAGAGCAAATTAATTTCTTTAACCTTTTGTCATGATGGAAATTCCAGTTGTTTATTGTTGTTGCAAGGTATGTTGATATTTTCATTATGGGACTTCTGTTACGTATCATACTGATAGATTGCTCTAGCATTTTGCCCATTATAACTTGTCTTAGTTGCTCAATTTGCACACATACTTAGGTATAAGGTGAAATAAAATGAGATAACATCTTTTGGCTGCTCTTTGTTGCTAGTCGTGTACTGTCCTTTTTATCTTCATCATAGGCTGTTACCTTTCACTCTTTTTACAAGCTTTATATTTCATATCATTCAGCCTTAGGCGGCCTAGCTAATCTTTTCTTTTATAAACAAGCAAAACCAGACATTTTTGACCTTTTAAGTTCCTATTGACAGTTAACTTGCTTTTCCTCAAACCTTTTGCAATGCCTTTCTATCATATGGATTATTTTGTGGATAAGAATAGTAAGATCCATGACTTTGTTAAGTTTATGTAGAATTGTTGCTTTTGTGCTTGTCAGTCTTCTTACTCGTGCTAATTTGACAATGGAATGACCTGGTTGCTGTTTGATGCATCATGTAGTTCTACTAGCAATGGTTAATGTTATCTCTTCTGGTTTTGGTTTCCATTGTGATGATAATATATAGTAGATAGTTTGTTGAACAGCTTTGATTTACTCTTTCCTATGTTTATCTTGAAGGGCTGCAAATGTTTTCTCATGTGGGTATTTGGTCAACTTGATCCGACCAGCAAACAGGAAAATACCACTAAAGCATCAAAAGGCACTTTGGTATAGTGGTGAGGAGGAAGCGCACTATTGTTGTTGTCAGGGAACTTTTTTTCATAATAATCTGTAAGCTTTTGTTGGACAGGGTTGAGGGGTGCCATGGCCTTTGCTCTTGCTCTGCAATCTGTCCATGATCTTCCAGAAGGGCATGGACAGACAATATTTACTGCTACAACTGCAATTATTGTCCTAACGGTAGGTGCCACATCAACTAAGACACAGAACTAGTCAATTAAGAAAACATAACAATTGTTTCTCAAAAGCATTTAGAAGGCATTTGCTTTTGCTTATGCAAGTATTAGATCTCAGAAATGAAGTTGGGTATGGATGAGAAAAAAAAACAATTTGTTGCATTTGATTAATATGTTGTATTTTACTTTTATGTTTTCTTGCAACAATATTCCTTGTGCCTGTTCTTTCAGATATTCACATGATTTACCTACAATTACTGTGAAAATGCTGTAGGTGCTACTAATTGGAGGTTCAACAGGAACCATGCTTGAAGCCTTGGAAGTTGTAGGTGATGGTATAGACAGTCAGCTAGAAGAGGCAAGTTTCTTTTACCTTGTTCATCAACTATGTGATGCATTAACTCTGGGTCTCTCTCCGTCTCTGGTACATGGTTCTACCCATGTGGCTACTTAAAATCTTCATAAATCAAGTTATGGTGGTTCAGTACCACAACAGAAGTACCCATACATACGGACATGCATACTATATATATATATATATATGTGTGTGTGTGTGTGTGTGTGTGTGTGTGTGTGTGTACATAGTATGCATGTACATGTGTATTGTACGCAGACACATCCAAAAGCGAATATTCTGTTATCATTGACAGTGGTGGGTGAAGACTTTGGCATTGCAGATTCTCAAGGGTTTTGTTGCATCTCTATAGCCATTCTTTATGCGCCTCTATAAAGGTTCTTTGGTCATCATTGCAACATATAAACTGATCTTACTTTGTGCATCAAGTACCTTACAATTCTTGGCATCAGCAGTCTTGCTGTCCAGCTACAATCCTTTTTCTATTTTTTCATTTTTTAGGTTGCACTTTTAGTTAGGTCTTGTTGGCTGCTAAAGTGCATATGTGGTTGTAATCAGGCATACAAGCATACATATGCTTGTTGATCTTTTAATTTTATTGGGAAAACTTGGCATACAGGTGTGCAGGTTTGCCTCTTTTGTTGGATTTCAGTGATACCATTAGTTTGGAGTCTTCGTTCCTCAAAGATACTGTTTGTTTTTTTTTCGAGTGCATGTATGCGTACATGTAAATTCATCCCCCCCCCCCCCCACAATTCTTTTTCCTATGTGATGCTTTTTCCTTGAATTAATTGGTGGAAGGTAATGCCCCTGTTAAATTTTTATATTTTATACCTTCATTTCAGAGCTTTGAGGAGGAAAACAATTACATTGCTCCGAGCTATGAAGAGGCTGCAACATCTGGACAGAACTTAAAAATGAGACTAAAAGAGTTCCACAAAAGGTTTTGCTTCAAATTTACCTCATGCTCCTAAAGTCCAACCTCTCTACTACCTTTTAGTTCACTGCTTGATTCGTATATCTTGGTTTCTATTGCAGCACTACATCTTTCACTGCGCTTGACAAAAATTACCTCACACCATTCTTCACCGCACAGAATGGAGATTCAAATGGTAAAAGAACAAGATCTTAAATCTCATAACATCGTCTTTTTCTTGACTGGGTGTTGTTTATCATGAAACAGAGGAGTCGTCATCACACCATGGAAGAGGCAGCAGCTTTGGCAGACGGGGATTGACTTGATCCTACCCAAAGAGAGCTGCAGTTGAAATTCCCAACACAGATCAACTGCAAGTATTTGTCTCTGCCGCAGACTTGCGATTGAAGTAGACTCACAGAATGTATATAATTATACGTCCGCTAGTTACACGATTAGGGTGACAGGAGGAGGATTAGCAGAAATGGTTACGAGTCTGATTCTGAAATCATCGGCTAGCAGAAAATATTCCCTTGTTTATATGCGCGTGTTAGTAACAGTTTATATGTATATCTGTGTCATGGGAGTTTTCTGAGCTGGCCGTGTGATGCTGCTCTCTGTGTCTCTTCGGAAAACCATAGTTATGGACCAGGAAGAAAAAGAAAGAAAACAAGGATTAAGTTCATGAAAGATACAGAAATATAGATGCAATAAAAAGTCCTGATAAAATCATGAAAAATTCAAAGTATTATCGATTTTGAATATACTTCAAATTTTAATGTTTTTTATTTGTGCGTATTTTTTTTAGCGTTTTTTCTTGTCAAGCAATGTCACAGTTCTCGTATTTTGGAAAATCTTATCTGGGAAACAACTCACAATAAATTAAATTTTTATTGTTGGGAAAACCACTGGAAATTTTACGTGTATGTGTGCGTGAGTGTGAAAACAATTGTAAAGAAAATATTAACGGTTGAAAAGGTGTTTTTATTGTGTTAATATCATAATAAAATGCCATGTTTTTAAAATAAAGCGATATTCTTCTTTTTTGGGAATGTGTGGATCTTAAAAAATATCACGATAAAATCATGAGATTTTCAAAACATGGCCAATATTCGTGACATAGTTAAGTCTAAACATATTGAGATTTTTAAAAAATGGGAAGTTACCAACTCGTTGTGAGAATGTTTTTCCCCTTGTCAGAAAAGATCAAGAATTGTGATTATGTCATGTCACACCTTGTTGCCGATCTAGGCTGAAAACAAGTTGGCTGCCCTAAATGACTTGTATCCAACTCGCATTTTATATTATATAATACAACAAAACAACAACAACAACTACGCCTTCATCCCAAAATAATTGGGGTCAGCGATATGAACAAAAAAAGAAATTCATTTTGGGTCTTCCACATGAATCCTTTTCCTCCAATCATTTCTATCCAACGCCATGTCTTCGGTGAGGTTCAAAGCATTCATATCCTTTCCTATCATCTCCATCCAAGTCTTCCTAGGCCTACCCCGACCTCTTTTAACTAATATATTTTCCCATTTCTCCAACCTTCTAACTGGAGCATCATTAGGCCTTCGCCGAATATGTCCAAACCACCGTAAACGATTCTCTCGCATCTTATTTTCAATGGGTGCAACACCTACCTTCTTACGTATCTCTTCGTTCCGAATCTTATCTTTTATTGTATTTCCACACATCCATCTAAGCATCCGCATCTCAGCTACACTCATTTTTTGAATATGATGTCTCTTGGCAGCCCAACATTCCGTACCATATAGTAAAGCGGGTCTAATAGTCGTCCTATAAAACTTTCCCTTCAACCGCAATGGCATTCTACGATCGCACAGCACTCCAGTAGCACTTTTCCATTTCATCCACCCAACCTTTATCCTATGATTTACATCTCCATCAATTTCTCCATACTTTTGAATGATGGATCCCAAATATTTGAAATAATCATTCACCGGTATATCTTGCTCACCAAGCTTCACTACACTCCCATCACTACTTCGTTGCTTACTACACCGACATTCCATATATTCAGTCTTACTCTTACTCAACTTAAAACCTCTAGCTTCCAATGTCTGTCTCCATAATTCTAACTTAGCATTAACCCCAGCTCTAGACTCATCAATCAAAACAATATCATCAGCAAACAACATACACCACGGTACATTTTCTTGAATTGATCTCGTAAGCTCATCCATCACTATCGCAAATAGGAAAGGGCTTAAAGCAGATCCTTGGTGTAACCCAACCGTTATCGGAAAATTGGTTGACACCCCTCCACAAGTGCGGACATTGGTTACTACTCCTTCATACATATCTTTAATTATACTAATGTACTTGAGAGAAACACCTTTCTTCATCATTGTCCACCAGAGAACGTCCCTAGGTACTCTATCGTATGCCTTCTCTAAATCAATAAAAACCATATGCAAATCTTTGTTCCTCTCTCTATATCTTTCAATAAGTTGTCTAAGAAGATGTATAGCTTCCATAGTTGATCTTCCAGGCATAAAACCAAATTGATTCTCCGATATCATGACAACCTTCCTCAACCTAGACTCAATCACCCTCTCCCAAAGTTTCATAGTATGACTCATGAGTTTTATACCACGATAGTTTGTGCAATCATGTATATCACCCTTATTCTTATATAAAGGCACCAAAGTACTCTTCCTCCACTCATTAGGCATCTTATTTGTTCGCCAAATCAAGTTAAAAAGATTTGTCAACCATTCTAAACCTTTCTCTCCCAAGCATTTCCAAGCCTCGATAGGTATACCATCTGGGCCAACTGCCCTTCTTGATTTCATTTTCTTCAAAGCCTCTGCAATTTCTTTCTTTTGAATCTTGCGCATGAAGTCACGATTTATCTCATGAAAAGGAATGGAGAAGTCTCCAAGATCTTGATCATGACTATCATTAAATAACTTATCAAAATAATCTTTCCATCTCTCCTTAATCTCCTCATCTTTGACTAAAACCCTTTGCGTTTCATCTTTGATACATCTAACCATACCCAAATCCTTCGATTTCCTATCTCTCATCTTTGCAAGCCTATAAATATCCTTCTCGCCTTCTTTGGTATCCAACTTGTCATAAACCTCCTTATATACCTTAGCCCTCGCGTTTTGAACAACTTTTTTAGCTTCCTTCTTTGCTATCATATACTTCTCCAAATTCTCATTATCACGACTCTTACTTAGATTTCTATAACACTCTCTTTTAACCTTAATAGCTAATTTGACATCCTCATTCCACCATGATGTATCCTTACCTAGTGGTGCACCGCCTTTAGACTCACCCAATACCTCCTTAGCTACCTTTCTCATACCACCCGCTATCTTATTCCACATTGATTCTGAATCCTCCTCGAGACACCAATCAACTTCCTTAACTACCTGCTCTACAAACATTCCTTGTTTAGCTCCTTTCAGTGCCCACCACTTAATTCTAGGATCTATCCTATGTCTATCCCTTTTGTGGCATTGTCTAATTCTAAGATCTAAAATTAAGACTCTATGTTGTGTAGCTACACTTTCTCCTGGTATAACCTTACAATCGATGCAACAACCCCTATCTCTCTTTCTAAGTAGGAAAAAATCTATCTGACTCGTATTAACCCCACTTTTAAATGTTACTAGGTGAGACTCCCTCTTCCTAAACCAGGTGTTTGCTAAGATCATATCATAGGACAAACAAAAATCTAAAATCCTTTATCCACTTTCATTTCTTTCTCCTATACCATAGCCTCCATGGATATTCTCAAATCCATCCCTACTAATGCCTACATGTCCATTAAGGTCACCGCCGATGAAAAGCTTTTCTCCATAAGATGTCTCTTGTACTACTCCATCTAAATCTTCCCAAAATTGATGCTTAATGGAATCATCTAAACCTACTTGAGGTGCATAAACACTAATAATATTAATAATATCCGTACCTAATACTAATTTAATAAGTAAAATTCTATCACCCTTCCTACGGACCTCAACTACATTATCTATAAACTGACGACTCATAACAATCCCTACTCCATTCCTATTCCTATTTATTCCTGTATACCAAATCTTATATCCCCAAGGTTCTATCACTTTAGCTTTCTCACCTACCCATTTGGTCTCTTGAAGACATAAAATATCAATCTTTCTCCTACACATAACATCTACTAACTCTACCAACTTACCAGTTAAAGACCCTATGTTCCAAGTGGCTAACCTAATTTTATGGTCTTGGACTAACTTCTTTACCCCCACCCGTCCAACAAAGTGAGGGAACCCTTGCCTATTTGACACCACACCCGGGCGCCGGTGTGACGCGTCGCTTCTGGGCGATGACCTAGCAACCCTTGCACATTTATCACTGCCTCTGGGCCTAGAGAGTACAGCGCGTCGCTCAGTAGGGAACGCCCCAACGAAATTCTCATATTGGTTCATTTTCATAGGATATGACAAAGTTTTTATGCTGGCTGTCACAGGCCTACAGCAACCCTCCTCCTTTATCCGGGCTTGGGACCGGCAGTGTATAACTACACAGGCGGAGTTATTGTATATTATACATTATTTTATATTATATAATGTATCATATAATTAAACGAAAATAATTGATGCAAATTATTAACGGGTTGAACTTGGATTGCTAATCTAATATGGAATACGGGGTGAAGAATCCAATCTTTATTGCATCCGATCATATGACATATGATGGGATCCACACGGGTTGGCCGAGTGGCAGCGGGCCTAGGAATAAGGTGCTGACTCCCTGGTCACAGGTTGGACTCCCACCAAGTCTGTGGGTGCCTTTAATTAGTAAGCTCCATAAGACTTTAGTGTCGGTCACCCTACCTCTTACCATAGTGACAAACGTTTTTATTGGCAATTTCTTGTTTTTCAAAAAACTCACGAGAAATTGAAAAAATTTCATAAATCTTGAGTTTTTTTGGCAAAATCTTGGCAATAAAAAATAAATTAAAAAATATACAAATTATTTTTTATAAAAAATTATTAATAAAAAATATTTAAAAATAAGAATACATGATTTTTTTTGCAATAAATAGCCATTTAAAATGTATATATCATGTTTAAATCGTGGTATTTATGTTTTTTTTATAAATCTCACAATATTTTAAAAATCTTGCGAGAAATTACCGTTTTAAACTTTCAAGCAATTTCTCACAATAGTATCATGAGATTTTTGTAAATCTTACGATATTTGTCACACTGCCTCTTACAAGGGAGCAAGATAGGATTAAATCATGAATTTTACGTAAATTATTGCATGCGAGCACAAAATAGTACATGTGAAGCTTAATTTTTTTCGTAAACTAATGTATGCGAGTATGAAACAATGTATGCTAATATATTTTTTCCTAATATCATATATGCAAAAATATTTTATTTTCTTGAAAACTATCTATTTTTCTGATAATATATCTATTCTCTTGAAAATATTTATTTTTCCTCATAAAATGTTTGTAAAAGATTTATTTTTTCAAAAAATGTTTGTATTGATGCATTAATCAAATAAAATATTCGATCATAAGGTCAAACATTATAATTTTACAACCAGTAAAAAGAGACCTTACCTCAAAATCCATGCAAATACTCAAAGAGAAACGAGAAATTCTCATAATACCAAAAGGGATTTTCCTTTGTGATGAGAAAGCGCTCATTGTCGGCCTGAATGCGATTAAGACTAGTGGGCTCGATTCTTGGCGAGGGTTCCTTGTCATAAAAAAAAAACATATGTTAGGATCCATCATATGTGGACCCTAGCCGTCGAACTGATTCGCGTTCTCACCTGTGGACAAGTCCAAGCTGTTCAGATGCATCAATTGGACGGGTAGGATCAACATATGATGCATGGTCCTTTTCTCGGGTTTGGAGGGAGGAAGCCACCGGTGCTGGTGGAGCATGATGGTGCGGCAGTGCAATTAGATTTAATGCAGCCCAGGTAATTCAAATCCTGATGCAAATAAGGGTCCAAAATTAAGCAATATTTCTGAATCTCAATACTGATTCAAATAAGATCCAACGAGGTAGAGTTGATTAAAGATCTGAATTTCCTATAGGTGTACGGGATCCCACATATCGGTTGGAATGAAGAATTGGATTGGACTTATCTGGATCCAATTATAGATCTGACATAAAAATTGATTTTGATCTGATCCGAATACAAAAAAGTTTAACTACATAAGTCCAAACCTGATGCAGTTATATGTTCAGATCTTATTTTAAGATCCTGATCCATGAAAAGTAAGTCGGTTACACGATCAGAGACCTAATCTATTTTAGAAGTTTGCTCGACAATGGGATCCAAGGTAGGGGTGTCAACGGGTCTGGTATCACCTGATCCGGACCTGTACCAGATCCTGTAGGGTTAAGGTTTGAAAACAAAGGAAGGGTTCTAATTAACTATCCTGGTCAGACTCATGAAATCTCTCTCGCATCCCAGGTCTACCCCAGCTCCAATTAAAATCTGAAAATTTTCAATCTATATTTTAATGGGTATGAACTAGGTCTGGTTTTATGAAAATTTTCAATGTAAAAACATATGAAAATATTATTTTAATATATATGAACTAGGTCTAGTTTATGTAATCCTTATCAGACCCGCGTATAGTTTTCTTGTGGAAGATTTGATTGGATCCAGTATCCGAACTTCTTAATCAGATCCAGAACCAGACCCACTTTCAGTTTTATTTTGAAGATCAAGAACTAAACGTTAAAAAACGTCCCTGGTTTGTGGTTCATCTGTTGAAATTCGGAACAGATAAACCCTCGCCTCCCTCGGTCATCTCCTTTCGCGGAAACCTAACATGTTCTTGAGGAAGACTCTCGCATCCGGCGTTCGATTTTCTGTTTCCTTATTTTCTTCTTCTTCTTCGTCGTCGTCGACTCGGCCGATCAAAATCGGCG
Organism: Nuphar pumila; assembly: GCF_984573655.1. Lineage (NCBI taxonomy): Eukaryota > Viridiplantae > Streptophyta > Magnoliopsida > Nymphaeales > Nymphaeaceae > Nuphar > Nuphar pumila. The sequence continues at coordinate 42,975,948 of NC_143255.1, forward strand.
ATGTTCTGAGGAGGTCGAGGGTCTTCACTCCCGGCGACGTCGAAGACTACTCAAAGGTCAGCCACGACTCGAACCCAGTCCACTTCGATCCCGAACTTGCCCGCCGATTTGGGTTCGACGATCGCGTCGTCCACGGGATCCTCGTCGCCTCCCTCTTCCCTAATGTCATCGCCTCTCATTTCGTCAGTTCCTCCCTTCCTTCTCTTTAAATTTTCTTTTAATTTCGTTTTCAAATTAGCGAAACATAATTTTTCTAGCTGCTTCCTTTTTTTTCCCATTTTGCATTTCGTTTGATTTTTCTATCGTTCTTTAAACGCTTAAAACCTGGAGTTTATGTAGTTTTTTTTTTCTGATTAGTCTCGGTTAATTTTAGGGCTTGTTTGGATCCGTAGAATTGTAGAGAATTGAATTCCCATGAATCCAAATGCATTGTTTGGATTAATTCATTGATTTGGAATAGGAATCCCTTTCCATTGTTTGTATTCACTTGTGGAAAGTGGAATTTAATTCCAAATTCAGTTTTTTGTATTCAAACTTCATTCCAAGACAACTATAATCCATAGTCTGCCCTACATAAACGGCAAAAAAAATAATCATTCGGTGCAGTTGAGATAAAAAAAATTCAAACTTTATTATCTATATAATCAGAAAACATGTTTCAATGCTCCTTAACAACTTCCAAATTCATAACCTCTGGTTACATTATCGAGAATCACAAAATTGGCTCTGTTGGTATAGTAGAGATGTTAGCTGGATCTACATCCTTGTTTGTGGGTGGGGTATCTGCTGAGGCAACGAACTAGAGCTGACTTGCATTATTATCTATCATTGTGGCTGACGCTGCTGCTGTCATTTCTGCAACACTTATGGCTCTAGTTGATTTGGAGGTAATGGTAACTGTTGTTGCATATGCTTTATTGTTCTGCCACCTGATTTTGAAATTGTAAGCTTTTAGGTAATAGAGAAGGTTGCGAAGAAGTATGTGTTGCTGGAGCTGCTGGTTTGGCCCAAACAATTGTTGCCGTTGGAACTCAGAGTGGATATGACTTTGCAGCAGTTGGTTCTGTAGCTGAGCCTGCAATGATGATTGCTATATATAAATATAATAAACGTGGGATACTATTATCCAAAACAGCAACCAAGTAGAAACATTGTTAGCCATGAAGTCGGTCATGTTTTTCTTGACACCAAACAGAACTTTTTATATAAAACCAACATAGAACTAATTTCAGTATCAATATTCAACTATGAATGACAACAAAGCTTATAATGCATCACCACTATATTGAATACATTACATTAACCACAACACCACACCATGGTCTCTATGTTGTACATCTAAGTTCCATGAGGTTGGGCTGAGAAGAAAGGGCGGTCATAATGGGTTAGCAATACATAATTAGCTATATGTTGTTAGATAATGTTGTTTTATTAACATATATATATATATATATATATATATATATATATATATATATATATATATATATATAACATTGTCCACTCTTATACATTTCTTGGGGTATCATATAATAGTTTATTATATTGTTAGGCTTAGTTGAAGTGTCTTAGAATTGTAATATATGTGATGAATTACACTTCAATTGTTGCACAAATTTTTTATTATTTCAATGCTTTGTATCGAATGTCTGAAATGAACTTATGAACTTGTAGTTTTTAGAGGTTTTGTATTTTTATTGATTATGTGTTATTTAGTTACTCTATTAAATGATATAATTGTCAATTGTTGACAACAACAACAACAACAACAACAACTACGCCTTCATCCCAAAACAATTGGGGTCAGCGATATGAACCAAAAAAGAAATTCATTTTGGGTCTTCCACATGAATCCTTTTCCTCCAATCATTTCTATCCAACGCCATGTCCTCGGTGAGGTTCAAAGCATTCATATCCTTTCCTATCATCTCCATCCAAGTCTTCCTAGGCCTACCCCGACCTCTTTTAACTAATATATTTTCCCATTTCTCCAACCTTCTAACTGGAGCATCATTAGGCCTTCGCCGAATATGTCCAAACCACCGTAAACGATTCTCTCGCATCTTATTTTCAATGGGTGCAACACCTACCTTCTTACGTATCTCTTCGTTCCGAATCTTATCTTTTATTGTATTTCCACACATCCATCTAAGCATCCGCATCTCAGCTACACTCATTTTTTGAATATGATGTCTCTTGGCAGCCCAACATTCCGTACCATATAGTAAAGCGGGTCTAATAGTCGTCCTATAAATCTTTCCCTTCAACCGCAATGGCATTCTACGATCGCACAGCACTCCAGTAGCACTTTTCCATTTCATCCACCCAACCTTTATCCTATGATTTACATCTCCATCAATTTCTCCATACTTTTGAATGATGGATCCCAAATATTTGAAATAATCATTCACCGGTATATCTTGCTCACCAAGCTTCACTACACTCCCATCACTACTTCGTTGCTTACTAAACCGACATTCCATATATTCAGTCTTACTCTTACTCAACTTAAAACCTCTAGCTTCCAATGTCTGTCTCCGTAATTCTAACTTAGCATTAACCCCAGCTCTAGACTCATCAATCAAAACAATATCATCAGCAAACAACATACACCACGGTACATTTGTTGACATCATTTCTTAATTATTCACTTTGACGTACTTCTTTTTTCTTTAAAGAACTTTATTATTTAAAAGTTGTCTTCTTACATCTATCATTTTATCATTGTTTCTCCATAATTTCTTATACCGCTTCTTGAACGATTCCCCCTACCACTTCCTATTCACTTCCTGCTTCCCGAATCCTCCAAAAATTTGGATTGGCAGCTTCCCGATTCCGATTCTTGTACCTCTTCATGTTCTAGCAACTATGGTTTTTAACTACTTGTTCTTTTATGAATATGTGCAGCCAGGGGCAGTATATGTCTCTCAAACTCTTAAGTTTAAATCACCAATTTATGTGGGGGAGGAAGTTGTTGCAGAAGTTCAAGCATTAGATCTAAGAGAGAACAGAAAGAGACACATGTACTAATCCAATCTTAGTTTTATACTCTCATCTTTTGGAAAATCTGATGCTCCTGTTCAGCTCTCTTAACCAAGTTTTTCCCCTCCTTTTCTTTATGCAGTGCAAGATTCTTGACTAAATGCATAAAAAATGGGGATGTGTTGGTAATCGAAGGTGAAGCTGTGGCAATATTGCCAAGTTTAGAAATGAGCGATGTGCAATCTAGCGTGCCATGATCTTCATAGCTCTATCTGATTATCTTATTGTTGCTTTTTGTCTCAGCTATATTACCGATTCAGGTACTTTACTGTTTTCCCAATTATTTTTTGTTTAAAATGAAGAACCTTGGAATGATTGTTCATTTGTAAGTTTATTAGTTCAAGACCAAGAAATTTGATAGATGGTTATAAGGCTTTGTTCAAGACAATGGAATCTGTTATTTTGATAAGGAGGCAGTTCTCTCATTCCTGAAAACAGTTGATGCCATAAAGAATTTTGTCCATGCAGTTAGCACAAGTCAACTATTTGTATACAGAAATCAGAATTAATTATGTAGAGAATTTTTAAGGTTCTTAGCAGTGTTATCAGTATTGTATCATACAATACGGTGTATCACAGTATCGGAAAATGCAGCATATCGGACCATATCAGTGTATCGAACTGTATCATACGGTACATGCTGTATCGTAAGATACAAGATTTTCACTTTTTTGTGCTGAAAATTTTCAAGCAATTTATTTTGGATCCTTTTTCACTTTTATGGCAACTTTTTATATAAATACGACTTTAATAGAGTCCTATTCACTTATTTCATAAGCTATGAAAACAAAAAAATATAAGTTTCTTCTTAATTTATTGTGATTAGTGAAGACAAGAAAGAAAAGAGAAATATTATTATGGAAGAGCACACATTATTCAACTCTTGTGTTTATTGTAATTAGTGAACTAATTAATGAAGACATTATGAAACTTCTCTTTTTTAATGCTTACTACCTATGTCACCTGGGTACGGGTTGATTTTTGGGTTTTCTGTTGTTATTTTTATCAATATGGATGATGCTGATGACTTTGACCAATAATGTCATGGGTGATGCTCAATTATGAAGAGGCTGCTTGTCTCTTCCGAAAATCCAATATCATGGGCATCATAAAGACATCTAAAGCTCAGTAACGGTTTGTAACTTGCCTACTGCATTCTGGAGAGTGCAAGGTTGCTCTTTACAAAGATTTAGCTTATCCATGTTCTTGTGTCAAAATTAACATGAAGTCAAAGTGAACTGATGTGATTCATTATGTTTTTTTTTTTCTTGTTATCATGGCTGTTGCTGAACTGCATTTGCTATATGAATTTTTAAAGAGTGCACATCGGTATCTAAAATAGGCCATTAGGTAACAAACTTTTTGGTTAACCTTCTAGACTTTCACTCTTGTATTTTTCATCGATATCAGTGCTTGACACACGTGATACAAATTTGGAGCAGTATTTTGATGCGTGTTTCTCCTTCATTGATGAAGCCAAAAGGATGGGTGGTGGTGTTTTAGTGCATTGTTTTGCTGGGAGATCTAGAAGGTAGTGCATCTTTTTCTATGCTTGTGTTGCTTTAGTGTTCTTGATTAACTTGTTTATTTTTTTTCCTATTCTGGATTTTTCTGTTTGAAAAAGGTTGTGCATATTCATGCACGTGTTGTGCACACATGCATGCGTGTGCACGTGTGCAATTCACATATGTATGTCAATATCCACATCCTTTAGCAGATGCTAACAAGTTAATGAATTCTTTTTGCTGCTAACAAGTTGAACTACCATGTTGGTTCTCTGCATTAATTTTTATCATGTGGGTGTTGCATCTGTAAAAAGCGCACATTAATACTTGCCTTATCTTTCCAGATTAAAAGATATTTATTCTTTTTATCCCAAATGATGGCAGTTAATTTATGGAACCGCAATGGCTTCAAAATCTTTTGGAGCAAAAGGTTTTGATAAATATTTTATCATCGGTATATGTATAAGTATTGCATCTATATCTTATGTAACTCCTATGTTGGTGGGAAAAGACTTGATGATGATGATAATCGAGATGCACAAACAAACACACGCACACGCAATTTATTGAAAACCTTAAAATGCAACATAAGCCTCAATTTTATAAAGCTTTGATTGGAAGAAGGGAATAAAGAAGGGATTTAGAGATCTGGAATTGTAGAAATGAAAGGAGTAAAGTGAATATCTTAAGTGCTTTCCTTCGAGTAGGATTTTCTCTTTTTCTACAATTTTAACAGGTTCTTGATCCATCTTCAATGCACTTTTAGACGGGGTACTGTAGGCTCTTTGACCTGAATCTCTTCCCAGTGCCCATCCAGTAATCTGAACCTAAAGTAGAACATACCCATTAAGTTTTTCTATCCTATACGACCTAATTTTCATTGCATAAAGAGCGTCTTCTTTGTGGATAATTAAATTATTGCATGAGTTTAATATGGGAAGGCAGCTGAATTTGCAGAAGCCATCTTGTGTTTGCAGTTAACATTTATTGCTGGGATGATTAACTAACTAGAATTTTGATAACAAAATTTTTAGGAGTCACCCTTTTATATATAGGATGAGCTTGTTTGAGGCCCTTCAAAAGATTACAGGGAAATGTAAAGAAATAAAATTTGTAAACTTGAAAAGATAAAAAGTTCTGTCAGTGCTTTTGGCAATTGGAGGGCTCATGGAAGTTTCTGGCAGGGCAAGGAAACAGATGGTTGATGGTCTAGGGTTTGCTCTATTTGCTTCTTGATGTCATATAGTCTTATTTAAAACATGTTCATCATTTAAACTGTTTCTATATGTTTTTCATGTCTCCAATGTTAGTACTAAAATTCCAAAAATCAAATTCATATTTGAATGCTCGGATCAAACTTTAAATGCTTTTGGCAATTGGAGGGCTCATGGAAGTTGCTGGCAGGGCAAGGAAACATATGGTTAATGGTCTAGGGTTTGCTCTATTTACCTATCTAGCTGAAATAATTAACGCCAAGGGAGTGAATCTTTTCAGGTGTAACTGTTAGAATCTTCACAGGAACTGCGTTGAGAAAGAGAAAAGGAATAGAAGAAGAAAGGGGTTGCGGCTGTCACGATTTCAATATGTGAAATCGTGACCTAAAGAGGGTATATTAATATGTTTTGAGTGTACAATATGGGTCCGGGTCTAGTATAATATCCAGACCCAGAATGAAATAAAACAATATAAAGTTGTACATAAAGGCTATACAGGTGGATTCGGGTTTGGTATGATATCCAGACCCAAAACACCACTTTATCACCCCCCCTCAAGTTGATCATGGTTCTGAACCATGAACAACTTGCCTTTAAGCGTCCAAAAATGATCTCTGCAACTTGTCTTTCAGTGTTAACAAATTCAGGCTTAATCTCTTTTTCTTCAACCTTTTGTCTCACAAAATGTTGGTCGATCTCATTATGCTTAGCACGACTGTGGTGTACTGGATTGAATGTCATATTGAGATCACTTTAATTGTCACACAACAAGGTAGACAGAGAGATCGTTTCTCCCACTTCAGTCAGTAAGTGCCTGACCCATGTGACTTCGGTAGTAGCGGCAACCATGGATCTATACTCAGCTTCAGTGCTTGATCTAGCAACAACCTTTTGTTTTCTACTACTCCAAGAGACTAAGTTTCTCCCAATAAAAACACAATATCTTGATGTAGATCTTCGCTCATCAGGATCTCCTGCCCAGTTTGCATCACAATATACAATAAGTTCATGCATATTCTTGCCAGACGACTGTGAAGAATATATCAACCCATCTCCAATGGTCCCTTTCAGATATCTGAGTATCCTCTTAACCACCTCCATATGCCCAGTACGTGCTGCATGCATGAATTGAGACACTTTATTGACTGAATAAACAATATCAGGTCGAGTAAATGTGAGATACTGTAACATTCCTATTAGACTGCGATACCTGGTGGGGTCTTCATACATGTCTCCATCATGAGCACTTAATTTTTTGTGGAGCACACTTGGAGTGGCTAAAGGTTTGCAGTCTTTTATACCTGCCTTGCCGAAAACATCTATCGTATACTTGTGCTGAGTGAGAGTCAAGCCATGAGCCTGGCTACCGAATTCTACGCCAAGAAAATAGCGCAAGGCTCCGAGATCTTTCATTTTGAATCTCTGACCTAATAGATCTTTTACTTCTTTGATGTGATCTTCAGAGTTTCCTGTGATAACTATATCATCAACATAAATTAACAATAGAGTGATCACATTCTGCCTTCTAAAAATGAATAATGAGTGATCCAATAGGGAGCGTGAGAATCCATGTTTCTGAATCTCAAGGGAGAAGCTGTCAAACCAAGAGCGAGATGCTTGTTTTAGGCCATAGATAGCTCTTTTTAGCCTGCACACTTGTGTTTTACAGTTTTGTTCTTGATATCCAAGGGGTTGTTCCATATAGACTTCTTCCTTCAAATCCCCATGCAAAAATGCATTTTTTACATCAAGCTGACTCAGCTTCCATCCATGCTCAACGGTCAAGGAAAGAATAATTTGAATCGTTCCCATTCTCACCACTGGACTGAATGTCTCATCATAGTCTTGTCCTGCTTCTTGAGTGAATCCTTTTGCAACCAGTCTCGCCTTGTATCGTTCAATGGTTCCATCTGGTTTATACTTTATTTTGTAGACCCATTTGCATCCAACAACATTTTTGTCAGGTGGTCTGAGAACGATTTCCCAGATTCCACATTCATGTAAGGCTTGCATTTCATCATTCATGGCTTCTACCCATTTAGTGAAAGTAGCTGCCTGATAGTACATGATAGGTTCATCTTCCTTATTCAGAGCAGTTAAGAAGAGCTGAAAGTCCAAAGAGAAATTGTTATAGCTGACCCACCTATCAATAGGATGTCGCATGCGATTGGATCTTCTGACCTCAAGAGTATGAGGGAGTAGGTGCAGCTGCTGAGGTGTGATTTGAAAGATTTGGCGTTGTCGTTCTCTGTCTAGCATAGCAAATGCCCTTATATCTGCCCGATACAAATGATATTTCTTCCCAATCCTGTGATCCCGATGTGCCAATAGTCTCAAACATTTCTTTTTCCTGCTGCCCACAATCTGGAGGGCATACTTCATTGGAACTAGCAAAAAGTTCTGAATTCAGCCAAGGATAATAAAATTCGGTCATGGTAGAGGACATATCCATTGTGCCAGCTTTGTGATCAAAATTGTGTTCATCAAAGATGACATTTCTTGAGATTCTGATACGTTTGTTGACGGGATCGTAACACCTGTATCCTTTGTAGTCGTCGGCATATCCCATAAATCTATACTTCTGAGCCTTGTCCTGAAACTTGTTTCTTAGGGACCGATCAATATGCACATAACAAACACATCCAAAGGCACGCAAATCATGATAACTAGGATGAGCTCCAAAAAGATAGTAATAAGAAAACTTATTTTCTAGAACAACCATAGGCAATCTATTTATCACATGTACGGCGGAATGAAAGACTTCTGTCCACAGATTAATGGGAAGATTATTATCATGGAGCATACTCATGGCACTTTCAACGATGTGCCTGTGTTTTCGCTCAGCAATCCCATTTTGTTGAGGCGTGTGTGGGTAGGACACCCTTCTTCCTATCCCATTATTTTGAAGAAAAGAAATAAAGTCATTAGATGAGAACTCTCCACCTCCATCACATTGAAAGAATTAGATAGACTCAGAGAATTGATTTTTTACTAAGGAAAAAAAATTTTGAAACAAAAGGAAAACTTCTGACTTATTTTTTATGAAATATATCCAGGTGTATCGAGAGCAGCTATCAACAAAGATTAGGTAGTATCTGCTCCCAGATCCAGAGACAACTGAGGCAAGTCCCCATACATCAGAACATATCATCTCAAAAGGCTTTGAAGCTCTCTTATTAATAGAATGAAAAGGCAATACATGACTTTTGCATAAAGAACAACTGAAACATTTCTGACTTTTCTCATCCACATTGAGACTTTCTTTTGGAATGAGATTATTAGAAACAAGTTTTTCAATAAAATGACTCCCACAATGTCCTAATCGACTATGCCATAAGAAAGGCTTATTACATTCAGAAATACTAAAAACATTTGCTGAAGGGAAGGAACACGACTCTAATGAAGACTTCAAATCCAGATGAATAGGGAAAACGAGATGACATGGAGCTTCTTCAAAGACATACATATTGCCTCGTATTTTTCCTTCAGCGAATGTTTCCCTCGTGCGAAGGTCCTTGACCTGCACAGAGAAGGGAGTGAATTCGACTGAAGCATGATTATCATCAACAAGCTTGGAAACAGAGACAATATTTTTCTTGATATTTGGAGCATGAAGTACATCAGTAAGTTCAAGAGTAGAATGTGACATGGGAATGACAAATTTTCCAACATGGGAAACAGGATGATAGGATCCATCTCCAGTGACAATGTTACTTTTGCCAAAATAAGGGATAGATTTAGAAAGTTTACCTGCATCACCAGTCACGTGAGTTGCTGCCCCTAAGTTGACGAACCATGTGCCTTGATCATTCTGTTTTAATTTCAATTCTGAGAGGGCAGATATTAACAAATCTCTAATCTCTCCATTGTCTCTGATATTAGTGGGCTTTGCTTTCTGTTCTGTCTGTGGAGCCTTTCCTTTATTTTCAGGGTTGTGCCAACAATTTGCCTTGATATGCCCCCTTTTGTTGTAAAGGAAGCAAATGGGGATTGGCCTTTGTCCCTGAGTATAAGTCAAGATATTTGGAGTGGGAAGCAATCCACGTCCTCCGTGTCCATTTCGCCCTTGTTCTCCTCGCCCTCGTCCTCGACCATAAGTCACTCCTGTGGCAAAGACTTCTTGGGAATTTGTATGAGCATGTGTTTCTTGAGAAAATCCCTTCAGAGTCATTTCATACTGAATCAGTTTAGCTCTCAAATCATCAAAAGTAGGAAGGGCAGACAAACATAATAGTGAAGTGACGATCATATTATAGTCGGGTCCCAATCCACTCAAAGTTTGCTGCACCATATCACTGTCACTCACGATGCATCCTATAACTTCAAGTTGGTCTGTGATAGTTTTCATCTTGTTGAGATATTCCATGATGGTCATGGAATCTTTTCTCAGTAGCTGAAATTCCCTCTTGAGAAAAACCATTCTCGCCTGTGAAACTTGTGAATACGTCTAAACCAATTTCTCCCAAAGTTGCAGGGTTGTACAATTGTCGGGGATCACAATAAGAACCTCTTGAGACAAGGTAGAAGTGATGTATGCAACTACTGATTGATCTTTCCTTTTCCAGTTGAGATATTCTGCATTTTTGACATACACAATTGAACTTGCCCCTTTATCATCTTTTTCTTCTCTCGTAACAAATTCTAAGGGAACTAGAGTGGTTCCATCCAGGTGACCTAAGAGACCTTGGCTCCTTATGAAAGGTATGATTTGTCTCTTCTAAATCAAGAAGTTTGAGGTGTTTAACTTTTCGAAAACGAGTTGATTAAGAAAACTTGAAGAGAGACTCGATTGAAAAGAATAAGAATCCATGGAGAAAGGAAAGGTAACAAGAGTGTTCACAAAGTGCTCAATCTTCTTCCAGTAAGATTTGTTGATCGCCCCTTTTTTTTTTGCGGCTGTGTAAACCTTAAAACTGGCGATCAAAGACTGTCAGGTTTAAAGGGAATCAGAAATAAGTTTTCCCTTACACTTTTATAAGATTGGAGATTAACGTAATGAAAGTTGAAAATTTTCACACATGAAACAAAAAATTAATTTGAATGTACTAAGTGTTTTTCAGATAAAAACAATGTGGGTACCACCTGTGACAGTGAGAGGAGACTTATTTTAAAGATGAGACACTTAAAAAAGAGGTGAGAATCAGATTAAAAACAAACTATTGTCACTCAGCAAATACGAACAGCAAAGAGGGCTTAATTTCTCAGATCTGAATACGCAGAGTAGATGCGTAGAGGGGAATGCGCAAGAAGTGAAACAGATCTGGTGCACCAGGTTTGAAAATACAGGCGAAAAGAGGAAATGATGAATCGTGAGTGAAAAAGGTTGGTCGATCCACGTGAACGAGTGAATCAACTTCAGCGATTCATGTCGTTACGTGAATCAACTTTAGTAGAATTTTCCTTTTGCGACACTCAGGGTCTGCGTGAACAAGGGTTCACGTGAATATCAGACCCTCGTGGGACATGAATTCACCAGCAAGAGAATAGAAAAGAGGTGGAGGAACGAGAAAAAGAACTGAAGAAGAGTAAAAGGCAGGAGACAGTGGAGACCTCAAACCTCTGGTCGATCGGTTGCACCTTCGGAAGCCTCTTAAACCCTAGATGGACCTTGGCTCTGATACCATGTTAGAATCTTCACAGGAACTACGTTGAGAAAGAGAAAAGGAATAGAAGAAGAAAGGGGTTGCGGCTGTCACGATTTCAATATGTGAAATCGTGACCTAATGAGGGTATATTAATTTGTTTTGAGTGTACAATATGGGTCCGGGTCTGGTATAATATCCAGACCCGGAATGAAATAAAACAATATAAAGTTGTACATAAAGGCTATACAGGTGGATTCGGGTCTGGTATGATATCCAGACCCAAAACACCACTTTATCAGTAACTGCTTCTTGATGTCATATAGTCTATTTAAAACATGTTCATCATCTAAACTGTTTCTATATATTTTTGATGTCTCCAATATTAGTTCTAAAATTCCAAAAGTCAAATTCATGTTTTAATGCTCAGATCAAACTTTAAATGCTTTTGGCAATTGGAGGGCTCATGGAAGTTGCTGGCAGGGCAAGGAAACAGATGGTTAATGGTCTAGGGTTTGCTCTATTTACCTATCTAGCTGAAATAATTAACCCCTAGGGAGTGAATCTTTTCAGGTGTAACTGCTTCTTGATGTCATATAGTATATTTAAAACATGTTCATCATATAAACTGTTTCTATATGTTTTTGATGTCTCCAACATTAGTTCTGAAATTCCAAAAGTCAAATTCATGTTTGAATGCTCGGATCAAACTTTAAATCCTTCAGAATTTGTTAATGTTGCGGTACCTTTGTGTGTACTTTGTCTTTCAAAATTTATTTGATGTCATGATGCTTCTATATCGGACTTTGAGTGGAACTTTACTAGGAATATTGTACATATGAAGTGTTCTCTTCTTGTTATTTATCGATTAAGGTAGTTAATGCGTTTCATAACATCCGGTATGATGCTTATGGGAATGGGCACACACATATGTACACATGCTCACACACCGAGACACCTGACACCTGTCACATGCTTATTGAACAAAGGCACATGGTCACTTTCATATGCACTCACACAAGCATGCGTATGTGGACATATAAGGGAAAAAACATGTATGTTGGGCTGCATTTTCTAGAATTGTTCTTTCTCTTGGTCAGTTTCTTGTAATACAGTGGAGATTTACATGAAGTTGGAAGTGGATATAAATCTTATTGGGCGTCTTATTATGCCAAATTTTTTATTCTTAATTTGTTTGTTTGTGCAGTAAATCAGACACGATTCGGTTTCCTCTTGATAAACATGGTTTATGTGCATAGATGTCTGGGTGAACTAAATGTATGTATAGTTGATCTCACACGGAATGTGCGATATCAGTTTCATCAGCCATTGCTTTAGTTTCCAATTTATGACATGAATAAATCTAATCTGAGCATTTGCTTAGTTTATACAAATATAATTTGTTTTCCTTCATTTCATTGTATCTCCTGTCTAGTTCTTCGTTCCTTTTGGAGTGGGTTGTGTGTGTGTGTGCGCGCGCTCATCCATTTGTTGCTTGCATTCTTGCTCATACCTTAATGTGACTTGACTATCCTGGGAGCACCCATACGGGATCAACCAGATTAGCTGCTATCTATTTTTGATAAACAGCGAGTGGCATGAGCACATCATGCCAGACAAACCCACCTTGCATTAGGTTTTGATATCTTTTAACAATGGGACTCACTGATTCTGAAACCTTGGCCTTCAGCCCAACAACGCTTGATGGTCGATTCCAATGCTAATGTTGGTACTGCCAATCTTGTAAGTTCTCATTGTGTCAATACAATCATTGTGTCAATACAATCGTTTAAGCCCCTTCAAAATTCCATCTCCATTTTAGTTCTTTCTAATCATTGCAACTCTTTTGGAAGTTGCAATGCTGATTTGGAAATAGTGCGAGCATTGTGGTGCTGCCATGTGTGCACAGTCATGCCAGCATCACGTGCCGTCACAACTTTACGCGTGGCAACGGAAAATGATCTGCTTGATAGTTTATGCAATCATTCAAGTTGGAGGCTTGTGTTGTTGAGTGGGTAGGTTTGAAAGTGATCTGGGAGTGTGTGCTTCAGGCCACGTTTGGAAGTGTGAAGAAATCTCATATGAAAAGAAAATTTTACTATTAGAACTGATGTGAAAAATTTTCTTTGTTTTGTGCCATGAGAGAGAGAGAGAGAGAGAGAGAGAGAGAGAGAGAGAGAGAGAGAGAGAGAGAGAGAGAGTGCATGTGCATGTTTGTGTGTCTGTCTGTACGCATAATTCAGCACCGAGTAACTTGATCATCTGGTATGTTATGGAGATGAATTTGTGAAGAGGTGGATTCAAGATTTGCCAACTCTAAAATTCCTTAAGGTAGCAATTTCTTTAGCCATTTTGTGCTTTGTAGGGTGATAGATATGTGAATGGAGATTTCAAAACTGTCACAATGACACGCATCTTTCTTACTACGACAGTTTTTAGTTATTTTATGTTTTCTCAAACGAGCATAACTAAAAATTTGAAACTATACGTGCTCCCGTAATTTTCACAAAAATTGTTTATAACCGTTGCCTTTTATCCATACGTTGGCAAATAGCCATCATGACAAGCCAAAACATGCCTGCAAGCTAGGGTTGGAGCAATGGCCTGGATCAAGAACAAGGCTTGGTTAGCCATCAAGATCTAGCAAGTATTTTTTTTTTTTGAAAGGCACTTTTATCAATGAAGTTATTATGTCAAGCCAAAGTCTAGTGTAGAATTGACAGGAAGATGGTCAGTTCTTGTTAGATCCAAATCTAAATCCAAAATGTATGCAACAAAATTGGATCTAAGTCTGGATTCTAACAATATCCACTGAAATGGGTTTGAACCCAGATCCAAAATTCAAATATCAATATTGGATTCATTAAAAGATTACCAAAAGAATAAGTTTTTTATATACAAAGATGCAAATGGATCATATTTGATATGAAACCAAAGATTAAATCCAGCAGAAAATGGGATTTAGATATTGTCTGAACCAGAAAGTATCCAATTAAATAACCCAAAACTGAGGCAAATGCACATTTAAATGTTTTATTAAGGATCCATACCCTACATTAGACTTGGATCAGATATATCAAACCTGATCCATTTCACCCTTACCAGGTAGTGGTTGTGGTGTTCTTTGGCTGCTACCTCTTTTTTCAGCCACTAGAGGGGAATGCCAGTGAAATGGATTGGATTGACATCTGATCCAATCCAAATTCATCAGATATAGTAAATTCTAACCTTTTTATTGATTGAATTTGAATCACAGATAATCTGACCTGATTACACAGAACTTTTATATGTAATTAGCTAATGAGCACCAGATTCAATATCATATTTTTATTTTGACTCTCAATGCAAATCTAACTAGACATTATCAGATCAAGTCGATTTAATGTTTGTATAGATCCAACTGAGACTGACCCATTTACATCCTTACATACTTTAATCCAGAAGAGTGAGTATTCTTACATCAAATCCGCGATTAGATCAAATAATTAATAATACAAAAAGAACGAGTGGGTCCAAGTTATCCAAACACTAGAAATTGAGATTGAGAATTCTCCTTCTTGGTATTTCTTTGGATTGATAATGCATTTTTTTTTCATGAGAAATCCTCCTCTAAAGTATCCAAATCGATGATTTTAAAGGATATATACCCCAGTTTTGTGAACCACGGTACTTAAGCTCATCCTAAATGGTCCAGAATCTCCAGATATCTTATTCAACCTTTTGTTTAGATACATTGACTTGCAACGCCTAGCTCCAATGTTTGGATAGGTAGGCGCATAAACTCTGCCCAAAAGGATTTCGAATTTCTCTATGCACGCTGAATACGTGGTTGTTTGCAACAAAGTTTGAAATCCATTTCAAAGCAATATTGTATCACCCAAGGGGGGTTTGGCGTAGTGGGGGCAGGGCCTTGACTGCAAACGGGCAGTCAAGGTTTGATTCTCATGGGTGTCAGCCCTCTGCGCAAGCCAATCAGATTTTTGGGTATGGTATCAGATCCAGACCCAGATCTAATTAGGTCTAGTATAAAAGAAACTACACCCGGACCTGATAAGAACTACATGAACCAGACCCGGACTACAACAACAACAACTACGCCATCATCCCAAAACAATTGGGGTCGGCGATATGAACCAAAAAAGAAAATCATTCTGGGTCTTCCACATGAATCCTTCTCCTCTAATCATTTCTATCCAATGCCATGTCCTCGGTGAGGTTCAAAGCATTCATATCCTTTCCTATCATCTCCATCCATGTCTTCCTAGGCTTACCCCGACCTCTTTTAACTAATATATTTTCCCATTTCTCCATCCTTCTAACTGGAGCATCATTAGGCCTTCACCGAATATGTCCAAACCACCCTAAACGATTCTCTCTCATCTTATTTTCAATGGGTGCAACACCTACCTTCTTACGTATATCCTCGTTCTGAATCTTATCTTTTATTGTATTTCCACACATCCATCTAAGCATACGCATCTCAACTATCCTTTAAAATATTATACCTGATAAAATAATATTTTTATCATTTTTATATTAAAAAATTGAGGGTCTTAATCGGAAAACTCGGGTTGGGCCTGGGTCTGGTATAAAATTTCACAAATTATACCCAGGTCCATGTATTAATCAAATCCGGGTCTTAATCGGGTCTTCTTATTTGTCACCATACCCGGACCCTATAATGTTTGGTTCGCGTTGTGTCCGGATAAACCCGACCCGTTGACACCCCCCTCTCACCAAGGTGTCAAAGGGTTGGGTTTGAGATTTTTTTAATTTTAAGTTCTCATTTTCTATTTTCTGTTTATTTTATATTTTAAAACCTTTAAAACATGTTTTTTTATATTTTTGAAATAAAAATAATGCAAAACTTATTATTTTCTTACCTTTTTTGTTGTTATTTATATTTTTTTCAATTTTTTAAACTCTTGAGATTTTTTCGAGATATTTTTGAGATTTATCGAATTTAATGCATAGCATAGGCCCTGGGGGCAAGGGTCCAAGCCTCGGAGTTTTACACTGCCCGCACGACGACCGTAGGTATGACAGGTTGAGCCAATGCGGCCAGGTCTTCTTGCCGGGTGCAGTTTTTTGGGGTTATAAATTAAAAAAAAACAATATTTTGTATCCAAACACGCCCAAAGAGCAGTTTGCTGAACGCTTATCCAAGTGCTTTGTGTTCTACTCTAACTTTTGGTGACCGATCAGTTGGGCTTGCCAACTTCTCACAAGTCTAGCCAGCGGGCTTGGGGGAAAAGGAAATGTGAACCATATCTTCAGTGGAGAACTTTGTCATAAAAAAAAAGAAACTTCTCACAAGTCTAGGCAAGCAGGAGGAAGTGAGGGTCTCATCTCTTCAAATTCAACTCACGTAATTGCATGAAGCCAAGAACACATGAATCAGGGAAGGAAATGTGAACCATATCACACACGTAATTCCGAGCAAGAAAGAATGCATGAGTCAGGTAAAGAAAGTGTGAATAGGATCACATAGAAGTTGAGACACACCATCAATACCGTTCTTTTTATTTATTTATTTTTCTTTCTTTCCTGTATGTTAAATGTTATGCAAGATAATTGAATACCAAAAAGATAAAAACGTGTAGAATGTAAACCCTAGAGAATGTGGATCACGAGACTCTGCGAAAAACCATTCAATGTGTCAAGCACCCTCTACGTGACTATTTAACTCTCCACATTGGGATGAACAATATCATGCCTTGACTTTTCTTAAATGACAAAAATACCCTTACGTGGTGCTTTCTATCTTTGGAAAGCAAAGCATGCTGCCATGTTCAAAATCTAGGGGTATTATGGTCATATGGCTAAAGCAAGGGCGGTCTGACTTATTGGGTCCTGGACCAACAGTGCAGGTGGGTTTTTGGTGATTCCCTTGAAAATGGATAGGTATATATAAGCAGGCATGGATGAAGCACAAAGTGTAAGGGGCGACCGACTGAGTGGTGGAAAATGTCTAACATTGCAGTGGAGAGGAATAGGAGGAAGCAAATGAACGAGCACCTGAAGCTCTTGCGTTCATTGACACCTTGTTTTTATATAAAGAGGGTAAATTACAAATCACTACTCCCTTAAATTCATCTCTCTCTCTCTCTCTCTCTCTCTATATATATATATATATATATATATATATATATATATATTGGTAGCTGCTCATACGTTAGGAGGTTTTCTGCCTTTCTGGTG
Source organism: Nuphar pumila (assembly GCF_984573655.1). Taxonomy (NCBI): domain Eukaryota; kingdom Viridiplantae; phylum Streptophyta; class Magnoliopsida; order Nymphaeales; family Nymphaeaceae; genus Nuphar; species Nuphar pumila. The sequence continues at coordinate 42,993,492 of NC_143255.1, forward strand.
CTTTTTTTTTGCAGTTTTGACCCCATAAATGTGTTGGACATGGTCAATTTATGAGGATTCCACACCTAGATCATGTGTTTTCAATGAAAAAATGATATTTGGAGCCTAAAAAATTTATAAAGATTTTGAACAGTTTATTTTTGGAATCTTATAAAAACACACTCATGTGTTGGAATTGAACACTTCAATTGCTGATTCTTATAAAATCAAGTACATAGATCACATCTGTACGGTCAGAATTTATAAATAAAATGAAAAAAGGACTGAAAACCCATTTAGCAAGCTCATTTAGCACATAAAGTGTGAGCAGATACCAATCACTTTATTTATACATATACGAGGAAGGAAGCTGCCACAAACATACCAAGATTCAGAAGGATTTTTTTTTTCATGCTTTTCTCAATTCTGACCATATGGATGTGTTCTATATGCTTGAGTTTTATCAGAAAAAACTCGTGAATTATCTGATTATAACATGTGGGTAGGTTTTTATAAGGTTTTAAAATTGGCAGTCTAAAGTTTTCATACAAATTAATTTAAGCTTAAAAATTTATATTTTTCATAAAAAAACATGATCCAAGTGTTGTTTTCATCGACTATGTGCAACACATCTGTGGGATCAGATTTGCAAATAGCACCCAAAATCCCACATTTCATCACAGTAGGCACCATCTCTCTCTCTCTCTCTCTATATATATATATATATATATATATATATATATATATATATATAATCATGTCAGCCATATGCCCTTCCATTTTCCAGTAGCGTGCAGCATTGAATTAGCTAGAAACCATTAGGAGAATTTGTTATTGAATTGAGATCAGGTGCGCAATAAGATTGTACACTTTAAGTGTGCTGCTGCACCTGATCACATACCGTCTGCTGTTGCACCCGTAGCTGGCAGTATCTCAAAGATGATGAGTGATTAGGTGCAGTGGCACACTAAAAGTGTGCAATCACATTACACCTGATCCTCCCTCTTCGTTATCATGGTTTGGTGCCAAAACTATCACTCGTGGTACCCCAATGCCTGTCAAAAAGATAGTTTTATTCAGGGAAATACAGTGAAAGCCAGATCATCTATTGGAAAGGAAGAAAAAATGATGCAAATGGATAGTGATAGAGTGCCCACTTGGGAATTGGTAGAATGTAATTGCACAAAATAAATAGGAAGCAGATCAGGTCATGCTGAACATGAGCGTTTTTGCTCATGCCGACATCGTGGCCGTCTGTTTGCATTATGGATGAATGCCATGTGGTTTTGTTGAGTTTTGAGCTTTTTTAAAGTGCAAATTGGATGGCCACGATGTCATGAGAAAGCTAAAAATCGGCTTAATTTTGTGGGGCCCAGAATCTTAATCCGGCAGGTGTTGGGTGGCCAGATGGAATGTTACAGTTTTGTGCTCAATGTGATTGCACCTGATCACGCTTTGATGAGATGGAGCCAAGTGTCAACCTTTCAAGTAGGGGTGGCAATCGGGTCGGGTTGGCGGGTCAGCATACCTCAACCCGAACCCGAACCGTTTATTAAACGGGTCGGCTGTGGCAAACACGAACCCGACCCGTTTAATAAACGGGTAACCCGACACGACCCGCCAACCCATTTAATAAATGGGTTGGGTCGGGTAAACGGGTTTTCAGGTTCGCGGGTCGGGTTGGCGGGTTGACGGATCGGGTTGGCAGGTATGTAGGTTGGCGGGTTGACCCACCCGTCTAACCCGTTTATTAAACGGGTCAGCCGGGTTGGCGGGTTGGCATACCCCCAACCCGAACCCGACCTGTTTAATAAACGGGTTACGCGGGTCGACCCGTTTATTAAACGGGTTGGCTTAAGCCCAACCCGAACCCGCCTAAGAGGCGGGTTGGCGGGTCGTGTCAGAAATTGCCACCCCTACTTTCAAGTAACACCATTAATAAAAAAAAATTAATATCACTTTATATATATATATATATATATATATATATATATATATAGAGAGAGAGAGAGAGAGAGAGAGAGAGAGAGAGAGTTGAGGTTTGCTACAATCATTTGTATGTGCAAACTATCTAGCTAAGAGTAGAACCTCCTTGTTTGGTTTTCTTTTTTTTTCTCACATCTAACACTTTTGGAACACAGAAATCCAACATATATATATATATATGTTTTTCCGATAATTTAAAACTCAACGGTTATGAAGGCATTGATTTTTTTCAACTCATAAAAACATGATTTAGGAGTCAATTCCTATTAAATAGAGCATGCTGAATACATCCAAGGTTAGATTGTGTTAAAATAACTTGCATTGTGAGATTCAAACTAGATTGTAGGTACAATCGATTGTACCAAATATAAATGCATGCGCGTGCACACACACACACACATATATATATATATATATATATATATATATATATATATATATATATATATATATATATATATGTGTGTGTGTGTCAAACTTGAAAATCAATGAGCAAAATCTCATTGTTTATGATTTTTTTAAAGTGAATCTGACCACTCGGATTTATCATGATTTATTCGGCTTAGGGCACTCTTTAAACCAATGAACTTAAATGTATATCTAGAAAAGATAAAACAAACAAACAAACAAAGAATATATTTTTGTTATTCAAGTTTTTCATCAGCACTAAATGAACCATGATAAAACCATCGACACAGTATGATCTGCTTAAAAGTTTTTGATAGTGTGAGATTCCACTTGTTGATACATTGAATGCACCCACAAGCATGCACCCACACGCATGCACACACACACGTGAGAAGCTTAATATCTCCTAGATGAGTTTTATCTCTTAAAACATCTCTTAAGTCATCTGGGTGCATGGTTTTAGTTCTACTGTTTAAGGCTTGCTGTTAATATTTGGTGTTGATAAACGTACAAAACTATTGATTAGAAATCACTTTCATTTCATGCTTTTATATCTTTTTGTATGTTGGACTCTATGTTATGATCTATAAAGTTTATTCGATAAAAAAATAGTTGTGAATCATATGACTGTGACATGTAAGTAGGCTTTTTTAAAAGCCTAAAAAATCAACGGCTCACAAATTAAAGTACCAAAACTTCACAAATCAAAAAGTCAAGGTTTGATCCTAATTAGCAAATAAACCATGCCGTTCTATGTGGTCATATTGGGTTAATACAACTTTTGAACCTATGATTTCTCTCTCAATAGTTATATACCTTCATTAGTACCAAATATAACCCATATATATATATATATATATATATATATATATATATATATATATATATATATATATATATAGGGCAACTGAAATATGTAAGCCAACAAAATATGTAAGTTGGTGTGCACTGAGAATTGCATAGGTTTTTTTTTTTGTTTTTTTCTAAAATTTCACCATACAAATATGATCTAGATACTTGGTTTTATAGAACCAGACTCTTAGATAATCCGATTACAATGTATAAGAAGGACCTTTTAAGTCTTGAAAATTAACGGTTCAGAATTTTTGTAAATATTCAAGCATATAAAATCAAATTTTTTGATCTGATTACGATGATCCAATAATTGATTCCAATCAAATGGATCATGCAGAATGCATCTGCAGGGTTAGATTTGCAAAAACCTTATGAAAATCTCGGTTCATACTAGTTTATATATTTTTCTGGTTTACATATTTCAGTTTTCCTATATATATATATATATATATATATATGTGTGTGTGTGTGTGTGTGCGTGCGCGCGCATGCACGCTCAAGCGTACAGAAGCTTTTTAATTTATACTTTTATCATCACCTTCAGCAACTGTTTGATATTAATGGTGGTAGGGGGACCAAGCATCGGTCATAGGTGGGGTTATAGAGTTTATAAAGGAGCTGCACCAAGTGCTACAGTCTCTAGAGTCCACGAAGCGAAGGAAGAGCTTGAGCCCAAGTCCATCTCCCAGTCCGAAGCTGCATGCCCTCCCTGCTGCTGCTCCACCAGGGAGCCCAATGTTTGGGTTCGTCGACAACCTTAAGGAGCTGAGTGCGTGCTGCAACTCTTCCCTTGCTGATGTTGAGGCCAAGCTCTCTGGCTCCAACGTTGTCCTGAGGACCGTTTCCAGGAGGATCCCCGGCCAAGTTGTGAGGATAATCTCTACTTTGGAGAGGCTTTCCTTTGAAGTCCTTCACTTGAATATCAGCAGCATGGATGACACTATCCTACATTCATTCATAATCAAGGTACTTGCCCAACCAATTTACCTTCATGTAATGTGAGCATATGCATGCATGCGCATACACACATCCACACATACACATGTTGGAACACACACACAGATATCATCTGTCCCATCTCGGTCAGGTGCAATCACATTGCACAAATGCATTGCGCCGCTGCACCTGCGCCCTCCATCTGCTCTGCACCTGATCCCAATTCGGATAGGTCCGCTAAAGACCAGCTCACAACTACTGTGGCCCATCCTGGGAATGATGAGTCCAGTCAGTGAGCCTCTGGTTGACTTGATGATATTAATCTCCTGGCAGTCAAACTGGGCCCACATCTGCGAGTGCGGATCAGACACAGTCACATTGCACACCAAAAGTATGATGATGCACCTGACTGTTCTCCATCTCACTTTTAAGCCCCACAGCTGTTGAGATGGAGGGCAGTCAGGTGTAGCCGCAGACTTTTGGTGTGCAATGTGACTGTACCCTCGGCAAATCTTCACACGGCTTTGGCCTTGTGGCCAGGGCATGCACCTTGGATATCAAACTCTTGATGTTCTTCAGATTGAATGCCTTCGTCCGACTTACCTCGTCAGGTGTGAAGGGACCTTGTGTTGTATATATATATATATATATATATATATATATATATATATATATATATATATATATATAGAGAGAGAGAGAGAGAGAGAGAGAGAGAGAGAGAGAGTAATGCGCTGGTTCTGCCCACCTTCTCGTTATGTCCTGTTCTGCCCTCTCTAAATTGCAGGTTTTTTGTATTTTTTCTCACATCTGATACTATAGATGTGATCTATAGGTTTTGTTTAGTGGTAACCGGCTTTTAGATCACCGGAATCTGACCTGTATACAGGTTTTTTCGGTGATCCAAAATCAATGGCGATGAATGTATCAGTTTTTCTGGCTCATGAAATCATGTTTTTTCATTGAAAAACATGATTCATGAGTCAATTCTCACTAAATCTAGCATGCTATCCACATCTAACGGTTCAGATATATCATAAGATACTTTAAAATTATAGGGCAGAGCGAAAAACGAGGCCTAATATGTTCAGTTCTCTCTCTCTCTCTCTCTCTCTCTCTCTCTCTCTCTCTCTCTCTCTATATATATATATATATATATATATATATATATATATATATATATATATATATATATATCCATGCAATGGACACACTAATGCCAAACAGATTATATTTGCATATATGCATGTAGTCGTCAACGGGCTTAAACCAAAATTTTCGGGCATCAGCATAAAAAAAGTGCCGACCTGAATAATATTCATGTCGACCTGAACTGGACGTGAGCAATATTCGGGTCAGGTTTGGGTTTCGATTTTTGCCAGGTACCTGACCCGACCCAGTTTTTTTGCTGGGTACTCAACCCAAGTATTTTATATGTAGTTTAAGTAAAAGTAAACTTTTGAAATTCTACAGATACAAGTTTGAGATTTCCTTTTCGTGACCCGGTAAAACCCGAAACCAACACTTTGTTGTTTTGGTGGGTTTGGGTACACTCTGATGGGTTGGGCACCCGCCCCATTTTCAGCCCTATGTATGTGCATGCTAGGGAATAGAGGTATCAACAGGTTGGACCCCTGCCAAAATGGGTGGTTCCAAACCCTGATCCAACTAAGTGATGCGGGTATCAGATCCGGATTCAGGTCTGACTGTTTTTATGAGAAAAATATACCCTGATCCGATAACAATTACATGAACTAGACCCTGTCCAACCATGTAAAATAATATTTTTTTAAGTTGTTTACATTAAAAATTCCGGATCTTAATCTGACCTGATGGGTCCAACCCAGATAGTTAATTGGACCCACTTTTTTGTAACCAAGGATCCGGGTCGGGATACGGGTCATACCCAACCCATTGACAGCCCTAGTTAGGCAAACACAGCATGGTTTCCTTCCCTCTTTCTTCCCAAATTCATTCCTCTGTATATACTTTTTGGGTGACAGATAGGACTTGAATGCCAACTTTGTATGGAAGAGCTGGCTCATGAAGTTCAACAAACCTTCTCCTGAATGTCTTGTGGAGGTCGAAGAGGGGAATAGACATCATCATGCATGAAAATGAAAGTATTTCTTACGGAAGATGCATAGGAATATTTCATGTATCAGTTTTATATATTGCTCTTGTGACTGGTGTCATGTGCTGTACTGCTTGATGTTTTAAACTGTATTTATAACGCACAGAGAAAAGATAATGTGATGACTGTTAGAAAGCTATGTGACAGGATGGCTCATGTGCTCCGAAAAACTAATGCCACAAGAAGCCTGATCATCTTACAAGCAAACATGCCTCCGCGGTTCAACTTAAATATTATTGATTTATTCTCACCTCATACTGTGCTTGCACACAAACTTAGATTTTGAAAGTCTATCTCTTATCCTCCTTTGAGTGAAAAGAAGAATGTCATCAGAATGAACCCAATATGGATCTTCTTTCTGCCTAGAGAATTAATGAAACAGATCGCCAATTAGAGTGGTTGAAAGTTTTGTTCCCTTTCTATCATAAGGCTGCCAATGGGTTAGGCCTGAACCTATTGCAACAGGGTCTGATATGGACATGAACCTACACTGAGGGGTGAATACTAGACTAACTTGATGAGGTTGGTAGAACCCAGTCCCTGGCTGAACACGAAATGGCTCACGTATATTTTACTGCACCTGAATCAGATGTAGACCTAATCTGAGTCCTACTCTTGTATTTATAGGTCTAGGGAGAAAGGGAAACTTACCTGGTTGAGTTATTTGGACTTGGTTCTAGAAACTCTGGACAGCTGGAGCCGGTCTGTAGCTCAGATCAAATCATCCAAGAATGCATAAGATGAGCTTATAAGTGTCCATCAAGGCCTGACCCATACATTGCACGCACACCTGGGTTTGAACCGAATGTGCCCAATAACCTGTCTAAATTAGCAAGCATTTTGAATGGACGGATTTTGGGTGTCAATGATTTTGACCAATAAATCAGAAAAGTACACATATGCAGATAAGAAAAGAACTATTCCATGCGGGAAACAGTTTTCGAAGTTGGAGATGTGTTGAGAGCCTTGAAGAGGCAATGAGTAATACTGAGAAATATTATTCATTAGTTCTTCAAAGTTGTAGCATATGGTGTTCATGAAAGATCCCTTATTAGAGATTATTTCAGTGTAGATGTGGTGAGCCAGCAACATCAGTTCTTAGCACTCTATTGCCATCAAATTCATGTGCTCTAACGAAAAAAAAAAAGTCATGTAACAGTAGATTCTTAAACTTTTTGCGATTGAGGGTTTAGCCCTCTCACCCCCGAATGTGACCTCAGTCATTGACTGGGCATCAAACCGGCTGGGGTCACTGGTGAGACCAGAACCCAGCAAACAGAGGACCGAACCGGTCCTGTGCACAGGGGCGGAATCGGCCAGGACTAGATGGCCTAACCGGCCTTAAACCAAATGCCGAACCGGCTTGGGTTACCGAGTCAGTCTAAAGCTCGGGTCAGCCTTGCACTGCGATTCAAAACCTAAAATGAATTGCCCGAGTCTCCGAATCGGCCGAAGGCCAAACCGGTCCCGAGTATTAGTGCATCGCCTGAAGGCCAAGCCCGATGGTCAATCTCGCTGGCCATCGATGCCGATGTCTATCGACGAAGGACCATATCAGACCACAATTGCTGCCGGTCCTCGGATGACACCGATGATGGTGGAATCCGGCTCAGGATGCTAGTGAGCACACTTTATTCGGTGAACGGCCGAATCCAAGATCGATAGCTTCCGAGAACATCCCAAGGTGGCCGACGAATCGAGTTCCTCCGACGATGGCCAAAAGTGGCCTCAGATGTCGTCGAATTCAAGTCTAGAAGGGTGTCCGCCCTCATCGCTTGGCAATCAAAGCAGATGGAGTTCGACTGACAAGATGGTTGGACGACACCCCTGTCCGGCTAGCCAAGAAAAGGATAAAACCCTTTCTGTCGTCCAGACGGTTGTCTGGATGGTGTCCTCTTCATGGGCTTTTGATGAGAAAGGGTTGATTGACTCTTTCTCGTTCAACCCTTCTTGTCCTGCTCGCTGAAAAAGGAAAGGGCCTTTCAGCCCTTTTTGTCCTGTCTTTCGAAAAAAGGAAGAGCCCCCCGCCTGCCGGCGGTGATTCGACAAACAAAAGAGGGAGGGCTGCCCGCCCGTCTACAAAATTCTAAGGGAAGGGCCGATCTGCACTCCTTACATTCAGGCAAAATTGAATAACTCAAGAAAATAAAAGAAAATAAAATAAAAGAAAATAAAAGAAAATGGATTGGCTCTCCTTTGCTTGCACCCCAAAACCGATTATGATAGATCGTCTTCATCAATCGAAAAAAAAACAAAAAATATATATTGAAATCGAACGTCTTAATGATTCATCAGGAACAAGTTGCTTTGATACCAATTGTTGGATGTTAAATTCACTAAAAAAACTAAAAGGACTGTCAAACATGTTCATGCTAAATCGTTGAAAGAAAGACTAAAACCAAATCGTAATGCGATAGCATATCTGAATTCATTGGTGCTCTAACGGGTCTTTGACATGTATGATCTTCCTGAACCGGTTATCTAAATCTCATGAGAGAGAGATTAATTTTTTTTGATGATGATGGAAAGCTTGAAGAAAAGACCTGTATATAAGGTTTGAGGATAATAACCTAATTATAACAACGTGGGAGTTCATTTTCAATTCAGCTTATCATAAAATTAAAAATTGATAAAAAATAATATAAGAGATCTCTTCACCTAATAACACTACACTAGGAGATATCACATTGCCCAACCCAATTAGATCACATAAAGAATTTCTAAACCATAAACACCATATAACATGTGACTTATTATATCTAGTCCCACACTATTTTTTCCAAGAACTGACAAATTTATCTTCAACAAGCATGATGGGCAGCCATGCCTACTTTTCAGACCTCTTTCAAATAATAGACTTCTGCTGGTTCTTACAAAAGAGAGGATCTCATTTTTTTTCCAGCTTTGGTATAGAGACGACCACAACAAACTAAGAAAGCAAATACACGACAAGCGAGTAACACGTGGTTCCGTTCAAGAAGAACGACAAAAAAGGCTCTTATCTCACGCTTTTTGTTTATATATTAAAAAAATTAAATAACCTTTATAAAGTCTATTTTTTATAGAGTTTTTTGTTTTTCTCTCGATAATTGGGGGATACACGGCCTTAGTCATCGAGTACATTGTTATAAAACTCCAAGTCTCCCTATCAATCTGGGCCTTAGTCATCCGTACATTGATATATATATATATATATGAGTAAATGTTTAATGATAACGAATAAATGTTCAACAATCACAGATTATTGTATAACAGTCATATACCAATGGCTAGTGGCTAATGGTCCGAAAACAACCAACTCAATTAAGTATTCAATAATCATATGATAGCTAGCTCATCTAAAAAGCTCAATAATCAATTCTTCTAGCAATTAATTTAAAAAAGTGTAGAAAGTCAAGTCAAATTATCATAAGCTTAAAACCTAGCTAGGTGGCATGGTTAAGGTCAAGTCAATAGTTCCAGTTAGGTGAATGCATAATTTTGAGATATAAATTCAACATCTTTCCTTATGTAAGCCTTTTATATGTCTTTCATCACTCTTATTTGTTTTCAAATTTGTAGAACTAGATCCGATAATGTTAACATAAACAAGTGGTGTTTGCTTTATAAACAAAAATGACTCGCCAATTTCTTTAAACGTGTTTGTGGGCCACCCTGTTCACCCCCACATTGGGTTGAGATCAAGTGCTATTGAAAAATAACCACTACTAGGGATGCACAATGAACCGAGCTTGGCTTGAAGCTCGTCCATGCTTTAAATGAACTGAGCTTGAACATGGTTCTAAGGCTCAAACGCGCAAACAAGCTGAGCGTGATCAGCCTACCGAGCTTGATAAAGCTCGATCGGCACGATAAAGCTTGGATACTAGTATATAGATAATATATTTGCAATTATATTCAACAAGTTATTGTTAGTGTAATGGCCGTAGACTGTTGGATTTTTATCAAAGGCTCATGTTAATATAGAGTACTTTTAGTATGTATACATTATTTTTGGTGTCAGTGACTAAAATGTATGCTTTGGCTTAGTGGTGGGTCACTTGAAAAAAAATTGTTTTTTTTAAATGCCTGCTCGGCTCGAGCTCGGAGCCTAGTCAGAACAAAGTCATTCAAGCTTGAGCCGAGCTTAGACAGATATATTTTGCACCGAGCTGAGTTCGAACAGCTCAGGCTCGGCTCGTGATCATCCCTAACCACCACACATGCTTGTACCAAGGGCATTCGGTATTACCCAGATGGGCTGGTGGGACGGAAATCCCCTGGTATAGATCAAAGGGGCACTGTAGTTTATATTGAAAAAATCACCACTGATGGTGATTTGCATTTGCCGATTAGGTGATATTGAAAAATAACCACCACACATGCCTGTAAAGAGGGCATTCTGTACCACCAAGATGGGCTGATTGGAAAGGAAATACATCCATGTAGCTCAAAGGGGCACTCCATGATTTGTGGTTGATATTGAAAAAGTTGACTGATTTTCAATATCACCTGATCTTAAGTTTAAAATGAAATATTTCACTCATCACTCTCAGAAATATTTTAATGATCGTACAATGAAATTTTTTAATAAGGTTTGTGGTGATAGCGATCGCCCCTCCTTTCACTTGAACATAGGCCTTAGTGTCAACCCACTTAAATTTCATGTTTTCTTTCTTTTTTTCTTTATCTTGTGGTTTGCATAAAAACAAATATAACAAAAGATACAATGGGGGCTCTGCGTTGTTGGTAGTAGCTGTTCAGTGCACTTCTTCCTGTGGTGGGATGTAGCAGGTTCAAATCCCAGTGGTACGATTGAATAATAACTGGTGGGTCTTCCTAACCCCAACTTGCCTTTCAAAGAAAAGATACATATAACAAAAGATGACCAGGCTCACCAGTTAAACTGACCCATGTAGGATCTTGTCAAAATCAAGCCAACAATACGTTGTGCGGCTGGATGTTCTATAAGTTTTGTTAAGCATATCTCTAATGTACATATTTTTACATTAGAGATTCGGTAAAGACATTTAGTGAGTGGACTGTGGACCATCCCCTCGATGTCATCTACGACCCATAAGATTCGGTAAAGACATGAAATATTACAATATTTTTACAGTTGTGCAAAACATCGTATAGTAAAGCAAGAATATCATAATTTTATCATTATATTAATAGACCTTACATTACATGCTTGACAGCCATCTATCTTGACATTCCTTCAAGATTGGTGCATTGTTCATCTTGAAGAATGTTCATATGGATGGTCAAGAGAATTGGAGGGTAAGCATGCAGTAGCGCTACATAAAAAATGACCTCACATAATTATATTAATATGATAATTTTAAAATACATTTTGTTTTTTATTATAAAAAAATGTTTTTTTATTCTTTTTATATTAGAAAAACCTTGTTTAAACTTTTCACTGTAGATTTAAGGGAAAGAACAAAAATTTGCAGTTCTTTGTTTTTCTCGACAGAAGTATGCGTCTTCGTTACATATATGTATGACACGTTATTTTTTCCTTCCAACCAAAGTTTGACAGCTTCATCGTGGTCGGTGCATTATTTATGCAACAAACAATGAGTCTCTCTCTCTCTCATGAGTCACGTCATGGGTAAAATTAGGCAACTCTAATGTGACTTTCTTATATCTGCAATGAATTTCAAAAAGTGCAATATGTATTTTGAACATAAGAACAGGCGCTTCGAAAATGTGCTGCATATAATGTGAATTCTAAAAACAAATAAACAATTATTTTGGGCTCTCTCTCTCTCCAATGAACCGAGGAGAGGCCAGAGAAGACAGTCATTAAATGAATTCTCATCCACATCTTCTTTTTTTGTCATTTATTATAGAAAAGTAGAGAGAGAAAGAGAGAGCTTGATAAGCCTGGTTGGGTGGTAATGGAGGATCAACAGTCTTACATTGGAGAGAGTCTCTTGAGGGGAAAGGCCTCTCCAGAAGGAAGAGAGGAAGAAGGTGTTGGGCTGTTTCATCTTCTTCATGAGAGGAGGGGGTGGGGTTTGGTGGTGGGGGAGGTGAAGAGGCAAGGGGTGATAGCGCTGCCCATGGTGCTCGTCAGCATGTTCCAGTTCCTGCTGCAGATCTTGTCCCTCATGCTGGTGGGCCACCTGGGTCGACTCCCCCTCTCCAGTGTATCCATCGGTTCCTCCCTATGCAACGTCACCGGCTACATCATCCTTGTAAGATCTTTCTCTCTCTCTCTCTCTCTCTAAATCACAGTTTCAGGTGTTTTTTCTCAATCTGAACATTCAGATGTGTTTATCATAGTTTCTTTAGTAGAAAAAATATGCAGTAAATTAAGTGTTTTCAGCCCCAAGGGGTATGGCGCAGTGGAGGGGCCCTTGACCACTAGGCTGGTGGTCAGATTTCATTCCCATGAGCGTCAGCCCTTTGCATTAATTAGAGCAAGGCTTATCCCTTGCTCAAGCGAAGCTAAGCGACTCCCTGGGCGCAAGGGGTGCGCCAGTGCGACTAGGTCTCTGATTCCAAGGGCATCCTTCATGGAAAAAAAACTTAGTATTAGTATTTTCATGTTTATATGTGTTCTTAGAGAGAAAAAAAACCAATGGTTCAGACTCTATCCGTAAATAAGCAATATGTGATAAATATGTCTACGGGTTTGGGTAAGCGATAATGTATGTGTGTCAGTGAGCGGTTGAGGACCAAAAATATGCTATAAAAGAGTAATATACAACAACAACAACTACTACGCCTTCATCCCAAAACAATTGGGGTCGGCGATATGATCCAACAAAGAAAATCATTATGGGTCTTCCACATAAATCCTTCTCCTCCATTCATTTCTATCCAATGCCATGTCCTCGGTGAGGTTCAAGGCATTCATATCCTTTCTTATCACCTCCATCCATGTCTTCCTAGGCCTACCCCGACCTCTTTTAACTAATATATTTTCCCATTTCTCCACCCTTCTAACTGGAGCATCATTAGGCCTTCGTCGAATATGTCCAAACCACCGTAAACGATTCTCTCTCATCTTATTTTCAATGGGTGCAACGCCTACCTTCTTACGTATCTCCTCGTTCCGAATCTTATCTTTTATTGTATTTCCATACATCCATCTCAGCATACGCATCTCAGCTACACTCATTTTTTGAATATGATGTCTCTTGGCAGCCCAACATTCCGTACTATATAGTAAAGCGGGCCTAATAGTCGTCCTATAAAACTTTCCCTTCAACCGCAATGGCATTCTACTATCGCACAACACTCCAGTTGCACTCTTCCATTTCATCCACCCAACCTTTATCGTATGATTTACATCTTCATCAATTTCTCCATACTTTTGAATGATAGATCCCAAATATTTGAAAGAATCATCCACCAGTATTTCGTGCTTACCAAGCTTCACTACACTCCCATCACTACTTCGTTGCTTACTAAATCGACATTCCATGTATTCGGTCTTACTCTTACTCAACTTAAAACCTCTTGCTTCCAATGTCTGTCTCCATAATTCTAACTTAGCATTAACCCCAGCTCTAGACTCATCAATCAAAACAATATCATCAGCAAACAACATACACCACGGCACATTTTCTTGAATTGATCTCGTAAGCTCATCCATCACTATAGCAAATAGGAAAGGGCTTAAAGCAGATCCTTGATGTAACCCAACCGTTATAGGAAAATTGGTTGTCACCCCTCCACAAGTGTGGACATTTTTAAGAGTATTATATTACTCAATATATTTTTAAGTAAATCTGACACAAATGGCTTTATGACAGTTCATTTTCTTTAAAGCATGCTTTGATCCAATAATGCGATACTTTTTTTCTCTAAAAACCTCCCCCATTACAGACCGCACATTGGCTGGCCTCCAGTTGGTAAAACCCTTGAGGTCCTCCTGCCCACTGTGGAGCTAGTAGTGAAAAGCCCCGACTAGTCAGTCTAGGCATAAGTAAAACGCCTAGGATTTGCAATTCTTAGGTGGGCACCTTGAAAGGAATCAATTTTGCAAGGCTCTTAGTCGGCGACTAAGCTGCCCCGACTAGTCATGAGGGCATTTTAGTCATTTATTATTCTTATACATTCTATTATTTTTTTGTATATATATAATTATATATGTGTGTCTGTTTGTGTGATTTGTTCTGTAAAATGATGAAAACATGCTTAGTTATTATATATATATATATATATATATATACATGTGTGTTACTTTGCTTTTGGGATTTTTTCTGTAAAACATTGAAAGCATAAACAGTTAATGTTAATTGATTATGTTTTTTATATATGTGTGTTACTTTGTTTCTGATGTATATATGTTATTTATATATGTATGTGTTATTGTGCTTGTGTGAAAGGCTGAAAGCATATTTTGTTGATTGTACTGAATATATTATGAATAATTAAAATATATATATATATTTGTGTGTGTACAATTATATATATGTATATTCTGGTTATGTATATTAATATATTTTGTGAAAGCATGTGTAATTTTGTACTTGTGTAATGAAAGCATCTTATTAGTAAAAGAATTAAACATATTTTTATATATATTTTTGTATACTTGCCTAATGCTTTTGATTACATAGTTGTGGAGTACACCCAGCTTTGACCTTGCAGCAAGGGACACCACTTGTGGGTTTCGAATAAGTTGACGTACTTATATTATCTTGAATATAACAACCAAAATACAAAAATATATTTATAGAAAAGAAGGCTTTTCACATCTAAATTATTGGTTAAAAACATCTTTTGAATTAAATGAACCCTCGTTGAATCCATTTGTATAATACGATCTACATGAAAGGAAGGTTTTTTCTGCGATAGAACCAAACAAACACAAAAGAAGGCAATAGGGAATGGAAAATACAGCAGCATATAAAGTGAACTTGCAAAAAATAAACTTTTTATTTTTACTTGAGCTCCTCTTTCTCTACATACGTTGAACACAACTACAAACCTATTTAAAAGCAAAAAAGTAACACAATTTTAGGAAACCACTATCCATATAAAAACCACTACTTGCAGTTTTTAACCCACTAAAAAGCAACACCTATTTTTATGGTTTTGACATGAGCTTATGCCCACCATGTGTATTCACAAATACTGCCTATTTTTAAGGATCCAAATAGATGTGGGCTGGGGATTCTCTACGGTCTTGACTCTAAAAAAAAACGTAAGCATTGGATGCTTTTTGCATACTACTTTGAACATTAACCAACATTTTTTCCCCGTTAATGTGAAAATCCCTACACACCTAAGGATTCTCTGTAAACCAGAAATTTTGGGGATGACAAGGCTTTTGTGAAACCATCAACAACTTGTTCATTTGTAGAGCAATGCTTAAACACTACTTCACCTTTTTCGACTGCATCTCTTATAAAATGATATCTAAGCTCAATGTGCTTTGTTCTACCATGAAAGGTAGGATTTTTGGCAATGGAAATTGTGGACTTATTATCACAATAGAGCTTAGTTGAAAGTTTTTGTTCCACATGCAAATCCTTCAAAACACGCCTCGTCCAAATCGCTTGACAGGTAGCAGATGCAGCAGCAATATATTCTGTTTCTAAGGATGATAAAGCTATTGAATTTTGCTTCTTTGAGAATCACAGCATAGCACCTGATCCAAAACCGAACACAAAACTACTTGTGCTTTTCCGATCGTCCATTGAACCTTCCCAATCACTGTCAGTATATCCAAGTAAATTAAAGTCAGTAACATGCTTATAAAAAATTCCATAATTGGTTGTTGCCCGGATATAATGAAGAATCCTTTTTGCTGCACTTAAGTGTTGCACGGATGGATTGTGCATAAATCTTGAGATCATACGGACTGAAAATATGATATTTGGCCGAGTGTGGGTTAAGTACATCAAACCACCAACCAGGCTTCTAAAATACCTTTCATTTTCTCTTGCCATTCCATCTTCCAAACTCAAATTTTCATTTGAATTCATTGGAGTTGCACAAACTTTGCAGCTCAACATTTTTGCCCTTTTGAGAAGATCCAATGCATACTTTTCTTGAGAGATGAAAATCCCTTCATTAGATTGCACGATATGAAGGCCAAAGAAAAAATATAACATTCCCAAATCCGACATTTCAAATTCCTTCGTCATATTATCTTTAAATTCTGCAATAAGTTTAGATGAAGAACCAGTGTAGATAATATTATCTACATAAACACTGACTATAAACATTTTTTTTCATTCACTTTGACATAGTGTAGGTTCACTATCACTCCTTTGGAAACCATTTTGATGAAAGAAATTGTCAAGACGACTATACCAAGCACGAGGTGCTTGTTTTAGCCCGCATAAAGCCTTTTTTAATTTATAAACTTTTTCTTCTTTTTCTTTAACAACAAATCCAGGTGGCTGGTCAACATACACAACTTCATTGAGAAAACCATTTAAAAATACAACTTTAACGTCAAATTGATAAACCTTTCATTTAAATTGGGTTGCAATTGCAAGAATGATTTTGACTGTTTCAAATCTTGCAATTGGTGAAAAAGTTTCGATAAAATCAATTCCATATGTTTGCACAAACCCTCTAGTGACTAACCTTGCTTTATACCTTTTCACATTTTCATCAGCATCATATTTGACCTTGTAGACCCACCTTATTCCAATTGATTATTTTCTGGGTGGCAAATCGGAAAGCTCTCATGTGTCATTCTTTTTAATGACCTTCATTTCTTCTCTCATTGCATCTATCCAATTTTTATCTGCACATGCTTCATCATACAATGATGGTTCTATTACAACAAAAGCGAAAGCACATTTATAAATGTCTTCTAAGGAGCGTACCTTTCTGGGAGGAGTCTCATCTTCAAGTGTACACTCAATGTTTTCAATAGAGTGATCTTTTGTAAATTCATCTCCCACACCCGACACTTCTGATGATGATGCTACATTAACATCAAAATGATTTGATTTTGCTGCAAGTTCATCAGTTTGCAACTTCAAGGTTTCATTGCTAGCTCATTCCCAACAAGCTTTTTCATAAAAAATGACATCTCTTTTTATAATCAACTTCTTAGAAGTAGGATTATAAAGACGATACCCTTTAGTCTCATTACTATAGCCAACAAAAATACATTTTTCACGGTTCTATCAGAAGAATCAATCAAGGCATATGCTACACATCGAAACACTCTTGGCATACTTACATTTTGTTTTCGATTCCACCAGGCCTCATATGGAGTTTTGTTTTGAACTACCTTTGTTGGAGAGATATTGAGAATATACACTGCTGTGTTGATGGCTTCTGCTAAAAATCGTTAGGTAATTTTTTCTCACTTAACATGCTGCGTGCCATTTTCACCACTGTACGATTTTTTCTTTCGGTCACTCCATTCTGTTGTGGGGTCTTTCTTACTGTCAACTGTCTGCGAATGCCATGATGTTTGCAAAATAAACCAAACTCATCAGATAAGAATTCTCCTCCTCTATCTGTGCGCAATATTTTTATAGTTTTCCCTCTTTCATTTTCTACAAGAGACTTGAATTCCTTAAATTTATCAATTGCATGAGATTTATGAGTAAAAAAATACACCCAACTCATTCTAGTAAAATCATCCGTGAAAAGCAAAAAATATTTGCTATTATTTAATGAAGGAGTTCTCATGGGGCCACATATATTTGCTTAGCTCTCCATGCCTTCCCAACAGGGAATGATAATTGGTGTTGTTTACCAAAAACACACCTTTCACATACTTCATTTGTACAATTGATGGTTGACAAACCAACCACCATGTTTTTTTAATGTAAGAGTTTCAAGCCATTAAAATAGAGATGCACGTACCTCATATGCCATAACTTAGATTGATCAAGATAGTTTGCCATAAAGGCGCAATCATCTATCTTGATTGTTTCTAGTGGAAACCTTTTATTTTGGACCATGTTAATTTTAACAAGAACTACACCATTCTTGTTTTTAATTTCACAGACGTCATTTTCAAATAAATGAGTGTAGCCTTTTTGAACCAATTGCCCTACACTAAACATGTTTTGGGCCAAACGAGGAACATAATATACATCTTGAATAAATCGTTCGTTACTTGATTTTTTTTTTAATAGCAATTGTTCCTCTGCCATTGACGTCTACTTTATTATTGTTCCCGAGCCACACATTAAACTTCACAGTCTCATCAATATTTTTGATAAGAGACTCCTATCACCGGTCACATGATTACTACACCCACTGTCTACGCAAAATTTGCTTGCTGCATTGCCTTTTCAAAACATCTAGCTTCAATATGACCAAATTTCTTAAAAAATGACACTGTTTTCTTTTAAAGAACTGATTTTGATTACCTTTTTCTGTTGCATCATTCCTTTGAGAAGTATCATAAAATTTTCCTCGACCTCTACCGCGTCCATGAAAGGTTCTTCTAAAACCTCCTCATCCTCGACGTCTTCCTTCACTCCTTTGATCACACTGGCTATTCTTTTTTTTTGAAATTTCTAGGCTAAAAGTGACCCCATTAGTTCATCAATAGAGTACACAGACAAATCCTTAGACTCTTCAATTGCAATAACAACATGGTCGAATTTAGAAGGGAGACACCTCAAAACTTTTTCCACTACTTTTTGATCATCTAAGACTTCACCAAAAGTTTTCATTTGATTTACAATTTAAGAGAGCTTAAAAAAGAAATTTTGAATACTCATTGGTTTTCATAGAAAACGTTTCAAACTCTTTTCTTAAGGTTTGAAGTTTAACCGTTGTGATATTCTTATTTCCATGAAATTTTTGCTTCTCATCTTTTGACTTTGTAGCACCGACAATTATTGGGAATGCTCGTCTCGGACACCGCCTGCTGTAATACTAACACTGTCTTTGCATGTTTCCTTTGGGCTTCTTTTACATCAATTTTTTCTGTTGCCTTCAATCCTTCAACATCTGCTCAACCAACTCCCAGAGATCTTATGAGATAAAAAAAGTTTTTATTTTAATACTCCAGAATTCGTAATTCTCACTATTAAAAATCAGCACCAATGATTGGGATAAGTTGAGAGAATTAGAATTGTTTTCCATACCGGATTTACTCAGAAATTATACTTCAAAACTCCAAGTCTAAAGGAACTCCTTGCTTCAGCAATGCTCCTATTGCGTTTTTAATGAAACACCCAGTTTAGGTTGCATCCTGGCTCTGATACCAAAATTGAAGGTTGTTTCTGCGATAGAACCAAACAAACACAAAAGAAGGCAATAGGGAATGGAAAATACAGCAGCACATAAAGTGAACTTGCAAAAAATAAACTTTTTTACTTTTACTTGAACTCCTCTTTCTCAACACAACTACAACTCTATTTAAAAGCAAAAAAACAACACAATTTTAGGAAACCACTATCCACACAAAAACCATTACTTGCAGTTTTTAACCCACTAAAAAACTGCACCTATTTTTATGGTTTTGACATGAGCTTATGCCCACCACGTCTATTCACAAATACTGCCTATTTTTAAGGATCCAAATAGACGTGGGCTTGGGATTCTCTACAGTCTTGACTCTAGAAAAAAAAAACGTGAGCATTGGATGCTCTTTGCCCACTACTTTGAACATTAACCAACATGAAAATGCATCATCAGGTGAGATTGCACTTGTTGATACCGTGTTCGTCTCCGTGCAATGAAGCTTATTATTATTAACATTTTCCTTTTTACTATTAAAAAACTGTGTAAGTATCAAAATATTAAAATGTGACATGATTTGACTAAGTAGACTATAGTGATCACATCGATAGTGTCTATCGCATGAAGCATTCAAATTAGAAATCAATAGGGTTTTCAGCATCACTGTTTCTGGAAATCCTTTCAGAGTATATGGCCAGCCCTGTAAAGTTGAGATTGTATAGAATCATGCTTCTTCTCTATATAAACTACTAAGTAGATGTGACTCCATTTTCTGTGTTATAGAAAGATAGCATCTAATGCATCCAAACCAACACCAAAGACATTTGAAAAATATGCACACTTTCAAATATGGTTGCAAGAGCTTAAGCCAAAGTAAAATACTTGACTATCAATAAAAAAAATGTGGGGTCCAATTTCATGCAGCCAAATTTCCTAGATGCTTTAGCACTTTTTCAGCAGTATTTACATGCAAGTTGCAACTAACTTCAGTATAACTTGTAACTCTGACTTTATGTCACTTATTGGTGGCAACAGCTTGGAATGGCAAGTGCCTTAGAAACATTATGTGGCCAGGCTTATGGGGCCGAGCAGTACCAAAAGTTAGGAGTGTATACGCAGAGAGCTGTGGTAGCTCTGCTGCTTGTGTGCTTCCCACTGTCTGTTTTCTGGATCTATATGGAAAAGTTCCTACTTTTGATAGGGCAAGACCCTCTTATTGCCCATGAAGCAGGCAGATATGCTATTTGCTTGATCCCGGGATTGTTTGCTTCTGCACTTCTACAGCCATTGGTGAAATTCCTGCAATCACAGAGTTTGGTCCTCCCATTGCTTTTTGGTGCTGTTGTGACTCTCTGCTTCCATGTTCCTCTCTGCTGGCTATTGCTTTTTAAATTTGGGGTTGGACACATTGGAGCTGCTATTTCTGTCAGTCTCTCCTACTGGGTGAATGTGCTTATCTTGGCATTATATGTAAAATTTGCACCTGCCTGTAAACAGACACTTGCTCCACTCTCAAAGGAGGCTTTTGTTGGGATATGTGACTTTCTTAGTCTTGCACTTCCCTCTGCAGTCATGATTTGGTGATTGTCAGTGTTTTCCCTTAAGTTGTTAATTTCTTCACTTTTTTTTTTGTTCTTTGCTTTGGACCTTATGCATTTTTCTGTTGTTTGGTTCATGCAGTCTAGAGTATTGGTCTTTTGAACTGCTGATATTGCTTTCTGGGCTTTTGCCTAATCCTGAGCTGGAAACTTCAGCGCTTTCAATTTGGTATGGTTTCATTTTCCAGTGTTTTGTATATAATATGTTTCAATTGTCAGTAGTGTAATGAAATAGCAGAAAATAAAAAAACAATGCCACTAAGGGCTTTACAAGATCATGATCACAAAAGTGCATAAGCACAAACCAATGCCACTAAGGACTTACAAGATCACAATCATAATGCGCACAAACACAAGTCCACTATAGGACAAAACAATAGCCAACAAGGGCAACAACACAAGCACTAAGTGCATATAACACATTAAGGAACTAAATAAAAAAAACACAAAATAAAAAAATATTCATTTTTATTGAGCATAAATGCATAAGAGAAGCATTTGTTACAAGAGATGGGTTCAACCCCTATTTATACACAAAGAGAGACCATGGAGCTCTATTGGGGAGCTCCCAATAGAGTCGTTGGAAGCTCCCAACAGTCACATTTGTGACCGTTGAGGAGCTCCCAATGACTCTGGTCTTTTGACCATAGAGCCCATACTCTTTAGAAAAAAGACTTTAAATGAAAAGATAAAAAATAAATAAAAGAAAAACTGTTCCTAATGAACAGTACTGTTACACGAGTAAAATGACAAAAATACCCCTAGAGGAATATATATATATAAAACTTAACAGGTAGTGCATTGTTGGTTACCATCATTATCACATTCTCCTGTTTTTTAGTGCTTAATATCACATTCTTATATTTTTTGGAGCCCAATATCGAATGATTATGTCTGCCATGCATATGTGTGCTACAGAGAACCCATGCATCAGACCTACATCAATATATCTCGTTTTTAGCAGCCGGCATAATTCAGGCTAGTAAACTGATTGTTTGGATTTTTTACAAGCCAGTATGTGATATAGTGTCTACTGCATATTACTTCTATAGAAAACATTGTGTCAGACCTTCAACTGTATTGGTTTCTCGAACCATTTTGGCAAATGGATATATATTTTTATGGTTCTTATCAGTTATCAACAGACATATTTCATATTGAAAGGATGGATTGTTCATAATAATGTTAGAATTAAGGCTATGAATCTCATGCATAACTCTTAAAGAAATATTACCATCACATTTATTACAAAGAGAGTCTTCTCATTATCGATCCTTTTAAGAGCCCCAGGCTTGTAAAAGGAACCATGAAGATTGCATTCTGTTTCTGATTTATGCTTCTTTGCCAACAATATGGAAGGACCAGTGGTATTGCTATGAGTTTTCTGTGAAGTGATGCTGCTTATTAGTTCAAACAAATGTCATTAATTTGTGAAATAACCATTTAGTTGCTTGTGTTTTATTAATGCAGTTAGAGAAAAGCACTTGTAGGAGTTATTAATGTTCAAGAACACAATCTCTCTAATCTAACTTTCCTTTTGTTTCCTTGGACAGCCTTTACACCTTATATTTGCTTTATTCTATACCATATGGCCTTAGTGCTGCTGCAAGGTGCACTCTCCATCCTTTATCACTTGACATGGCAATTACTCTCCAATTGATTTTTTGGTAATTCACAGTATTAGTACTGATATTCAAAGATGGCCTCTGATTGCAGCACACGTATTTCTAATGAACTTGGAGCTGGATATCCAAGCACAGCTCAGTTGGCAGTGTTTGTTGTTGTCCTCCTTGCAATCATAGATATTTCAATTGTAAGCACAACTATCTACTGCATCAGATATCTGTTGGGACGTGCTTACAGCAGCGACAAGGAAGTCATCCTATATGTTGTGAAAATCGCGCCTTTGATTTCCTTGTCGTCCTTCATGGATGCTTTGCAAGGAGTGCTCTCAGGTAAGATTATTTTCTCATTACATTTAGTCTCGATGAAAAAAATATTTCAGCATTAAATACTTTGCGAGCAATTTGACTGATTTGTCATGCATCAATACTAGTCCAGTTCCATGGTCACATATAGGCTTGGTAAATGGCTTAACACATGAGGCTCAGGACAGTGCACTTGAAGACCTGTATTTGCAAGCAAATGCAGTACCTACATGAGAAAGCCGCTTATATATTGGATCATGTTTTTTGGGTTGGCTCATGCAAAAATTCATGTAACATTGAGCAAAACGTGTAGCATCTTAGGTACAGCTCGAGTCTTGCCTAGTACAAGGTCGCATAAAGACCAAAGTTAGCATTCATGCTCAGCTTGTATAATGGCGGTCTTACTAAGTTTAACTCAAGCAATTATAATCTCATTTTTGAGTGAGAATCAACTTATGTGATTCTGTAAATAGTCAGCGGCATGATTTAGCAGTTAGATTGGTGGATTAAACAAGTCAATCACTTGCTGGGTCTTTTAACTTTGTTCTTTGGGTTACTTCAAAATGTTTACAGATAGACAGCTGATTTGAAAAGTATTATTATGCTTGCTTTCATTTTTCTTACATATACTACAGTATGATGAATATGCACTTTTACATGTCTGATGGGTGCTTGATCATTTTAGTCATGCTATATGTTTTTGTGTATGGTTGAATTTTGAAATTAACTCACATATCACCATAGAGATTGAAGTTAGCAATCCCACGATGCACCATAACTGTTAGATGGTCAAGTTTGTTCCTCTGAGTCTCTGAAGAGTCGGCTATTGCACCATGTTGCAGTTTCTAGCTAAGTGAAAAGTGTGTGCACTGTGTGGCTATCATAAATGGTACATTGGTACTAAACAAACACGGAAAACTCGTTAGTACATTCCTACTAAATAAACACGGAGTAGCTTCACAGAAGAACCCATATACATTGGTACTAAACAAAAACTATGGAGTAGCTTCAAGTACTAATAAATTAATTTTTGCTCATTGCCTTTGATTTCCCATAGCATAGATTGGTATTAGGAAAAAAAAAACTTATGAAATGGCTTCTAGTAAAATAACATTCACTGATCGCCTTTGATTTCCTATGCTAATCTATTTCATTTGGTTTAAAAATTTCCAATTAGTTTGCTTTAAATATCATTTGGGAATCGTTGGTACGCTTTGTATATTACATTGAAAAAAGCAATCCATTAAAAGAAATCCCTTGACAGTAGTTTACTTATCAAGAAGTACTCATTGATGCAAAAGACTGCAATATGTGCATCTCTGATGCATCCAATCCCTGCCCCCTTGTGCTTGAAAATGCAACTTGCACAGCTGAATTTAACAGTTTAGGATCAGTTCCCCTGAATTTTGACCCAAGAGATGGATCTTTAAAGGATATAATTGATACAAGGCAGAAGAGGACCATGTACATAAATAGAACCAAGTTCACAACTATAAAAAATTATACGAGAAAAGGACCAGATCTTAGTTTGTGCGAAAAACATGATCACAAAACATCCAATTGTTCAGCTGTGCTCAAGGGTGTCACTAGATGGGCATGAGTGTCAATGGACTTTTCATACCAACACGACTCCAAATGAAAATAATTTTTATGGTACTGTGTAGACTTTATCTAAAATTCAGATGATTTTGAAAACATACCCATTATCTTTTGTTTAAAAGAAGGGAAGAGAAAAGATCCAAACCTTTCACGTGAAACCATAACTTTGATTGATGCACATAATCTGAACTATTAGACATTCTGCTTGTGTGACCCATTTTCAATTGAACAACAAAGGGGCATATCTTTTAACAACTTTTCCTGTGTAGGTGTTGCAAGAGGATGTGGCTGGCAGCATCTTGGTGCATATGTCAACCTTGGAGCATTTTATCTGCTGGGCATTCCAGTTTCTGTAATTTTAGGTTTCCTGTTTCATTTTGGAGGAAGGGGACTCTGGATTGGCATACTCTGTGGTTCTACAGCACAAACAATTCTACTGTCTCTTATAACATGGTTTACAGATTGGCAACACCAGGTTAGCAAATTACATTGATCTATTTCTTTTGTTGCATTATTCATGATTTTTGTTGAGTTCAACTGGTCATTGATGGAGGACCAGGGTTGTTGGATCTTGTTCTGGAATCTTTCTTAGCTAGGTTTCTTCTGTCTTGTTAGTGGTTCTAGCTGTTGAAATATTAATGCCTGTCTTGCAGGCTGACAAAGCAAGGGATAGAGTACTTGTAAAGCCTTCAACTTACAATGGTGAAAGTGTTTAAATTTGGATGGGTTGCATGTTCCAGTTTGAGAGAGAGAGAGAGAGGCCACTTTGGCAGTGTTTAAAACAATGGTGAAAGTGTTTAAAACTGTATTTTCTAGAAAATATCAAAAATAGTTAATACAAATTAAATCAATTCCTTGTCTCTTATTTTCTGAGAAAATTTTGAACTTTCCAGTCGAACCCACAACATATATCTTCGTATCCATGTATCTTTGTAACATAGGTAAGTCGTGATTAATCAGTAAAAAATTCAATCAATTTCGACATCTGGATTCTTCAGCAAATTGTGATAGATCAGCAAGATAAAAGAATCATAATTTATTGGCATAAAACTGTCATTCTTGTTTTAACAAGAGAAACATAGAACTGAAATTATGAATTCTGAAGTAATTTCAAAAAAAAAAAAAATTAAAATTGGTGGCATATATTCAATCTCAGCTAGTCATTTTTTTTTCAGGAATTTATGATTAATCGACAAATTGAGAAAGATCATAATTGATGGATTCAATCACTTTTTAACATTCTATACCAACTTTAGTATTTATTTTCATCAGTGTTTTTTTTAAACCTTAATTTTTAAAATTTCAACAAAGTAATTTGAATAAATTCAAATTGATTTTTAATCTTTTACATTTAACATCTACTTCCTATTTATACTTGCATGAAAGATAATCAGTATTATAACTAAACATGAAAACATAAGCAATAAAAAATTTGAAAACGTTAAAACTTTTTTCGATGAGGACAATATAGCTGAATAGCAGCATTTGTGTTGTATGATTTTAAAATACGATTGTGTAGGGTTGAAAATGGATCACATGGGCCCGACATTCGATCTGAATCCGACAAATTAGTTTTGGATTTGGATTCTTCAAGCAAGATCCAAATGTGGATTCAAATCAGACATGGAGTTTCTTAATTGGATCATATTCAGATTCATATTGCATAAATATTTTAGGCAAGATCCAATTCAGGTTTGGACAAAAATCCAATCCAGTTTATTCTTTTTTAATGTAAGAATCATGTTTTGGAAATCTTTTTACCAGATCCAGTGTTATTGTTTTAGCTCCGAAACAAATTTCTTTTTCGGTAAATATGCCAACTTGAGCTCGATTCATTTAGCTTGGGCATGCTAATGAGCTTGAACTCAATTCAACTTGCCACAAGAATGAGTTAAGCTTGAACACTTCAAGCTCGGCTCATTTAGCGCATTTTGTTGGCGTTTTTATCTTGGTAGGTTGTTACCTTTTTACTGTTGGTTGTTATCTTGGGAAGCAGATCAGGTCATGCTAAACATGAGCGTTTTTGCTCATGCCGACATCGTGGCCATCCGATTTGCATTTTAAAAAGCTCAAAAGTCAACAAAACCATGTGGCATTCATCCAAAATGCAAACAGACCGCCACGATGTCGGCATGAGCAAAAACGCTCATGTTCAGCATGACCTGATCTGCTTCCATTATCTTGATAGTGTTGGCTATTTAATTTTGAGGGAGTGTAACCGAGGATCCATAACAGAATATGAAAAAAATCGATCTGTTCTCTTCGAGGATTTAAGTAAATGTTGAACCACGTAAATCCTTTTTTCTGTGTATTGCTATGCTTACATGATTTCATCAAGTATGTTGTGTTCTTCAACATGGTATCAAAGCTCCTTTTCTGATCCTGTATAGCCATGCACAACATTTTGATTCGTCATCATGGTCGGCTGCCATATCCTTCTTTTCGGTTGACAACATCAATATTCACAAGGTATCTATTTATTTTTGTGTGTCTCTATGGATACCTCGTCTCAAAGCCCTAAAAATTCTAAAGTGGTGATTCAAGATCATAATCTCACACTTAAGATTACTACTGTTCCATTAAATGGAATGAATTGTCTTAGTTGGTCCAAGGCTGCTAGCTTGTTTCTCAGCGACAAAAGGAATCTGAGGCATATAACGGGAAAAACACTTTGTTCAAAATAGGATGACATCGATTATGATGAATGGAAGTTCACAAATCATTTGGTGATGTCTTGGCTCCTCAATTTCATAGATCCAAATATCGATGAGGGATTTATTTTCTTAGAAACCGCTTAGAGAAAGCATACATGATGTGTATGGTGAACAAAATAACCTTGCTCGAATTTATCAAATTCAGTAAGAAATTTCTCCCCACACTCAGCAAGAGAAACCTTTCACACCTATCTGGAAACTCTTAAATGTCTATGGGACGAGCTTGATCAATATCAACCCATCACTACTGATCTGAAAATCATTAAAAACATATAGAGGAAGAAAAGTTTTTTAAACTGTTGACCGGTCTCAAGCCGAAATTTGAATCATTGAGAAACAAATTCTCATATCAACGTCATTACCTACCTTTAACACGATTTTCTCTATCATTCAACATGAGGAGACCGAACGTAAGGTAATGAATCCATCCTCACAAGCCATCGATTCCGCAACTGAAAAAATGGCGTTTAAAGTGTTATATCCTCCATCTATCGTTGCCATCATTAACCAGAAAGACATCTCGAAAAGGCCCAAGTTTCATTGCACCTACTGTAAGAAATTCGGCCATACGAAGGACATATGTTGGGAGCTTCACGACAAACCACCTAAATCCACATCCCGTGGGATTCACCAACCTGAGAGGCTCCTACCCAAACAACTTAGTCTCCATTGCCGATCTTACCAATGTCTTGCAACAGCTGAATAAGGGACATCTTGCGGAACCAACCAGACCAACTTGTGAAAACACATCAGGTATCACTCATTTCTTTACCTCCAAAATGTTAATCGAAAAATGGATTGTGGACACCGGAGCATCTGACCACATGACAGGGATCATGACTTTATGATATTCGGTACACTGCACAGAAAACCGTATGCATTGCCGATAGGAGCAAAGTCCCGATAGAAGAAATCGGTTCAACCTTTTTTTTGATAACTATGCTGATTCAAAAGTTTTTTATATCCCAAAGTTTCCAGCTAGTCTATTATCTGTTAGTCGTATGACCAGGAGTCATGATTGTGTAGCTGTTTTTTTAGCTGATAATGTGATTTTTCAGGATCAAAGGACACAAAAAGTGATTGGTAAAGGGCACCAGCACAATGGCCAATATTTTCTGGATGGCGATGCTTAAGCTCTTGTTGCATACAACTCTAAGGAATTGAGCATGTTGTGGCACACTAGATTAGGCCATCCTTCACACAGAGTTTAAAACTAGTTATTGTCGCATGTACCTGCTATTTTAAGTACATGTGATGCTTGCGAATATGCCAAAGCAACTCAGCTACCGTTTTCTAAGTCTCGCAGTAGATTTGAATTTATGTTTCATTTGATACATTTTGATGTTTGGGGACCTGCCCTAATAACATCACATTTGGGGTATAACTATTTTATTACATTTATTGATGATCACTCATGGGCAACTTAGATTTATTTTCTTAAAAATAAAGGCAAAGTTTCAAGAGTTTTTTTGAAATTTTATCAGCTGGTCTTCACTCAATTTGATAAGAAAATAAAGGTCCTATAGTTTGATAATGGGAGTGAATTTCTTAATACTAATATGGGAGATTTTTTTACCAAACATGGGATTTTGCCTCAAAATTTGTGTGCTCGGATTTCACAACAAAATGAAGTTGAATTGTCAGTTACTGAATATTGCCAGAGCAATTATGTTTGAAAAAAATATACTAAAAGAATATTGGTCTGAGGCTATTGTTACAACTTGCTACATTTCAAATTGTTTGCCTGATTCTGCTATTGAAGGGCATGTGCCACTGGAAGTGGTCTACAATAAGCCCATCTTTATTTCCTATTTACATGTTTTTGGATGAAATGTGTTTGTTCACCTTTAAGCCAAACACAGAGACAAACTCGAACCCAGGTTGGTCAAATATGTTTTTTTTGGATTATTCTACAGTTAAAAAAGGCTACCGGTGTTTTGATCTACATCTAAAAAAAATTTATATCTCGAGAGATGTTCATTTCTTTGAAAGTGAATATTTTTTTCATAAGCATGTTCACTATAAGAATTCTGTGAATTAGCGACGGACGTTATCCGTCGCTAATCCATCACTAAAATTGTTAGTGACAAATTTACGATGAATAGCGTACATCGCTAATTCATGATCGCTAATTAGCGACAGAAAAGATCTGTCACTACTTCCATCGCTAAATTGCGAGGGATTAGTGAATGCCACAATTCATCGCTAAATAACGATTGATTTTGTTTTTGTGATAGATATAAATTCGTCGCTAATCCATCACTAAAATTTATCGATGAATGATATCTATCGCTAAAT
Organism: Nuphar pumila; assembly: GCF_984573655.1. Taxonomy (NCBI): domain Eukaryota; kingdom Viridiplantae; phylum Streptophyta; class Magnoliopsida; order Nymphaeales; family Nymphaeaceae; genus Nuphar; species Nuphar pumila. The sequence continues at coordinate 43,023,046 of NC_143255.1, forward strand.
TACGTCGCTATTTTGTGCTTGTATTTTTGGTGAATTTTAGCGACGGATACATATCCATCGCTAATTCATCGCAAAATTTTAAAAAGTTTGTTTGAAATATAAATATCGAGAAAAAAATTTCTTGTTGTACAAATTATATAAGTTGTGTATAGACAAAGAACACATAAAAAAAAGCGTATACAAAATAGGCAAAACAAATTTATAAGTGAAACAAGGTACAAAAGGTAAGTGAAATAAAATAGGCAAAACAAATTTAACCAAACAAGTTATAAGTGAAACAATTTTAACAAAGAATATATACAAAAGGTTTTGTTTCAAACAACATGTGAAACAAATTTAACACATGATCAAGCTACTCCTCGCCAAGATTCAGAGCATCCTTCTCCTCATAGTCTTGATATGCCCCTCCATCCATGCCTCCATTAGCTCCTCTACGCTGATCATCTCCAGCATCCTATGAGAGAACCAAAATGTTAGTATTGATAAACAAAATATATTGAAATAAACTATATGCAATGCACATAAACATTTCAATCTTCAATCTGTATTTGCTATCTAATTGATCTATCGACTTGTAGATGGGGAAAGTAAGGATGAAGCAAAATTATCCAAGTGCATTGACTTGTTGAAGCAGAGCTCCTTGACACTTAAAGAAGGGCTAGATATGTTTGATTGTGCTGTTAATGATGTGTCATAATGTTGGGCTTGAAATCACCAAATTTGATTTGGATAATTTCTCTTGAAATCAGATTTGGATAATTTCTAGCAAATGAAATGCCCAACATAATTTCTAGAAAATGAAATGCTGCTATATGATGTTAATGATGTGTCATAATGTTGGGCTTGAAATCACCAAATTTGAGATTAAAACAAAGCCTTAAAACAAATTTTTTTTTTTGAAGAAAATGGAGGACATTTGGTGTCATTCTCTCAACTGGCTAAGCATAAAGGCATGGGCAGCCCGTATCTCACATAGGATGTCAATGGTTGGATATAAGCAGTATTCGATTCAGATTCAAAATTGGGTAGTTGGATCCGACAATAAAATTCATATCCAATTAGTAATTGGATGTGGACACGGTATAAAGTTTTTCTTTACCAAATCCTATTACATGTAAAAATTCAGATATGAATTTATATTTTTAATATTCAAATCTAAATCTGATTCTGAATCAAATTAATTAATATCTGAATAAGCGGATATGGTAAAAGCCATATCCAATCCAAATCCGATCCTATGACATTCCTAATCTCACAGTTGGCAAAAGCGTAGCATGCATTAAAAGAATTCACAAACATGCATGAAGTGTATTTTTAAAATATTATATAGTGATTTTTTTGGCACTTAAGCGAAAATTTCTCTTGCGTAGAAAACTTTTATATTTTCAAGAATCACTGTGGCAACTTTTAAGAATGAGACTTAAAACCTTTGATGAGATTCTTCCGCTGGGGGAAATTGGGAAGGGAATCAAATTGGCTCTTCCAAATGTTCAAAACTATGAGACTACCTAATTGCAAAACTCACCTAATCCGACTCCCAACATCCAAATCGAGTCAGACCCAAACACTATTGATGAACCAAATTCTCATGAATCGACTTCCAATGATGCTATTGTTGTTGCTTCCACTAGAAGATTGAGTCACATTTCCATACTACTTGAGCGGTTGAACGATTTCTATACCTATTTGGCCTCATCCTCAATCACACACTCCACGTCTCACCCCATCCAAAACTATTTCTCCCTTAAAGGCCTTTTATCATCTTATATCTTCTATGCCTTAAGTGTTTATGCTCACCATGAACCCAATACCTTTCAAGAAGCCAACCTTGACCTTGAGTGAAGAAAAGCTATGGCAAAGAAAATTCAGGCTCTAAAAAAAATGGTACATGGGAAATTGTCAATCGTCTTGAAGAACAAAAAAACTTGTAGGATGTCGTTGAATCTAAAAGATCAAGTATAACAGTGATAGTTTCATTGAAAGGTATAAAGCCAAATTGATGGCGAAAGTCTACACTCAAATAGAGGGAATAAACTATAATGAAACCTTTGCCCCTGTAGTTAAAATGAATTGCATAAGAATTCTTTAATCAGTGGCCGCGAATAAGAATTGGAAAATGTTCCAATCTGATGTTAAAAATACCTTTCTTCATGGAGATCTTGAGGAAGAAATATATATGGAATTGCCTCCAAGCTATCAGGTTCGAGACCGTGAAAGTGTAGCCTGCAAATTAAAAAAGGTGCTTTATGGGCTAAAGCAATCTCCTGGAGCTTGGTTCGCTAAGTTTAGTTGGGCTCTATGTGAAATGAGTTTTAAAAAAAGTTTTGCTAATCATTTCATATTTGCATCTATTCAGGGATCCAAATCTGCTATCATTCTCATATATGTCAATGATATAATCATGACATGAAATGATGAAGCCTTGATTGAGCAAGTTAAAAGGAGACTTCATCATAAATTCAAGATAAAAGACCTAAAAACACTCAGGTACTTCCTTGGTTTAGAAGTCGCTCACTCAAGCAAAGGAATCTGTATCTGCCAAAGAAAGTATATCTTAGATCTTCTTTAGGATACAAGGATGCTTGGCACCAAACCTATAGACACTCCCATAGATTTCAGCAATAAGTTAAGGAAAGATGATATAATCTTTATCTCACTGTTACTCGGCTAGATATAACATATTCTGTCAACTTGATAAGTCAGTTCATGTATGACCCTAAAGAACCACATCTTGATGCTGCTTACAGAATTCTCAAGTACCTAAAAGGGATGATCGGAAAAGAAATTTTGATAAAAAGAAACAAAAATTTAAATATTGTTAGTTATACAGATGTTGATTGGGCTGGGAACCCAAATGATAGACGATCCACATCAAGATACTGTGTGTTTGTTGGAGGCAACCGGGTAACTTGGCGTAGTAAGAAACAAAATGTCGTTGCTCGATCAAGTGCTGAAGCCGAATACCGCTCTATGGCTCTCGGAGTATATGAACTCATCTGGATCAAGTCTCTGTTATCAGACATGGGAATTAAAGTTGATGAACCCATGGAATTGAGATGCGATAATTAAGCCGCCATTCATATTGGAGCCAATCTAATTTTTCACTAACGGACAAAACACATTGAGCTCGATTGTCATTTTGTTCATAAAAAAATTCAGGCTCAAGTCATCAAAACTCCTCATGTCAAAAGTCAAGATCAATTGGCTGATGCTTTAACTAAAGCTCTGGAAAAAGAAAAATACCTTGATATCATAAGCAAGTTAGGACAGATTGATACCTACCAACTTGAGGGGGAGATTGTTGGTGTCTTTTGGATAGGATACTCGCTCCATATTTTTAGCAGGTTGTTATCCTTGTATCCTATCTTAGATACTTACCATTTTTATCTTGGTAGGTTGTTACCTTTTTACTGATGGTTGTTATCTTGAGAGATAGTGTTGGCTATTTAATCTTGAGGGAGTGTAATCGAGGATCCATATCAATCTGTTCTCTCTGTGGTTGTAGGCAAATGCCGTAAATCCTTTTTCCTATGTATTGCTATGCGTACATGCTTTCATTAAGTCTTGTGTTCTTCAACACATTTGGCAGCTCTACATAAAAATAGCTCATGGGTCCCTACCATAGTGACAAACGTTAAAAACGACAAAATCTTGTTTTTCAAAAGCTTGCAAGAAATTGATTTTTTTTTCATAAATTTCACATTTTTTGGCAAAATCTTGGCAATAAAAAGGTAAATTTAAAATATAAAAATGATTTATATGATAAAATAATAATTATTAAAAAATCAAATTACACTGATTTTTCACTATAAGCAGCCATTTAAAACATAAATATCATGTTTAAATAGCAGTATTTATGTTTTTTCATAAATCTCACGGTATTTTGAAAATGTCTTGAGAAATTATCGTTTAAATCTTTCAGGCAATTTCTCGTGATATTATTGCGAGATTTTCTTAAATCTTAAGATATTTGTCACTATAGTTCCCACTATATCAAACATCATTTTTGTATTCATTCTTTTACATAAGGCTTTTTATTAGATCAGCTCCCCTTATAGAAAGGATATGATCACATGACCAGCTACAAAAAGGATGTAGTCTCCTTTTTTTTTTTTTTTTGAGAAGGCAAACATTCTCATTTTGTATATATGTATTAAGAAATATATACATTGTTTAAATTGTTTTCAATGCTGTGTTTGAGACAGCTGAAATCGAATGACGAACGGTCATTCGTAATCACTTAAAGAAACCTTTATACCACTGGCAGAGCCAGGGGTGGGCATGGGTGGGCGGTCGCCCACCCCAGAATTAGAAACCGGAATTTTTTTTTCTTCTGACGATGTTAAAGAAAGAATATGCGTCCATGTGTGTTTTCTTCTGATGATGGTAGTGCTAATCTTTTCCCTTAATTTTTTTCGCTTTATTGAATTATGTAAAAACGGCAGAAGAGATGGGTTATTAGTTCATGGGAGTTGGAGTTCTCTCTTGTGAATATTCAACGAAGATCTGTGTGTTTTTTCCCCAGCTTCTTCTTTTGTCATTTGTTCTTTGTGAAACCGTGTAACCTACGTTTATGGGGAACCCAGCTCCACTCATCCCTATATCATCCTCTGTGGTCATAACTCCCTCTGGGATCTCATTGGTACTAAGTTGTTTTGATCAATCTGGTCCTATCGATGGGTTCAACACACTTGATTTAATAGAAATCAATCTTTTGATAGTGTTCTTTAACAAAAAAAAACATGATTTTCAATTTATTTTGACAGTGTTCTTTAACAAAAAAAACATGTTTTTATTAATGGTTATTGATTTTTTAATCAGCAAAAAGTCCTGCACATAAGTCGGATTTTGTCTATTCAAATGCCGATCTTCACTAAATGGATGATGTAGATCACATACACAGGGTCCAATTTGATGAAAACAACTTGCATCGGTGAGGTCCTAATGACAGGAATGTCGATATGGATGACTGGAACCTAAATGTGGTTATGGGTACCCTGCAAAACACTATGCTTGCTTCACTAAATAAAGGAAAAAAGGGATTGAAAGTGTGTTGTTATAGCCTGGCCACGGGCAGGCCGATGCCATGAAGGCCCTCAGAATAATGAAACCAGATGGTACCATCAACTTGATGGCCATCGCCTTCTCCGGCCAGGGAGGCCGCTTCTAGAAGAGCATGTCAGATCTACCACGCACAACCAAAATTTCTTCTGACGATGGGTGGGCGAAAATTTTCTGGCTCCGCCACTGGTCCGAATAAATGGATCGTCCTTCAAGATCATAGCATTGTCCCCGAGACCCGAAGTCTGCCCACCCAACAAAAAACTTCTGGCTCCGCCACTGCTTTATACATGAGAAAGCTGAACCAAGACATCCGGAAGCAGTCCGCTGCCCCCATTTTTAACTTCCTTCAACATCTTCCATTCTCATCACTTTCGTATGATTCTGATCCGTAATAACTTTATGCTTGGAGCTGCACCTTCAAAAATAATTTCATTCTTATGCAGCCATATCAGCCTCCATTAATTAAATCACGACCCAACTTCTTCACTCGAGGTCCCCTTTTGTTGCTGGTGGTAGAGGCCTCCACTCGCATAAAAGGTTGATATATATTTCATTAAATGACAAGGACCACATGACACAAGTGGTTAATATGGCACAAAGAGCCAGCACTAGGGATGGCAGTGGACCAGGGCGAGGGTGGGAGACAAGGTCTCAGCCCTTGCCTGGTCTCAAAATTTTGCCCTTCATCCCCGCCTCCATTCTCACACGGGTTTTGATTTTAACCTTCATTTCTGGTTTATTCCCCACTTCATGTCTTCCATCCTCAGTCCAAACGAGGCAAGCCGGGGTGGGGCTCATTTTCTTGGTCCTTCCGCTGCTGCTACCTTCTCGTTAGAGAAAGGAGAGATTCAAGAAAAAGTTTTATGTTAGGGTTATATATATATATATATATGATTTTATAATATGTATCAGGGTATAATAGTACTTTTCTTAAAAGGGATCAAGGACAGGGTGGGGTGGGGTATACACCGATACATGACTCGAGTTTGACACACATGTTTGATTTTTTTTTCAAAAATAAGATACAATGACACATTTTTTTGAATATTTTAATCAATAAGAAACTAATTTTTGATGTTTTAATATATGAAGATATATTTTTTATTAAGTTATTGTTAGAAAGTGACAAAATAATATTTTAAACTATTAAATTAATGTTTCTATGTGTCACAATCATGTTGAGGTGTCATAGCATGTCCAACTCGTGTCACCCATGACACGCCCTCTAAATGGTGTGTCATATTGTGACATAGGAGTCCAAAAAGCAACAACTGATGACTAACTTTATTATATTAATTTTCAATATACTATTACACAAAAGTCATTTTTTCTAATTCTGAATTGTATATATATAACAAAGATTGGAAGGGATTGATTTACGATTTCTATTATTTTCTTGGAGTTTTTCTTCGATTTTTATTTTTTGATCATTTTGTTGTTTGATCCTCCTCTAGAAATAGGGTACTTTTTATAGGAAAGTTTTGTTTGGGTTGAATGATTTGTTGTAGTAAAAGTTGAAAGGGGGATGTTAGAATTAGAGAATAGCGATCTGTTTTGGTTTTTTGTTGCATGCATTTTTGTGGTCTTTGGATATTTTTTTCCCATAGAAGAATTTGAGTTTGATTGGAGTTTGCTTTGGATTTTAATAGCATTTTTTCTATTGATGGATATTAGGGTTCTTCGTTTGAAGGACAGTGATAAGAACTTGTTTTGATTTTATTTATTTTAAAAAAATGAAATTTTATTTTAAGGGCTTTTCATTTTAATTTTTTCTTAATTTTATTTATTGTATAAAATTTTGTGATTTTTGAAATTCTATAAATTGAAAATATTTTTAAATGGGCCAATTTCATTTATTTTTAAATTTTTTAAATTATTTTTCTGAATTTTATTTATTTTTAGAAATATTTTAAATAGGGCAATTCCTCTTATATTTTTATTTTTAAAATTTTACTTATGAATTTTATCCATTTATAGAAATTCTTGTGATTTTTTTGAAAAATTTTAAACAAAACATATTTTAAATAGGCCGATTCCTCTTGATTTTTTGACTTTTATTTTTTTAGTATTTTTTGCAATTTTTGAAAAATTTAAATAAAAATATTTTAAAATAGGCCAATTCCTCTTGATTTTTATTACTTTAAAAATGTTGTCTTATTTTTTCTAAATATTTTATTTAAAAAAATCTATTTTAATTTTTCAAATTTAGCAAAAACCAGTTTTTAAAATAAGTTGATTCTAGTTTTATTGGATACACTTTGATACAAGTCTTTTAATTGAAATACCGATTTGGTTGTGAATCCAAATTCAAAAATATTCAACCATGTGTCCAAAGGTTAGTTTCTTTAGCAAAATCTTCTTGACCAGAACAAGTTGTTATGGCAACTCGGACAGAAATTTATTTCTTCAATGCTAATTGTTCTGTCAAATCAAACACAGAACAAAAACTAGTTTAGGACAGCTTGTCCTGAACCCGTTGTACTGAACAAACTGGTTATGCAAATCAAATACACCCTTACGGAACTATATTGAGAATCTTCTGAATAAAAGATCAGTTGCCAAATCAAACACACCCTTAGTGTTCAACTTTACGTAGAACCAGCACGCGCCGCTGATCGTGCACACGCACTATATGTGCTCTTTTGGCAAATTTAGCACAGTCTTAGACCGCCACTAAATGTCATTTTATCAAAAATTTTGGATGCACGGTGTGTGACTGCACATCCAACCTGAGTTTGACGAAAACCCGTTTGATGATATGGGTTTTCACTCTCGGCAGTACTTGACAGCAGTGTTGTGAGAGCGAACGCCTCAGTACCTGAAGCGTACACCTTAGAGGCGAAGCGCACACTGAAGGTACTGAGGCGATGTAGTAAAGCGTTTGAGTCTCGAAGCGCACGCTTCACATGGGTGAAGCGTGTGCCTCGCGTCGAGACGCGCTTCGCTTCTAAGGCGTAAGCATCAACGTCACCAGGCCCGACCTCCACGTAGAGCTCAACAACGAAAAAGAAAAATAACGTGAATTCTCTGCTAAACTCAAAAAGAATGCCAGAAAAGGAAATCTGCCTCACGAGACAGTATAAAATCCCCAAAAATCATATCGATTTTTGCTGAGCTCTGCAACCTCCAACTTTGAGGACGACAAAGAGCGAGTTCTGATATAAAAGGCACTCTGCCTACGTAACAAAAAAGAAAAATAACGCAAATTCTCTGTTAAACTCAAAAATAACGCAAAAAAGGAAATCTGCCTCATGAAACACTAAAAATCCCCAAAAATCTTACAATTTTTGCTGAGCTCTGCAATCTCCAACTCCGAGGAAGACAACGATGAAACAGAGTTACGTATCCTCGGTCTCAGAATCGGTCACCTTCCCCTTCTTCTTCTTCTTCTTCTCCTTCTGGTGTTGCAGAAGAGGCTGAAAGAAGGCCGTGAAGTCCTGACGAAGGCCTTTGATTTTGAGATCTTCCAAGCGGGAGAGCAAAGAAGCGGCATCCATCGTTGATTGGAGACGCGAATTAGGGCAAGAACGATAGATTGAATCGACGATCGGAATGAGAACCAAAGAGAGAGAGAAAGAAGCTTGCGGGGGAAGAAAGCGAGGTTTGGGGGGGGGGGGATTTGTTTGGGGCCGAATTTGACGATGTGTGTTTTAGAAACACACATACAAAGCGATATTTAAAAATGCCGATATAATGCCAAAAGCACTTTTTGCAAAATTCATTTGAATTTTAAAGAGAATTTTATACTTTATAGAGTTAAAACAAGATTAATTTCCATATTGTTATCGTCGCGAAATTTTTCCCCCGCCTTCCCTTCCTTGTGGAAGAGAGAAAGAGAGAAACGCTTTTGCGATTCAAACTTTGACCGGATTTTGGAAATTATTTTGAAATACTCGCCTCCGTTTTGAAAATTGCGGGAAAATCCATGGGATGGGGCTCGACCTGTCGGTACGAGGTTCGACCGTTCCTGCCGCCTTTAACAGGGGTAATCGAACCAAGGACCAAAACTATGCTTGACTTAGCGAAATTATCAAAGTTATGTTCTATCCTAAATGCATAGAGAATTCAGGCATGTGCTATGAGATTTTGAAAAATGCCGGTTGGAAAACATGATGTATGCTTAGAAAAACATTTGGAGTTGGAAAGAATCTCTCAGGAAAAAGGTCAATTTCTCAGGAAACTCAGATAAAAAAGGGGTTTTTGAAAACATGAGAAAGCTTATAAAGATGTGGAAAATTCAGAAATAGTTGAAAATCTTGGGAAAATGGAAGTGATTCTTGAGAAAAGATGGACTTTTTGAAAATGGAAGCACTTCTTAGGAAAACTTGGACTTTGAGAGTTTTCTTAGGAAAATGATGGAAGATTTATAGGAAAGCTCATTGGAGAAGGAAATTCAAAACTTGTGGAATCGAAATCCTGGGAATTTTACCTTTTTAAATACTTGGAAATCGATTTTGGATCTTGAAGAAAGATTGGAAAACTCTTTTGAATATCATAAGAAAATATCATTTTCCTGGGAAAACTGTGGAAAAACTTGTCTTGGAAAAACCAATTTTGAAAAATCCTTAGAATTTCTTGAGAAATCGATTTCTTGAGAATGAAGTTTTCTTGAGAAAATCTTGAGAAAATCAATGATTTTATGATGCAAATGACATAAGTGAATGAATGCACTTTGAAAAGATTTTCTAAGAGATTTGTTGGAAAAATGTGCATTAAGTCAAGATAAATCCTTCACATATCCTGACTGTGGCCATGAATATGTTCAGAATTTAGTTGATTTGATGCACATGATTTTGAAAACTTTTGGAAATATGATGTGCATTTTAAGATAGCCTAAGAGTGTAGGCTCAATGTGACTAGTAGAAAGATGATGGATCTGGGTCTCGTCCATATTCCGACTAGGGCCGTAAATATGGATCCCACCTAGTCCATCAACTCCCTAAGAGTTGGTGCACGTGCCATTCGTGAACATCCATAGTGCTTTTGAAATAAGATGTATGCATCACATAAGCAGGATATTTGTATAAATTCAAACTATATGATATGCATCCTAGTCTAAGCAGGAAATTAACTCTCTTATTCCAAAATTTACATTATTACATCACTAAATAAGGAAATAAAAGAAATTTGCAAACTTCAGCTCCTTCTTTGGAATGTCCCTGTCAAACTTGAAATAAGGTTAGCTCAAATATGTGGGTTTTTCCAAAATTTTCCAATAATATTATGAAATTATTGGATTTAATTAGATATAAACCCTATTCTCATGCTTCCTTGATATTTTGAAATGATGAAAATGCTAGAAATTCAGTGAAAAACAATTTGAAATTCGGAATTGAGGTTAAAATGACCAAAATACCCCTAAAATTAAAGTTACATCTTTAAAATCAGGGTTTTTTGAAGGAAAACTTGGTAAAATTGAGATTTTGAAATTCAAATTGAATCAAATGATGATGAAATGCAGTAAGAGATATGATGACATGCTGCTAGACACATTAAGACTGTAAAATCAGAATTTGGCATTTTGCAATTTATCAAAAATAGCGATTTTCGCTTGTTTTTCGCTTGGATCTGGGTCCTGCGGGACCCTGTTTTGGTATTATGGATGATCCGAACCTCAAATGGATTCCAAATTGTACCAAATTCGGTATGAAGCATCTAAACACTCTGATAAACAACCTAGAATGCTAAAAATTACGAAATGATATGATTTAAATGCTAAAATTCAAGGAAAGTCCTAAAAATGATGGATTTTGCCTATGGATCCGAACCAAATGCAATGCCTAATATGATAATGCAAGATTTACACCATGGAAACTTCTGATATTTTGCAGACTGCTAAAATACCCGAAATGGAACATTTTTGGTTTTTACAGCTATGGGATTTGAGCCATGGTGAGTTCAATAACAGGGATTTAGTTCAGATAGAGGTAAAAATCACACTAATCTGATGTAAAATGCTAAAAAAATACAAAACGGCCATGGAAATTTATGAAATTAATCAGAGCTATGCACGACACCTACATGAACAACTTTCATGTTTATGACTTCGGCATTTGATCAACATAAACACCGATAAAAATATAATTATTCCTGCCTAAACTAACAGAACAGACAAATGTAGCAAAACAGGGGTCTGACAAGAAAAATCCGAAGCAGGGGTCAACACTGTTCTAAAAATTACAGGCTTTCAGATTCGAACAGAGGACATCTCGGACACCACTTTCACTTTTTACAGTTTTGGATTTGAAGCAACACACAAAGAGAAACCATAGCCCTAAGTCGATCCAAGATCTCAGAGGCCCAAATTAGGCTCTGACACGTGTACCGACATCTCGGATTTTTGTCAGACATTAAAAAACATCCGAAAAATCTGATAAAATCATATTAAAAACTAGACATTCTCCCGAGTTCAAAACATCTTTCTGATCGAAAATCGGATCTCCCATGAGGGATATCTTGATTTTACAAGTCGGAAAATGATTTTCAAAACGTATCCCGGATAACAAAACCCGACTTGCCATTTTGAATGTTTACCGCAGTAAACAAATTCAAATGCCTCCGAATTTTTGGCAAAATTTCAGGGACACCTAAGAGCGCATTCCGTGATTTTTTTGGAATTTTTAATAAAAAACAAATGCATGAAATGACGTGTGGACTGACTGACAAAAACAGAGACCTACTGAAAATAAGCAGAATTGAAATAAAGGCTAAATTAATCCTAATTAATTCATGAAATGTACTAAATGAATGAAATAAAATGCCAATTAAACCTAGCTAACTATATGAATGTTAAAAATCATCAAGGAAGCATAATGAAACATTTTTATGTATGTCGTTTTTTGAGAATAGCTCAATCCATCCCTCGGATGAGCTCTTTCTTCAAACGACTCCCGATTCGGATTATAGAATCACATCAAGGGGAAAAGAAGTGCACCTTGTTTCTTTACGCAGTGTAAGAGCTCTTAAAATGGGCAGCTATCACGAGCTTCCTTCGTCCTTCGCTCCAAGCTTCGGATGGTTCACAAAAATCGAGCTCTGTTGGAATCGAATTGGCCACAACACGAGCTTTACTCCACCTTCTTCAATGCGCCAAATGGGGGCACGATTTCCACAGTTCAAAATCTGATTCTAGGAAGGCTAGGTCGGATTTTCCAAGTTCACCAGAGCTAAAAAATGATCTCTTTTTAGGCTGGGCGTGAACCCTTGTTTTTATAACTTTTCTGAAAAATTTTGAAATTCAAACAGGTTCAATCCGAGCCCTCCATGTGGCGCCATCTCAGGGGGTGCCATCTGAGGGGTTTGAAATTCGAATTTGTCTTTTGCAGGGAGCCCTCAGGTGGCGCCACCTCAAAAGGTGTTTTAATTTTTGAGAAAAATAAAAAAATGGAAATTTTGTGGGTGAGACACCTCAGCGGGGGGAATTTGGAATTTTTCAAAAGTTAGCTTGATTCTCTCTGCAGGGAGCTCCCAGAAGGCGCCACCTCAGAGAGTGCTCTCTTGGAATTTGAAATTCAAACTCACCTTTTGTAGAGAGTCCTCAGGTGGCGCCACCTCATGGTGGGCTACCTTTATTAAAAATAAAATAAAAAATAAAAATGGAGCCAAGTGGAGTCCTGGAATGGTGCCACCTCAAAAGGTGTTTGACACATGTCAGAAGGACAGAGCAGTGGGCTCAGAAGGCGCCACCTCAGAGGAATTTGAATTTTGCTTTTTCTGGTGAAAGGAGATCTGGACATGTGGCAGTCCAGGATGGTTCCAAGTGTCAGCCTGCTGGAGAGGCTTTCTCAAATTGCGCCACCTCAGGGGGGAGTTTGAAATTCAAATGGAGGTTGGCCCTGGAGGAATGGAGGGTGGACATGTGGCGCCACCTCAGGGTGGCTCCTACAATGCCATGTGGCGAGAGGGAGGAAAAAGAGGGCAGTGACATGTGTCTCCTACTTTTCTGAAAAAAGTAGGGAGAGGACATGTGTCCTCTACTTTTTCTGAAAGAAGCAGAGAATGACACGTGGCAGAGGGGAGAGAAGGTGGGCCAAGCCATGTGGCGCCATCTCAGACATGATGAAAAAGGTAGGAGTTCAGGATCTGCGCCACCTATGAGGAGGTTTGAACTTTTGAATTCTAGTTTTTCTGAAGAAAGCAGGAAATGACACATGACACTTGCTTTTTCTGAGGAAATGAGAGCTTGCCACGTGTCCTCTGCAGGAGACACTCCAGATGGCGCCACCTCAGAGGAGACAAGCCTACCTTTTCTGTAGGAATTTAGGAGTGACACATGTTTCCTACTTTTCTGAAAAAATAGGGAGAGGACATGTGTCAGGCTACTTTTCTAGAAGGAAGGAGGGGTTGACACGTGTCCCCTGCAGGAGACACACTTCAAGTGGCGCCACCTCAGAGGAGACAAACTCCACTTTTTCTAGACAGGACAACCTATGACACTTGGCATCTCCTGGTAGTCTTGGATTGACACATGGCGCCGGATGGATAGGGTGACATATGACAGATAATTGGGATGACATGGCGACTTCTTAGGGTAGCCCCACACTGACACGTGGCAGAAGAGGGAACGTGACATGTGGCACCAATCCAGGGGACAAGGCTCCTATATTTTTGGGTTTTTCAAAATTCAAATTTTCAAAAGGAAAGCTTGTGTGACACCACCTCAGTGTGGGTCCCACATTGCCTCTTTATTGAAATAAGGATAAAACCACAACTTCTTTTTGGAATTTTCATAAAATCTGGACTAATGGGAAAAACAGGAATTTTGGAAAGAGTTGGCCCTTGTAGGGCGATTTTGTAAAAGAAAGATATTTGAAATTGTCAAAAAGGGCAAAATCTGAGGTGAAGTGACTGAAATCCATATTGAAAACTATCCAGATGGTTTTCCTGAGGAAATATTTTGAAATTCAGAGTCCTGGGGGTAAAATGGGAAAAATTGATAATTTTGAAGACCCAGGGTTTTGAAATCAATTTTGAAAAGAGTTAAAATTCTAATCTGGATTGAAGATTTTGAAATCAAGAGTTCTGGACCTCGAAATGACATGCTGTGCAGTGCAGTGATTTGAAATGCTCATGCAATGATATGCAATGTCATGTCTTATGAAATGGAATCTTGAACCAAGACTTGAGGATTCCTGTCTTCTGTCAGGAGTAAGATTTTGACTATCTGAGACAAAATAGAGAAATTTTGAGAGTTGCAGATGAAATTTAGACTTTTGCAAGGTCCGGGCTCAGAAAATGACCATTTTGCCCTCCAGCGATTTCAGAGGCTGGATGATGATGCTCGGTGGACTGTCGGGGAGGTGAGTGAAAATTTGGGGTGTTTACACATATATTCATGAATATGGCCATAAATAGACTTTAAATTAATCTTTATTAAAATTTTAATAAAGAAGAAAAATAGATTTTGTGCCTTTATAGAATTAAAATAAGATTATTTTTTATATTTTCATGACTATGGCTACAAATATATTTGAATTAATCTTTATTTAAATTCTAATCAAGGAAGAAAAGAGAAATCAATTTTTTTGAAAATTGATGATTTTTGAAAATGACCTAAAAGTGTAGGTTAAAATTTTTTTAATAAAGGATAATAATTTTAAGTATTATTCATATTCTGACAATGGCCGTGAATACAAACTTTACTTAGTTTTATTTATCCTTTATTAAATGATGCACGTGTCATTCGTATTTCCATAGTGTATTTGAAAATAAAAATAAAAAATGTAACAAATTAATATAAAATTAAACTATATGCTCATTTATTCTAAACTAAGCATAAAGTGAATATTCTCATTAATAGAATTATTATATCCCTTGAATTAATTATAATAATTAAAAAAATAAAAATAAAAATTCCTGCAAAATTAGCAAACATGTTATAAATAAATGTATGCATTTATGGATTTTCTTCATCACTCCTAATGCTCAAGCCAAGTCGAGTTTCTTCTTGACATATCTCGGCAATGGCATCTTCAATGGATCAAAAAATATGAAATCAAAATTAATACAGAAATGAAGTAGATCTACATTGCTGCTTATGAAATTCGAAAGAAATTAAAAGAAGAAGAAAAGAGGAGGGGAGCGACACTTAAAGAAATTAAATTTTTTTTGGAAAAACTAGTTGAAAAAAGGGAAGAGCGTTCACCTTAAGGTCGAGGAAGGAGATCCTTCTTCTTTACTCCAATCACCAAACAAAACCAATATTATCAAATATGAGAAGAGAGGAGAATTCGAGATGATCGACCCCTCCCTTTTGGCTTTTATTTATAGCCTAAGGTGAGGGTAGTTTAGGCATTAAAAGTTTTAAAAATCAGTTAGGGTAGGATCGATGTGGCAAGGCCTCTAAAAGGCTCTTGTCACATGGCATTTGAAGGGGACACAAGGGGGGTTGACCCCTCCCATATGGGCATTTTCAAAAAGTTTCAATGGGTAAAGTGGGTATTTTGCTAAAACATTGACACATGACACCACCTCCAAGTGTGTACATATGTGGGTTTTTAAAAACAAAGAGGAGGTTAAAATGAGCTTTAAAAACAAGGTTTTTTTAACTAAAAGGGGTTTTTGAAATGGAAATCTTTTTTTGAAATTTGAAAATGCCAAGTGGTGCCCCCTTTATAAACAAAAAACTTTTTCTTTTTAAAATCTAAAATCAAAGATTTAAAAGTAAAAAGGGAAATAAAATGTTAAAAAATAAAGGGGATTTGAAAATTAAAAACAATGGATCTCAATTGGATTTAAGATCCATTTTGATTTTTGAAATCCAAATTGAAAAGAAATTGGATCCAGATTGATTTTTGAAAGTTTTTCTCAAAACATTGGATTTGAATTTTAAAATGCAAGAATTGGTTTTGAAAATTGGATAAAAATCGAGTTTTGAATCTAGATCTGGATCCATTTTGGTTTTTGAAATCCAAATCAAAGTTTAAAAGTGGATTTAGCTTTGAAATATCAATTTTTGAAAGAAGGAGAATATTGGATTTATTTTTGGAATAAGTGGATTAGTTTTGAAATTGAATTTTGAAAAAGGACCTGGATTCGAGGTTTTGAATAGAAAAAATGGATCTGGATCTCGATTGAAGGTAAAAATGAAGAAAATTGGTTCAAAATGGTAATCAAACCCTGAATATGGATTTATAGAATGAATTGAAATGGAAAATCTAGGCTTATAATGAAATTTGAATCTTCGATCAAGCCTGAAAATAGAATTGGATCTTGGATCTAGATCAGAATCCAAGAAGTGAAATTGGATTTCAAATATTAGGTATGAAAAATGGATCTGAGATGAAAATAATAATATTGATCCAATTATCCTCTTGAATGGATAAGGAGGTGGATCCAAGGGCAAAAAGAAAAGGGTAAATTTTAAATTTTGGAAAATTTGAGGTGTTTACACCATCCTATCACCGAGATTCCAAACAACAAGCTAGTTTGACCAAGATTTTACCTTAGGACCTCCAAATGCATAAACGCCCATCCCAGCGCCGAGATTCCAAACAGGCTATATAAGCAGTTGATAAATAAGGGTGCAAATGGATTGAAATCTAGATTTGGATCCTTGAAGGAAGACCTGAGTGTGTATTCACATCTAATCAAATTTTTTCAAATTTAAACCAGATGTGGATCATCAATACTTTAAGTCAAATAAAATTCAGATTTGGATCAAAACCTGATTCATTTGTGTTTTGCAAAGTCTATTATATTCAATTTTATATCAAAATCTAGTCCATTTGCATCTTTTATGTGAAACTAGATTTGCTTTTTTTATGCTTTTTGTTACATGGAGAAACTGCCCTTGGTGCAGAGACCTAGCTGCTGGCTCAGCTTGTCGTACTTACGGTCTCTATCTATGTCAGCGTAAAACTCTGAGGGCTTACCCCTTGACCCAGGGAGTCACCAACCTTTGGCTTATGCAGTGGGGTGATGCCCATGGGATTTGAATGTAGACAACCCATCAAACGGTCTAAGCCCCATCCCACTACGCCGAACCCCTTGGATCTTATTCTACGTTTTTTACCTGCTCCAGTATTACAACATAAGTTTGGTTTCAACCTTACCTCATTGAACATGGTTTGGACCTACACATTTCGGATTGGGATTCGGATCTAGCATGATCCTTCCTGAATTCAATACTACATTCCCCATACCTAACACCCCACAAATGCAAGCATGCACACACTCACCGAACAAAAGTTCATCTTGTGTCATATAGGGTTCCCATCTAAAAATCAGCAGAACAAGTACTTGTCCCACATTGGAACAAACTTTTAGCTATTTTCATTTTAGAAAATAATGTTGGACATAATGGGTTTGGGTCCAACCCACAAGGTGACCCTGTTTGACACTATTAGTGGGCCACATTAATGAACCATATAATGGGATTAGTGGGTGGGAGTTACGTGAGTGAGAAAACTGCATTCACGTAACTGCCTATTTCTCCCATTATATAAAGGGTAGGCTGCCATGAAAATGATGAGAGATTCATAGCAATTAGCTTACCCCAAATACCACATAAGGAGTCCTACTGACCGTCGATCTAAGGTTTGGGCTCATCATGAGCGTTGATCGGCTGAAGAGAATGCACTCTATGACAACTACAAGTATGTTTTTTGTGTTTTGCATTGAATTTTGCATGAAGCTCCAACCAATAAATCTTACTCCAAATTGGAAGAATCAAGTACAAAATAGATGATGGGTAATGAACATTGAACAAAATATATATAAATGAAACATAAAAGAGAAAAAGTTGGATTGGATTCAGTTTGGATGCAAGTCAAGTCTGTCAATTACACTTTTGAGCTCAAATTTGTTTGATACGAATCAACTCAGATCTAACAACATTTTCGATATGTTCTCATTGTTAGAGAGAATTTAAAAAAAAAAAGGCAGAATGGAGAGACAACTCAGTGATTAGGGTAGTACTTCCGTTAGTAAGATGATGAAACCCCATCATGACAAATAAGGTGCATTCACATTTCACACTTTGAGTATTCCGCTGTACTTGACAGTAATTCATCTTTAGGATAGGCACATCAGGTGCAACAGCACACTAAAGTGTAAAATGTGATTGCACCGGCCCGGATCGAGTAGAATATGATTGCATTAAGCAGCCATCACCCTCCATCAGGTATTAGGTCCCACATCTGACAGGCCCTATCCTCGAGATGGAGGGTGAGCAGGTGCTTAATGCACAAATATTTGTGCAATCATATTGCACCTGATCTTTTTCACCTTGATCACTATGCATCTTATGTATAATCATGCCTTCTAATCATCACACAAATTCTCTCTCTCTCTCTCTCTAATATATTTTTATGCTGGCCTTAACTGAGGGTTAACACACATAAGATGTTTGTTTTGTCTTTTATAAAACCTGAGAAGGATGAATTAGTTTATTTATTTGACACAAAATTACACGGAAAGAGAAAATTCTATAGTTAACAAAATCTAAGCCACATGCTTCAAAAGTTCACTTGTAACACTGACCTTAAACATGTGTTGTGGACTTTCAGCTTGCCAAGCCTCTGCAACTGCAAAGCCATGTCACATGGACACGCTCAAACATAGTGACATTAAGGATTCTTTGATGCACTGTTTCCAGCAGGATTCGAACGGAAATTCCGTTGAGAACAGGGATTTTAACAAACGTTGGATGCGGTGGACATGCAGAACCCGTTCCTTAAAATGGCTTGAAGTTAGCTCGACCCATTTATTAATGGGCTGAGTTTTGACCCAGTTATTAATGGGCACGAGTTTGAAGAGCAGCCTATGACCTGGCTCATTAACCCATTTCAATGGACCAATGTTCAATGGGTCGGACCCAAGGGGTTTGCCATAGTGGGATGGGCCTAGACCATTTGACGAGCGGTCTAGGTTCGAATCCTATGGGCGTCCCCCCTACATAAGCCAAAGCTTGGCGACAACTTGGGGTCGAGCGGGAAGCCCTTGGGGTTTCACGCTGACATGGACAGAGAGTAAGTACGGTAGGTTGAGCCAGCGTGACTCGATTTCTGTGCCTAGAGCAGTTTCTCTGAGTAAAACTCAAAAAAAAAGTTCAATGGGTCGGTCCAGCCCAGCCCAAACACCATTTGTAGGTTATTTTCAAATGAAGTTCATAAATAAATTCTTATAATATCAAAATAATGAATTAAATAAAAGATTAATATACTCACATTATCATATATATATATATATATATATATATATATATCTTTCTATTTTTTTATATAATCAATACAACTAATTAGGTAAATAATATTAATTATCAAGTTTCTATGCAGCCAGCTATTAAAAAATTAATTAGGTAGCTCAGGCTCATTGGATCAGTGCGGTAGCCCGTGAGCTGACCCAAACTCGGCCCATAGTTCCAGCCTGATAACTAATGAGTCAAGGCCTAAAACCTTGGCCCGCTCGGCCACCGTCCCATTGCCCACCCAGCATGTGAAAGGCCATTGCCACCTATTGAGATTATTGAAATATTTTTAATAGGGATGATGGATTCCTCACCAATCAGAATTATTACAATTGCAATAGAAGAGACACACACACAGATCTAAAACAACTTGCCGCTGATCGTATAAACTTGAGGTAATGCGTCGATGATGAATTCGCTTCTATCTGATCCCAACTATCCAAGTGCCATAATCAGTAACCTGCATCAAGGATTAAGAAAAAATATGAGAGTTTGAGGCTATAGGATTGAACACACAAACACACCCCTTATATATATATATATATATATATATATATATATATATATATATATATATATATATATATATATATATATATATATATATATATATATATATATATATGGTGCATGATCACTTTTGAACATGACAAAATGAACTCACGCGGAGCATCCATCACGCACATGATGAGCGCTTTGGGCTTGTTTCCACCAAACAAGAGCTTTAGTGGTCAAAAGCCGTTGTTAAAGGTTCAATACCTTTAGCGATGAAAAAAGTCGCCACTAAAGGTCTTCTTTAGCGAAACCACGTGTGGAGCATTCATCACACGCACGATGAAGTTTTCGAACGAGTTCATTTTGGTTATGTTCGAAAGTGATCATGCACCTACGAGTTTTCGTGTGTGTATATATAAGGGCGTAATGTCGGATGCCCTTCCCATTGGAAGTGTGCACGATCAAGGGCACAAGCGTGTCAAGAAAATGCCTTTAAGGAGTTGCAAAAGCTGCTAAAGAGTGTTTTTTCGAAAAGAATGCCGCTGATCGGCAACGGTCAGAATTCATCAACGTTACTCCTATTGCCTATTTTGGGAGAACAAGGTTTTTTTGACATGTTTTTACACAAATCTGACCATGCGTATACTTTCTATATGGTTGATTTGCTAGAAAGCAATACTTAGACCGTGTTTTTTAAATGAAAAATATAAAATTTTAAGCTTGAATATTTATGAAAAAATTAGACCATCACTTTTCAAACTTTATAAAAACCTATCCACGTGTCAGACAAACCAAGAGTACATTCTTATAAAAATCAAGCAAGTAAAACACATACACACACATATATATATAGTCAAATTTGAAAACATATAAAAAACTCTTTAAAGGCTCGGTGCAGTGGTAGGCACTGTTCAAGGAAGGCCAGTTGTTTTTATTCAACACGATCACATAGATTTGTTCATGGTTGATTGTTAGGAGTTGACCCTTTGTTTATATTGCTTTATAAAAATATTTTATTTATTTATTTATTTTGATGATGAGGAACCCTTTCCAAGAAGGAGAGCATATCAAGTGATCTGCCAAATCACTTTTAGAAAAGTGATTTGGCATCCTCACCATCCATAATATACATGACCTCTGTGATGAAGCAATGGACGGTTTAGATGTCAAATCATTTTCTTAAAGTGATTTGACATATCTGATTTTCTCTCTCCTAAAATTAGGTCATCGACACCTAAGCTTTTACCGTTGCCACTCAGCCAACCCACGTGAGTGTCAACACATTTTCGATGAATTTACATAATCGATTTTAGACACTTGAAAAAAAATTCAAATACCCACCAAACTTTTTTTTATATAAATCATGCATACAAAATGTTTAGCGTTTTTCAACTTCCACCCATTTTTTTCTTTAAATTAAGCAACCAACATCCGGTTTAGTTATCTATTCATCTATTAAAATGACCATTATACGCATTCTTCTTTGACAACCTAATTATTAGGGAACCTACCCTGGCCTTGTAAACCATGAATGTTATGTTATGCAAACCATAACGAAAATGAAACAAACACAAGATAAAAAACTAAAAAGAATAAAAAGACAAGATTTGTGTGTTTTCACACTCAGGTGAAGGAAGAGCAAGAAATCTACTAATAAATGTGAAGAAATACATGTACAAATCTCTCAAAACACTAATCTCTAATACACCTAAAATTCTCATACCCAACTTTTAAAAAGAGAGCTATAAAAATGATTAAGAGAATAAAACCCTAACCGATACAAAAAGAAAAAAATACAAAGCTGGACAGGTCCATAACACGAAGTAGTAGCCCCTCCACCCAGAGAAATTATGGGTGGGCTCTGGTCTCATGCCTATCGACCTAATCCGTCCCCTACGTACCACCACAAACACTCATTAAGAATCACATTGTACGGTTACCAATATATTTTTTGATCATAGATCAAAGCAAATTCAGAATTCAAGACACCTACAACAAGTTATCATGGTGGGAATGGGCTTGAGTTTTTTCCACCATCTACTACTCTTTATATGAAAATCCTTTCATTCCTCCTCCCAAGCCTTTGCGAAGCAAATATGCCTTTATAAAAGAAAATAATATATGTACATAAATGTGCATGTGTGTCTATGAGCGAGAGAGAGAGAGCTTGGAAACTTACCATCACAATTGGTCAGAACAAGGGTTTCAACGTAAGGACAAATGGATCTTATAACTGAACTCTCTAGGTCACGAACTAGATGATGGCTTTTAGATCTTGTTTGCTCATGATCATAGGTCAAGAATCGCTATTAGGGAGCTCCGAGATAACATCAAACGACTACAAAATGAATTTGCAGAAAGAAACACTATCAATAATTTTGTACGTATGAAATCACTATCAGCTATATATTACGTATGCCATGGGTATGTATGTTTACAAGTTCATATTTGTTGCAAACAGACTATATCCGATTACGTTATGTATATTCAAAGCAATGCAACAACCAATACTAGACACATAGTTACCCCTTATTTCATGGTATATCGATTCTCTTATATGTTTATTTTCTTTTTTGATTTACTCTTGTTGCTTCATGTTTTAACCTTACTATTATCACTATTTCGTTCTACAGAGTTTCATCCGCCGATTGCCATACTTCATTGGATTTCAAGATGGACTAGCATATTGGGGTAACGATGATCATTGCAGAGACTTTTAGTCAAGTGAAAATGTAAGTGAAGAAACCTCTTGTCCAAGGTTTAGGCATAACAGTCTTAATATGATTTGTATTATCGATTTGCAGATATTTATTCCTACACTCTGACAAACTGCTCAACATTGGGTCTTATACGTGATGGATTTACGGGAAAAACAACTATGGTGCTACAACTCATTGGACTTACACACTGGTGTACATTGTGACATTTTGTATTTGGTAAGTTTTCATCTATAAGGGTATCGTATCATGTATGGTGGCCGAAAATTTACTTTATTCTGCATTAACCACATGTGGGATTCATCAAAGATGTTTTGGGCTTCGACATTGGCGAGTGCAAGTTTCACTCAACACATAATGCTCCTTTACAAATTAATGGCATCGATTATGACGTATTTATAATGAAGTATATTGAAGCAATATGCAATGGACGAGAACTTGATTTCGACGTTGTATGCTCCTTATTATCTTCTATTATATACTGGGGTCACATTATATTTTTATTGCATAATGATATACCTGGATTCCGCACAGGACTATGCAAAAAATTGATGAAGTTTCTAATTACATAAGAGAAAAAAAATCATCCAGCAAGAATACCTAGAAGACAACAAATGATGCCCCCCCCCCTGGAGTAATATGATGTACATCGACTTCTAACAGATTTTATAGACTGTACAACAAAATTTTGTAAGACTGTATACAAATTATGTAAATCTCTCTTGGTTGAAACAAATAAAAAATCAATTTTACTAAACATGCCAATAAGTTGGATTGTTATGTGTAGTAAAGGCAAATCGTTGTTATGTTCACCCTTCGTAAATAAAAATCATAAAAGTGATTACCGTTGTGTACAGTGGAAAGGAGTTTTTTTCTTTAACGTGACATTCTATAAGGGTATAAATCTATTTTAATCAGTGTAGCACACAAATGTCACTGAACAAATCATTGTAGTGATCGGTCTTCGTAAATTAAAATCAAACAAACGTTTATATAAGGCTGAAACAATTTGCACAAACATTCATAAACAGTGATCACAATTTGCACAAACATTGATTGTGCACTTTTACCATGATTTATACTCATGCACAGTGTGATTTTCATCCAGTTGTGGTCGACATAGATGCCAATGTGTAAATTGTTATACCATCGTGATTTACACAATGGCATATGTCTTTTAGACAATGAGCTTTGTATAAGTGAACGATACGTACCATCGTGTTTTACATAATGACGTATGAAGGCTATGTGCTATCGCGATTTGCTTTTATGGGCTATGCCTATGTCAACGATATTTTCTAATCACTTTTACGGACGATTGGGGTTGATGGTTTAAGGATTTTGGGTTATACTTCAATGATACAAAACAAGTTAAATTCTTAAATACAAATTGATTTCGTTAGCAAATACAAACAAAGACATATCATTCTCTCCGTAACTTCATAATTACAAATCCACATGATTTACATGATTTACAACTACATTCATATACAAAAAATATGAGTATTTAGTTATAATATCTATGGGAGGACATTTCCGTCAAACACATATCTATCTTTTAGAGACTCATTTTTACAGAAAAGATCACCAAAACATATGTCTCGTTTATCGTTGTATCCTTCTATGCTGTAAAGCGATTCTATGTGCAGTTGAGGATACATTCTCTTCAAGAAAATGAGTTCATTAGTAATAGCAGCCACTGTACCATTTTCTTCAGACTGAAGCTGATTTTTAGAGACTCTAGCATTGGTGCACTCTTGACAATAAGCTTCACAACATAAGCTCATGCACCATCTCCTTGAAAGAGCCGAGGGGCTACATGATAAATCATTTTTACGTATTTGTCATAAAGTATATTGAAGATTAGGTAGATATTTTTTCAACTATGAAGTATAGTTTGCGAACAATGGAGGGTCTGACAGTAGGAATAGATCAAATAGATGGACATCAACATCACCCCCTGTCTATCATGTAGATAACCACCATAATCATCATCAAAGATTATACAAATCTTTCCTCATGGCGTGCAATAACTACGTTATGAGCATCAAACACCATCTATCAAGCACAGGTAGAAGGAACAAAGAAGAAAGAAAAATACAAAGAAGAAGAAGAAGAAGAAAGAGAAGAAGAAGAAGGCGAAGGCGAAGGAGAAAAAAGAAGAAGAAGCTGCATTGCTGTATAAAAGAAAGAGGAAGAGAAGTTAAATAGATTAAGGTTTTAAACCTGGACAATGGGTCGGGTCAGGTAGGGTTTTATATATAGATCTATATTAGGGTTTTACATTTTGCAGGGTTTTTACACGCGTGTACAAAAATCAACATGATGTTTAGACTTAGTAAAGTACAAATCGATTTAATAGTTGTAAAATGTTATGAGTAAATCACTATATTACATATCGATATTGTTCATATAGACAAACAAAGACATATCGTTGTCGTAGTTACTTTATAAATACAATTAGACATCCTGTTAATTACCTACTGGTGATGATATCTATTTTTTTGATGATGATGATCATGCATTTTATCTAAGTCAAACCATTGTAGTCAGGTAAAAAAGACTAGGTTTTTTGTAAATGATTGTGGTTGTAAATCACATCAATTTATAGTTTTAAAGTTACCGCGACAATGATATATCTTTGTTAGTCTTTGTAAACGAAATAAATTTGTATTTATGAAGTTACCGCGACAATGATATGTATTTGTTAGTCTTTGTGAACGAAATCGATTTGTATTTATAAAGTTATCTTGATTTGTATCGTTGAATTATTGTCGATTTGTTCTTTACTAAGTCTATACATCATGTGGCTTTGTTTATTGTTTTTCTTTTCAGCCATTTATTAATCAGTCATTTCGACCCTTGGTCATGATGTATTGTAAATGGATACTAATATGTAAGAAGCTACCACGACAACAATATATTTTTGTTTGTTTTTGTGAATGATATCGATATATAATATCATGATTTACTCATCAATTTGCAACTATTACTAAAATATTATTTCTGTATAAAATGTAAATCGGTATCATGCTGTAGATCACTTTGAATTTACCTCGATTTCTAGATGAGACAACGATTTGTATGTGCACTTTTATCACGATTTGTACTCATGCATATTGTGATTTCCATCCAGTTATACAAATCATTATACACATGGCAGAATATATTACAAAAATTGATACAGAAATGCAGCATAATAACTTAAAAAATGATATTAACAAACAAAACGATATCTCACAAATCAGTATTATGTTACTACAACAATGATTTGTGATTTGCGATACATTGTATATATTGAGTGAATGGACAACACCGGATGGTGTAGAGGCCCTCCTATACAATATAGACAATACAATATATGTATAACGATTTGTATATGTGAAGGCTAGATGAGAACAATTTTCACTAATTGTATAAGCACTGAGCAACGATGATTTACCTACGGTATCAAAATTATAGCTCTGTAGGCTAGATGAGACAACAATTTATACATGTGAATGATATATATTACAACGATTTATACATGTGAAAGATACATTATTAAACAGAGTTTACACGCAATTTCTTTGTTCCATAGCTTTTTGGATGAAGCCATTTTCATGAACAATGTTCCACAAAATTATTAACAATTCAATTTTTGTGGCTCACGATTCATGAAAATGGCTTCATCCAAAAACTCTTTCTTAATAAGACCATCTAGTCTATAAGCATATTCACCACATGTTTTGTTAAACTCTTAACAAATTCGACATTGTGAAAATTGGGTCATGCAAAGAGACATGACAACCAACTTTATGGTAAGACTTAAACAGAATTCACACACAATTCCTATGTTTCATAGCTGCTTTCGAATTGATCTGAGCCTGTCATGAAACAAAAAAAATATAAGATACTATATTAAGTTTCACAAAAAATGCAAACATCCTACCAACATTGATTACATACCAAAAGACTTGTAAAACTGAAGTTATCATTCCAGAAAAACTGGTCGGGAGGATTGAAGGTTACAACATTGGAAATTACGTCTGTAGGGTATTGCTGCATGTTGAAAATTACATAAGTTAGATATTGATAAGATGCATGTAATGCAATTTACATGGGAAGCAATATAATGTATTACATACTTGTTCATGCGAAGGACTTGGTTGTTTTTGCTTAGAGGCTGGTTGTTTCTTAGACATTTTCTTGTCAACAAATTCTAGTGCACCCTTTGTCATCTGGCGATTGTGATCAGAGGCATGTTTTCTTTTGATACCCTTCGCTAGGTGAATTTTTTCATCATAATGTACAATGTTCACTTCTGACTTGTTGAAGATGATATTTACACTCCAGCGCAACTTTTCATGAGTGTCAAAGAAAGCATGATTTTTACCTCCGTTGTTTGCTCCCATTTTCTTAGACTGGTCTTTATGAGCTGCAACAGGATGGTGAATTAACTGCCCATTTTCAAGTAACTCCCTTGACGCTTTTCTCATGCATACATAGGCTTCTTCAGTTTTCAATGCCAAATCTGCAACATGCATAAATGACCTACACAGTTGTTGGTAACGGGATGTTATGCGGCACTTCTCATCAACACCAGATTGACTGACATTATCTATATCAAACAGTTCAATCTTTGCATTAAATATGACTCAAGTATTTCTTATATCTTCTCTTGATTAAGTACCTTTAATGCATGATGACATAAAATATCTTTGAATTCATACTTTTTGCATATACATTCAACTGTTCCATTGTCAACATTATACATGACATGTTTTTTGCCTTTTCTGATGCTCTTCACCCTCCCATATAATATGGTATTTGTGCATATTCTCGGTTTGCACGCATCCTTCTATGTTGCAATTTATGACTTGTATAACCTCCTTAATTCATTCAAATACAGTTAGTGTATACAAATCTGTAGGTCACATCAATATTTTTATGCTCAAAGTTACACGGACCCCATCACCGACCTGAAGGCCAACGCCAGCATCCCCATCTGAAGCACCTTGTTGCTGATATGCACACTGAATGCCTCCTCGACCTCGTTGATGGCCACCTTCAGCCCCTGCGCCACCAGGATCGAGAAGAGGAAGAAAGTTGAAGGACACCACCTCAAGACCAGAACATTGTGCTGATATTTTGCAAATCTCACAATATTTTAGAGAGATTGTTACAAGCGAAGAAATGCAAAATTTTGTACATCTCACAAAAATTTGCCGTTTTTAACTTTTAAAATATTATTCACGAAAAAAGGAAAGATTTTCATAAATCTCGCGATATTAATAGGTTAACTCTCTCTCTTTCTCTCTCTCTCTCTTATATGCGCAAACACAGGTCACCCCTCTCTCCTGCCTCTCCGTCAGCAAGGATACCCACTCACACGAGGATTTCAAGTTCTGTATGTGGTCGACTTTAATCATTTCTACGGTTAGGGTTGGATTGTTTCCTCTTTCTCTATGCTTTCTTTCTTCTTGTTAGCGTTCTTTCTTCTTTTCTTTTTGGATTATGGTTAATTAGATTTTATTTTGACTCATTGGTTGGATACATGTTAGGGTGTTGTGCCGGAAAGAGAGGTAGGAGTTAGTTCATGAGATCTAAGTCCGATAAGTTTCTGTGGTGGTGTAATTGTTAGGTTAGGGTTTCTCATCTGTTTTGAGATTTTCATCGATGCATTACTCTTATGTTGATGAGTTGCTAGATTTTTCATTTCCTTGTGCTTCTTTCTATGAATCTTTTCCTTTTTTGTCTTCTTTCTTCTGGTTAGATTTTTTTTCTTTTTTTTTCCCTTAATTCTTTTCTTTTTGGTTAGGGTTGGGTTTTATTTTGACTCCTGGGTTAGGATTTAACTGAGATGCATGTGTACACTTGCATATTTATTTGATTTCAGAATAGCATGTGCCACTTTGAGGCAATATTCAAAGATCGGATAAGCAAAACTAGCTAGTCATTTCTCATATATAGATAAATTTAACCATAGAATTTAATTTATATTGCATATGCATTACTTATGTAGAGCGCAGGATAAACTAAAAGAAGCCAATACTAGTTGGCAATCGCCAAGATTCCACTTCTATTCAGATCTGGAATAAATATCTGGAAAAATCCATGTGAGAAATTGTCATATAATGCTGATTCTATGAACTTTAGGATGCTTCAAAACTTCATTAGTACTAAGCTCCTGCAACAGAAAAAACGCATATTAGCAAAGGATATTTGAACATGTACCATTCCCAGAGTAAAACTTCTCAAAGACGATAATTAATTAACAAAATAAGCTAATTAAAAAAACTAACAAAATGGTCAAGAACCCAGAGTGGTAGGATGTTCAATCAATAACATGTTTTTTCTAAAACCTGAATGATTTTTTGAATACTAATGACTTATGCAATAGTAAACAAACCTCCAACGAGAAGACTCATCTTGCACAAGAGTATTATACTTTTTGAACCACATGCTTTGTGCATGAAAACTGCTTTTACAACGTTGTCACATTCACACTGTCTTTAATCATTTATCACAATGATGTGGGGTTAAGCATTGATACTGAATATAGAGTCATTAGTCATGATTAAACAAGGTACTTGGATCATAGACACAGACCACATTTGTCATCATGTGATCATTTTTATTTCAGACTTCTCTGTTGATCTACAGATAATTAACATACATAAAGGATAAATATATGCTCAAACTTTCTAAAGAAAACAAAAACCTATGTGACAACATAAGAAAATGAATGTGATATCATAAATACTCTTGTTTAAAACTTTATACTTGAAAACGAAAGAAAGAATCCTTTTGTGTTCCTTTAAATGAGAGCAACAAAGAGTGGCTCTCTTTAGGAAATGTTCAAAACAATAATTTTTATAATTAACTCATTAAAAGAATTAGAATGTGGGCCTCACTCTATTGGGCCATAAGTTTGTACCATCTTCTAGTATTGGCTTCGATCACACCGCGTGCAATGCATGCGAAAGACATTTCTACATTACTGCAAGAACACTAGCACCAAAATACAGTGCCGAGTCTTTGGCAACTAAAAGGTGACAGGAAGAGTATGTTGGAATAAAAAAAAGAAAAGGACATTATCTAATTAAGATGACTTTGGACCACTGTCGCCAATATCGCTGATGTTTTGAAAATATTGTGATATTATTGGCAAATCTGGGTCAGCCTATAATATCGACAATGTATCGCGATATTTTCAAAATATTGCCAGGAATCACAATATTAAAGCGGTATTTTTTCGAAAAAAAAACTTATTTTATATATTTTAATTCCAAAATTTGTATTTTTTGGTTTTTTAATTTTAAAAGCTTTTCAAAGTTATTTCCTTATATTTTCCAGGAACACCTATTATTTTTTTATATTTCATATTTTTTTGTTTTCAAAACTCTAAAATTTTTCCCAAAATTTTCCCGTGATTTTTTCAACTTTTGAAAATCTATCCAAGAAATACCATTGTCGAGAAATTGATTACCCTGAACGATATAGGTGACTATGCTTTGGACATATCCTAAAACCAGGAATCATATAGACCCTCTTGATTTTAGTTGAGAATATTATAAAATGTTTTAGAATAGAAGGTAAATAACACTTTTATTTAGAAATAACTAAACTATTAAGGGGGAAAATTTGCATATGAAACCAAGGTTGTAAAAAGTGTATCGTAAACCATATTGATCAGGCCCAAAGTAAGATACATATCGTATCTTATCATATTGTAAAAAAATATAAATTTTTAATAAAAAAAAATTTAAAAAATAAAAATTAAAAAAATCAGAACATTTTCTAAAAAAATAGTAACACATGAAATAATGATGAATTGCACTAAATACAACTATAAAATCAGATATGAAACATTTATGTCTCTATGAGTTGCATAAGACATGATCAAACATTAAACAATATAGAACTATAAATTATATTGCATGCATATCAAGCAAGAACAATGCAAAATAAGAAATATCATGCAATTAAGAACGTGCCACAATATTCATAGTTTTATAATGCATAAAAAAATAAAATAACCAAGTTTTTGAATGCGTAAGTGTTGAATGTCTTACATTCAAATTATTGTTTTTTCTTCAACCCATGTATCCAATGCATCAAAATGTTTCAATTAATGGGATCAAATTGCTCTTTGTGCATTTTTTATGATAACTTTTTCATTTGCCTAAAAATATAACATGAAAAATTAAAGTTAGTATGATATAAAAACTTTAAATAAACGCATGAAATGACAAATAAACTTTGTACTTTTATATCCCTCTGCACAACTCTTGTCAGTAGTGCACTGTGTTCATTAAGCACAAACCGTTACATGATTGTTCGCATAGACGGATTGCTGGCTGCAGAGGTAGATTTGAAAATGGCTTACATTGAAAATCTGTATCAAGAAGCTAATCGTTCACTTGGTAGAATTTTAAGTTGTGTTTCATATTTAAGGGGCGCTATCAAGGAATTGCTCGGTAAAATTTGCAATCCTCATGCTCATAAATCGACACCCGTCGGGAGCCCCTCAAGGATGCTTCAGCAACTCATCCATGCTGTGGTTGTATATGGAGAAGAAATCACCAATATGCTGGACGAACAATTTGCAGATGCAGATTGATTACTAGTTTCAAAAGCAACAAGTGCAGCAATGCAGCAGATGCTCTTGGGGGGCACTTGAGTGATTTTCTGGAATGTGTGACCAACATTGTGGACTATGTTCCACTCCTTTAGTAGGTGGTGCTCGTGTGAAGACTGAGGAGAAAGAGAGAGAAACAAGGATATTTCAAGCTTTCTTCACTTTTTTGCATTTCTTACTGTGATCAAATTAGGATGGAATGAGATGTGTTGTGGGTGAATGGTTGAACTAATAAAATATATATATATATATAAGAAAAAACGATTGAAAAATGTTATGTTTTTTTCATTTCTACTTTCCCTTTTCCTACTGTTTTTCTCAACTCCAAACATGCCCTCAACTCATATAAGGTATTGAGGCTTTCCCTACGTCTCTTCAAATAACTTCATATAAGGCAAGAACTTTCCAAAATCTGTCCCCATCTTATCGCAAGCTTTTAAGCATCAACTCATCATGGAGTTCCATCCGTGATTCTTAATCTCAGCATATATGCTGGTTTGCCACGGGAGATAAAACAATCACTTTAGCATGAAAATATCATTTGACTTCTTACTCAATGCAAACTTCATAGTATTCTGATCATTCTAGGGTGCATTTATGTTTATATGCAAAATCAAAATAAAGTACATTTTTAATTAAAAAGCATGATAGTCAACCAAACAAATGTTTATGCCCATGCACCAACGTTCGAAGGAATGGTTGGGTATTGAGTCTAGAGAAGGAGAAGACAACCCGGAGAGATGTTGTGCAGGTTGTACTATCTCATGAAGCACTTTATGTTTGTATTGCTGACCCGGTGGGTACCTGCAAATGCTCTTGAGTCCTGCAGACCGCTTTTATTTGTTTTATGAGAGAGAAAATGGTAAGATTCAGGCAAGAGTAGCACAAGCGGAATCTATCTCCCTTTCGTGTCTTTTAGGCTGGTTTAACTTTTTCATGCCTTTTGTCGATTCTGCCATGGGGCCCAAATTTACTAGACGTTAACATGGATTTGGTTAGCTTTGAGTATTGTAATAACTCCGTGAATGACCGTGAGATCAGGGTTCAACATTTTCCAAACTGTATCCATGTTGGGTCCAAGATACCAAACAAAGGATTTTGACCACAGCTGGTGGCCGATGGTGTTATTATATGTAGGATATATTACTTAGTCAACCAGTCTTTGACTTGGCCTTAGGCTTCTGACGGTATCCAAAAATTGCATGTGGGTGGTCACTGGGAAGTTCCAAGCTAAATCCGATCATCTCTAGGCATACAACCATGCATAAGCATAAAGTATGCTTCTTCTTTTTTTAAAGGCAAGTTGGGGTTCGGCAGACCCACACCAGTTAATATTCAATCGTACCACTAGGATTTTGAACCTGCAACGTCCCACCACAGGGAGACATGCACTGACAGCTCCTAAAAACGTAACTCTAATTCACGATAAACGAGCTGAATGAATCGAATAGAGGGTGTTCAAGCTCAGCTTATGATAGTTTTATCAATTCAATGTATATATCGTGATTTTATCGTGACATGTAGCCTGATATGATAGGAGTGCATTCTTGTGCAGCTTTAAATCAACGTAACTCTCCCACAATGGCATGCAACTTGGATCAGTTTTCAGACGGCACTGAACTTTGGTGCATCTGGTTTCCTTCATCTCCTCACTAAAAATATGTTTATTTGATTGTATAACTAAAACTAGTTTTGGGCATCTTGGGTAGTCGTAGGAGTGCACAAACGTGAGCATGCGTTACTATGCAGAAACCATGCTTATTTGGCAAGAATATTTAGTTTTGTAACCTAATATTTGTTGAGTATATGAGGCTTTACTAAGCAGATGTTTAAGAGCCCTTAGGCATTCTGAGTTTTCATTTTGTTTTTCTCTTTCTTCAGAGAAAACTTATTATGGTTCTAGGGAAATGAGAGGTGCTAAAGTTTATTTACATTTCTAATTATGTGGCACAATTTGCCAAGAGAATGCTTTGCATTTTCTGATCTTATTATTTTCCTAGGAACAGGAGTACCTAGCAAAAAAAGAAGGCCCTGATAAACCAACTAAAACTCATGTCTTTTCTTTGATTTCCTATTATTCCTGGCTTCTGATTCATACAAGATGATCGTGGACCATTTTGGGCAACAACCAGAAATTTTTTAAACAGAAACATAATTCTCATCATGTATTTTGAATATAATTTTTTGTTGAACACAAGAAAGACATGGTTGTTATTAATTAATTAATTCCAGCTCCTAATGGTATTCCCTAAACATTAGGAAGTTTGTACTAGTATCGTTACGATACACCACACTTTAAAATATGTCAAAACTTAATTTTTTTTCATTTTAAGTTTAAAAGTCCTTCCTAAAGTCAATTCTCTCATTTATGTAGAGGGCTTCAAAGGAGAACCCACACACCATAAGAGGCATGATAACAATTCTTCAATATACAAATGATAAAAAATATTATTTGATTGGGTTTGGTTCATGTAGTTCTTTTCGGTCCTGGGTATGGTTTCTCTTATAATAGACTTGATTAGACCTGAGTTCAGACCCGACATCATACCCAAAAATCTGGTCCAAGTCTGGTTTCACTTTGGGTACGAACCAAATCTGACCCGTTGACATCCTTTAGATATGATGACAATGATTTCGGTTCTCAGGTCAGATATATCTCACAGAATACGAATAGTAATCCTACTCGAGTTCTATAAGTTTTCTTGCATAATAAATAGTCCCTGCATGCCCTAAGGGGGTTGGTGTAGTGGGTGGCGGCTTGGCTGTCAGACGAGCAGTCAAGGTTCTATTCTCATGAGTGTCGCCCCTCTACGCAAGCCAATTCATAGCATAGGTTTCGGGGGCAGAGGTTCTAGCCACAGAGTTTTACGATGTCGGCATGAAGATCATACGTATGGCAGGCTGAGCCAGTGTGACCAGGTCTTCAGGTGTGTTTGGTTATAAATTCAAAAAAACAATAATTCCCGCATAATGCGATTTCGCATATCGGTCCCCGCCTTTTTAGCCGTTGTGCAATCTAGCCCGTCATAGTTGTCATAAAAAAATGAGTATCATACTCTCGTCCCTCACTTCCACAACCTGTTACCACTTAACCCACTCTCTTACGCCCAAACCCTTTATTCTCCTAACCCTCTCTCGCAAGCTGCAGCTCATAACCGCATTTTTCAGCATAGCTAGTAACGTGTTATGTCTATCTCAACACCATTCTCCCGCAGCTCATTGAGGTATCTAGCAATCCCCAAAATTCGGCCTTGTAAATCCCAACCAGAATTAAACTCATAAGGATTTATTGCCTACATCTATATCCCAGGACAGAGCTACCTCAGACATACTATCTTCTCAGGTTCACGGTAAAACTTACGAAAGAAACGAGACCATGTTGGTTTATAGGAGAAAAACATTGAAGGATAAGATAAGGGCATGGTTTGGTGGGGCTCCTTTTTTAGTGAAAATGGTTAGAGCAAAGATAGTAAAACACATTACCAAGGAATCCAGCTCAAGGGCTAGAGTATTGATATTTTTGGTGTAAATTTTATGAAATAGAAATTTTTTAAAAGATATATTTTTGATAAAACGTTTTGTGAAAGCTAGACACCAAATAATAAAAACTGACTCACCCTAGGGTGAGATTCGGGTCAAACTTAGGAAACAGAATGAACAATTTTGTATTTCAAGGAAATGCAATCTTTATTGCCTTAAAATAAAAATAACTAACTAATTAAAATGAGTTACCCTCTGCAGAGGGTTCAAAAATTATAAACAAGTCTTATTACAAACTTAAAAGTAAATTGCTATAAAACTAAAAGAAAAGAAAAAAGAATAAACAAAAAGTCTTCTGTTACTTGTGGTCTAGTCCCTTGATATGCATTGTTTCAGTTGAATCCAAGCGCTATTGGTATTTGATGTTTAAATGTCTTGCATTCATTGTTTTATATTTTTTAGGGCTTTTTTTGAAAGGCTCAAAGAGCCGTTTAAAGGACTTTTTTTCTTTCGCACACACAAATGCTTTTCTGCAAAACACCAAAAGACAAAAACACAAAACAAACAAAGAACTATCCCTAAAACTAATGTTAGTTTTAACAAAAAAAAAATAAGAAACAAAAAGTAAAACTAACTATAACAAACTTGTAACAAAATCTTAATTGTTCGAGTCACTAGACCTTTAATTTTCATAGTTTTATGTATAGCTTGCTTCTTGTCATGTGCAATATCAACATCTATTAGGCTCTCTATAAAATCCATGTAATGGATTTTCGGGCCGATGACTCCCAAACCAGATGGCTTTAGGGCACCAGGTGTAAACACTCTTCAGGCTCTATTTGTTCGAACCAAATAGGCCACAGATATCAACTTAGACAAAGAAGTGATTTTCTTCATTATCCTTTTTGACATGAAAATCAAGCACTTCAACTTGTGTCTGAGCCCAGCTACTAGGGAATAACGAAGACATCAAGCGACTAAACATATGCTCTTTTTCACTTTTGAGTTTTATTTTTATATTGTTCTTTTGCTTAGTTTTTCAAAAATAATATTGTGCATATTCATACTTGTGATTCAAAATAAAACTCTAACATGCATTTATCATCATTTCTTTGTAATCTCCATAAATGACCACATTTTTCATATTAGTGTTAGGAAAAAATTTGTCGGGCTTAAAAATTCTCTAAAATGTAAGATTATATAAAGCATTCATATAAGCTCAAACTTATTTCTTAAAGCCTATTTTTTATGAGTTTTTATCATAATAAATACATGGACAGAACAAAGTATTTTAGTGTGCAAACTACACCCTCCCCCATGCTTGAATGACACTGTCCTCAGTAGCACTCCTCCATGCTTATATGCAACTAAATGAATGCACACTAGAAAACAAAAAACATAAGGGAAGGGATAGATGTCACCTAATGTATACACTGAAAGTTGTTCTGTCACATGTAACTCATATCCAAACAATGAAATGTATATATGATCTATCATATATGCTCATAAAACAAAAAGAAGCAAAAACTACTAGATTACTAAAATTACAACAACAATATGGGTTGCCTCTCAAAAAATGCTAAGTTTTACGTCTTCAGCTAGAAGAATCTTGGTTACCCTTCATCGTCCATGAGATCAATGGACTCAAGGTCATGCTTAATCGGGAGGTCTGAGGTATATGGTTTCATCTTTTGCCCTGTCCACTACATTTCCTCCAACTCTACCCTTTTTGACCCTGCGATGACTCTTTTTTCTACTAGGAACGAGCTTAGTCTCCACGTTTGAATAAAAATCATGGTAAATCTCATGGTGACGATTCTCATATGATGGTGAGTCATAAACCAAATATCTATCCATGCAAGTATCCAACTGCGGATCGGATTGCTTCCATTGAACTTTCTTCACATGGAAGCATTTGTCATTTTCTGTCGCTCTCGTGGCAGTATCAAATATATTTATCCGCAATCACTTATTTCCAAAAGAAACATCCATCTCTCTAGTAGGCCAGTTAACACACGTGTTGGCAGTGGCCAAGAATAGTCTGCCGAGAATGATTAAGGTTCGATGAGCGACATCAGTACTTCCATATCCAGAACGAGAAAATCAACAGGGAAATGAAAGTCCTCAACCTTGACTAACACATCTTCCAAGATTCCCTAGAGATGCATGGTGGACCTGTCTGTCAACTGCAAGATAGTCATGGTGGGTTTTAAATCTCCAATCCTAAAAATGTCATACAGGTAACCTGACAATATGTTCACAATGGCCACAAGATCGAGCAAAACATGCTTGATGGTCATGTTCTTGATGACACAAGAGATGATCGGTGCCCCTGGATCCTTAAGTTTAGGTGGGGCTTGGTGCTGAAACACCGAGCTCACATGCTCAGTTAAGAAGATCTTCTTGGGCAACGATCTTGATTTTTTTTTTTGTGTAAAGTTCTTTAAGGAGCTTTGCATAGGCAGGCACTTGTTGAATGGTGTCGAGCAGGGGGAGGTTTATGTGAACATTCTTGAATATTTCAAGCATTTCTTGCATTATTGCTACTTGTTTGCTAAAATCATTCAGTTTTTCTAAAGCCTGAGGAAATGGGGTTCTAAGAATATACAAAGGAGAAGGCACAAGCTGTAGGCCCTAGTCACTTTCTTTGTGCCTGATAGGAAAGATTGACTGGTCAGTAAGTCTTTCTTTGGGTTCTTCAGTCTTCTTCTGAATGGGGTGATCTTCCCACTCTGAAGGGTCATAATAGAGTTAGCTTGTTCTTGATGAGACTTTGTGATATGCAGGTCATGGTGCATGGGTTCCTTACCCCTCGGGTTGACAATAGGCTGACTAGGAAGACTCCCTTCATGGCGTCTACTTGAGGCCTCAACCAACTGTCTCATTTGAGTCTTCAGTTTGACTATTGACTACGTGTGGGAGTTATGGTTGGCCTTTATGTCAGAAAAGGCTTCGAAGAGCTTCTCCTGAAAGGATGGACTCGATGTGGGTTCTTAAGGAGGAAGATAGCTAAACTGAGAAGGGGCCTGTGGAAATGTAGGTTTTGGATAATTTTATGGGAAGTTACCTGGTTTGGCTTGTGTTTGGGAAGGCATATGGAGGGGGTCTTATGGATTTCTTCATGCCAAGTTGGGGTGGTTTCGCCAGCTTGGATTATAGATTGGGGCATATGGATCATGCACCGGTCTGACAAAACTTTAAGCAGCATTCACCTACTCCTGAATGAATTCAGGATAGAGCGGTGCTGCGAGACAGTTAAA
The DNA here is from genome assembly GCF_984573655.1 of Nuphar pumila. Lineage (NCBI taxonomy): Eukaryota > Viridiplantae > Streptophyta > Magnoliopsida > Nymphaeales > Nymphaeaceae > Nuphar > Nuphar pumila. Next base: position 43,060,873 of record NC_143255.1, read on the forward strand.
AACATAGTGTGCAAGGCTAGCGCATAGCTTGCATACTTTACTCACTTGATTTATTGAAGTTAGGTTGGCTAATAGTTGGTCAAGTTTTCTAGTCAACTGGTCCACTTTGATTTGCAATTCTTGATTGGACCCAACTTCAAAAATCTATCCCTTTTTAGGACCACTAGGATCAGAGGTGGTCCTTCCATACCTTGAAGATGAAGCATGGTGCATGAAATTATCGATCAAGGTTTCAAATAACGATCATTCTTCATCTTTATTTTTTAGCATAAACATGCCCCCACAAGCAACATCTATCATTTGACGGTTCTTCTCAGTAAGACTGTCATAAAAATATTGCATCAGTTACCAACGGGGCACCTAGTGGTAGGGATACTTTCAAAAAAGATCTCTCATCCTCTCTCAAGCCTCATGGAATTGTTCTTCCTCGATTTGTGAGAAACTGATTATGACCTTACGAAATTGATTTGTCTTACCAATTGAGAAATACTTATTCAGAAAATTATTCTGCATCTGATCTCAAGTGGTAATTTGAACTGTATCTAAAGACTTTAGTCAGTGCTTGGCTTTGACCTTAAGGGAGAATGAAAACAATGTCAACCTCAACACATCATCTCCAAAATTATTGATTCGCACCGTAGAGCAGATCTCAAGAAACTCATCGAGATGACGGTAGGGGTTCTCATTGCTAAGGTCGTAGAATGATGGTAACATCTATATAACACTGGCCTTGATTTTGAACGGATTCGCTCTTATATCAGATCTCGCGATGCAGGAGGCAAAAATATACTCATTGAGAATGAAATACTCCCTCAAAGAATGGGTCAACTGCTGATTCTCAACCATGGGACCGGATATGCGGGCTCTCCTAATGATGGACTCGGGGTCCTCTACAGGGTCTACAAGCTCGGGGTCAAGCGAGCATCGCCCTTGCATACACCTTGGGTAGAGACCTGTATAGTAATCATCCTAGAGATTGGTTTTCTACCTACCTAGCGCGCAATCACGATCAAACCACACCACAAAAGCAAGCAAAAATAAAATAAAAAACTGAAAGCAGAAAATAAAGAACCACGTACTTGTACCTAAGCAATTATTTTGCAAGAATCAAACTATATGCAAGGTACCAATCATGCAGAGTCACCTATGAAAGGGTAGCCTACTAGGTGCGTTGAGCAAGAAAAATAAACTTGGCTCTAGAGATAACAAACAATGTGGTTTTACAAATCTTAATTACAAAAACAAACTAACACTCCTAATTAATAAGCAAGGAACATAAATTAGCAATCGTAAATAATTTGCAGAAAAGGAAATTAACAGTCTTAAATAAAACATGAACAACCATGAGACAATAAAGTTAATACTCGTTTGTCGATCGCTGTTATAGTTTTTTTTTAAGATATATTTTTTATAAAACATTTTTTGAAAGCCAAACACCAAATAATAAAAGTTGGCTTGCACTAGAGTGAGATCCGGGTCGAACTCAGAGAACGTAATGAATAACTTTGTATTTTAAAGAAATACAATCTTTATTGCCTTAAATTAAAAATAATTAACTAATTAAAATGAGTTACCCTCAACAAAAGGTTCAAAAATAATAAACAGGTCTTATTACAAACCCACTTAAAAGTAAATGGCCCTAAAACTAAAAGAAAAGAAAAAAGAATAAACAAAGGGTCTTCTGTTGCTTGTGGTCTAGTCCCTTGATATACACTGCTTCAGTCGAGTCCAAGAGTTATTGGTATTTGATGTTTAAATGTCTTGCATTCATTGCTTTATATTTCTAAGGGCTCTTTTTGAAGAGCTCGAAGGGCCTTTTTTTCTTTCGCACACGCAAATGTTTCCCTGCAAAACACCAAAAAACAAAAACACAAAACAAACAAAAAACTATCCCTAAAACTAATGTTAGTTTTAACAAAAAATACAAGAAACAAAAAGTAAAACTAACTGTAACAAACTATTTAATAAACTAACTACTCGAATTCAAGAAAAGAAAACGTTAAATCTAGCTAGACAAATTAACAAACTAATTAAATCTAACTAAATACAAATCAACTTAATCTAATTCCAACTAAATTAAAAGAACGTGGATTCAAAACTAACTAAGCAAAAATTACTAATCTAATTAATTTAAACTAGAACTGATGTAACCAAATAGCTATTGTATGACTAAACAATAAATAAAAACCTATACTAAAGCAGAACTAATAAACCAAAAAAAATGTCAACTAAATCACGCACGCAACAATATCTATGCAGATTTGGAAACTATCCAACGCCAATCACGTAGAACCATAAATTGCATGATTGATGTTGGATTATGGGTATATGCAGTTCAGCCGATGTGAACAGTGCGTGAAATACACAAACAGCTGGATGTTCCTAGTAGTGTTTTCGCAATGCAAATGTGCTGTTCTAGCAGGCTGCCGTTCACCACGTTGAGCGAAGATCTGCATTTTGCCTAACGGCCACTACACACTAAATCCAGAAACCGCTATTCAGCACAGATCGATGATGACATGTGCTCGTAAATCTGCACCGATCTGTATGAGCAAAGCCCTGCAACAGTCTGCTTCCTCAATCCGATCAGATTGATGGCATGCGGTATTTCGTGTGGCTCAGATCATGCACGCTAATGCGACCCATGCACATTCATACTGATTTGCGTAATAATATATCACGTAGATCAGTGTTCTTGCTGTTTATGTTTTCATGCTATGCGTGATTTAGGCTAGATAAAACACAAAAACAATAAAATGAAACAATATTCTATAATCTAACTATTGCTGAAAGTTAACTTTTTAATTTACGCTAAATAAAATAATCACACAAGAACCAATGTATGCAGAAAACTAAACTATATTACGGATTTAACGAATAAAAAATATAATAAATTTAAACTATTTTTTAATCTAATAAACAGACGGAGGAGAAGAAACGTACCTTGACGGTCCGTCTCCGATTGAGGGGTTGAGAAAAAGAATCGGTCACTCCCTTGGTTGAACATGTACTCCGACAATGAGGCAAGAAACACCGGCGATAGCATAGATCAGAAGAACGATGAAATCAAGATTGAAAAAGAGAAGAAATGAAGAAGAACAGGTGATCGAACGAAATTCAAGAGGGAAGAACAAAGATGAGAGGAAAAGAAAGGGGCATGCATTTTTCCCAAGGGAGGACTCCATCTCTTCTGAAGTATAATATTTTATAGTGTGATTCTAGGTCAAAACAAAATTTTCTAAAAACTAAATTTAATTTTCTAAAAATTTCAAAAACTACCTTGCTAAAAATTGATTTTTAGAAATACTCAATCCTAAACTAATTAAAACACGCAGGGAAGGTTGAAATTAGCGTTTTTTCTCATTTTCAATTTTAAAGTAGTTTCTCAAAAAACATTGACAAGAATAGGTTTTTAATTCATTTTTTCGACAAATCATGCATAAAAATATGTATTATCTATATGTATATCTACAATGCAAAGATTATGCATGATGAATTTCCCTTGAAGGCTTTGTCAAGGTTTCTCAAGCTCTGCAATAGTAATTGAAAATTTATGACATTGGGTTCCATTCCATGCATCAGTTTCCAGCTACTGTAATTGAGGGGCTTGAATTGAGGACTAAGAATTACATGAAGCATACATTACATTGATTATTTGTCTGCATGCATATAGTACATTGGCATGATGTTATATGCCTCTTTTTGTTACAGTTAAGAATAGCTAACGGCCAATGAGCTTCACCACCCATGCACCTCCCAAGTAAAGACCCAACAGTGGGGCTGCCAATAATACTTGCGTCAATGGATCTGTTGATGGTGTAAGGACTGCAGCCGCTATCACTGCCCCGACCACGACATACCTCCAGATAGACAACATTTGATCTCCTGAAACTAAACCAAGTTGACCCAAGAGAAGTTGTATGACCGGAACCTGTAAATGAAGGAACACATGAGGGAATTTGCACGTGAAATAAAAACCAAAATTTGCATGAAAAAACAGCATTCAAACACATACCTGGAAAGATAAGCCTGTGCTAAACATAAGCACTAAAACAAACTCAAAATACTGGTCAATAGACCACAGAGATTCCACAGCCCCTTGTGCATAATTAACAAAAAAGTTTAAGGCTGCCGGAGTGAGAACTAAATAAGAGAACCCGATGCCAGCATAGAAGAGCACAGAGGAACCCAAGACAATGGGACCCAAGAACTTCCTTTCATCCCTTGTTAATCCAGGCACAACAAATGCAATTATCTCATAAAGAATGACAGGGCTCCCCAGTAAAATGCCACAATATCCAGAGACCTGAATGTTCAGGTTGTTTCCATCAGCGAGTTTGAAGTCACAAATTTTGCAATGAAAACCTAGTGAAAAAATTGACTCTTGATTGTGAGGTAATGATAACAAGAAAAACAAACAAGATGCTAGACTGAAGCAAAAAAAGTGCTGATGTAAATCATCGTCCAACTGACTTGAGCGAGATTCAAGCAACTGAAAAAAAAAAGACCCACATACGCAAACCTTAGAGATTCAAGCAACTTAACAAAAAAAAATACCCACATACGCAAACCTTAATATGTACAAGCACATCCAAACACCAAACATGAAGCACCCAGGATGATGTTTTCTGCACACATGCATGTATTTTGGTCTTGTCATATATGCGTTTAAGCCCACATTGGTGCTTACAGTGCCCACCATATGGCCCATTGAAGAAGAAATCGTAGTTGGACTTATAAAAAATTCATGAGCACAATCTTTATTTGGGATGATGATGATGTGTCACTATTATCAATAGACGGAAGCCTTGGGTCACTGTTGCTTATAATGTACATGGAGACCATAGAGCAACTAATAAATTATAAAGCAACTACAGCTAACATGCCCCACAGAATCATGCATGATTAGTAGACATCTGAGGAGTCGTACAAGTTGTAGAACACCTGGCATCAACCCTGGTGTTGACAGCAAATTCTTTGAAATGAAATTCCAGATAAATATTGATTGCTTTTACAGAAGTTTAGACTCCAAACAGATAATGAAACTGTTACATTAGAAGAGTATCATCACATGGGTTATATACCTAGTGAATGTTTTTACAAAATCATCGTGTAGATTCATTATAAAGGTCTTAAATTAATTCAAAAGGAAGGAATTCAACAAATCCAATTTCAGTCTCAACCATCAATATTGACTTTACTAATTTGCTATCCTCAAACTTCTATGTAATACATACCAAACTAAGCTATCGTCTGTGAAGTACATTTTTATCTGATATTTAATTTCATTAATCTAAGGCCAGGAAATCCTAAGTACCATAACCAGCAAATTTTCATATTCTCGGTTGCTGGGAAGGGGCAGACTGGAGATGGTCACAGCCTTCTTCCCTTTCCATGAAGTGGTAGCACTCAGGACTCAAACCCACACATATCCATGTTGAAATCCGATCTTTACTATACATCACGCAATGGCTTGGAGATGCTACAGATCCCCAAATAGTAGTGTTCTTGGTTCTTATAATTTTCTTGTCATTGTAGCCACAATTAATAAAAGTAATACATGGCCTTTTTCTTCGAATTCAAAAGTTGTCTTTAAATGTTAACTTTAGTTTTTCTTTCATCACACACTAGAAAAAAGAAAAGGTAAGATTTGTCCACATCAAATTCATATTCTCTAAAGATCTCCATTTCATAATTGGTGTATGACTTCTTTTCTAAATCTCTAAATGTCTCCTCTTGAGGATCTGTTTGGATAAAGTTCAGCTCAGTATCATCAATTTGACTCATTTGTTGCTTAAAGAAGGAAGTGCATAACCCCAGACATATTTATTAGAGTTTCAAAAATGTTTGTGACATTTTATTAGAAATTGACTCCCGTCACCACCCAAATGATGCAGATACGTTCTAGAATAAATAGCCAATCAGGTGAAGCCTGCTGCTTGATTACCTAGAAATTCATGAGCTATTCTTCCACCCTTTTTCATCAATCTGGAAAACTAAAATACAAAATTTCATAGAATGCCTGATGTTGGTGCTGTGAACTTTGTCAGGGTAAACAATATAGTAACCGAAGATGCCAACTTTTTGACTTGTCAGTTGCAGCTCACTGGCCGACAAATGACAAAGGATCCCAGTACGTTGGGTAGAGTCATTACAAGGGAAGTTGGTATGTCTGAAAAGCTGAATTTTAGGGCATCATTTGCAGACCAAACTAGAAGAGAGAGTAACTGCAAGTGGCCCAATTCATTGTAAAATGAACTCCAACACACTATGGATGTAGCCTTGCACCAGGACATGGGCATGGTAACTAAATTTTCTATTTAAGATTACATGTTTGCTGACCCCTGTACTGGATTATGGGTCTAGAGCTTGATAGTTCTGTAATTCCGGTGAGCCATACAACCCAAAAACCAAAATACATTAACACTAGTTCACACATGTTCATATTTGTATTTATCACTTAAAGATTCAAAAACATAAAAAATATGTATATGTACTTTTAAATGCATGCATGTGTAAACGCCTTAAGTGTAAGAGGGCCTTGAGGATCCTAGTGACCCACGAGCCAACAGCCACCATGCCCTTTTCCATAAACCCCAAACTTGTTACCACGGTCCAACTACCACATTAAGATGTCAACAAATTGATCATCTATTGCAACTTTCTAACTTGTTTCCCCAAATTGAGCATATTGACAAAAGAATGTGATACATGTTTCACAGTTACCGTGGAAACCGCTGACTGAGTCATAAGATTCAGTACCTTAATTCATTATAAAAACTTAACTTGTGATAATTGTTTGATACTGAACACTATAAGAAGCTAACTCATTGTTTTTTATGTTGAATGCTATTTTTATGATTATAAATTTATATGATAGTGACTGAGCCGAACAGCTAGCGAGGAAGTTTTTCCTTTCCTTGCTATGCTGTTTGATTTTTAGGAGTTGCTAATGCCCATAGTCACATGCAGATGATTGTTAAAATGTAACATATACATAATATAATAATAATATGATATATTATTATTATATTGTATATAGATTTTCCTATTTTTATTTATTTTTATTTATTTTTATTTATTTTTATTTTTTTATGTTATTTACGTTATCTAGTTCACTTAGAACTAGATAATGGGCTTTGGTCAAGTTCCAGTTGGAACTTGACCAAGCAATCTAGTCGTTGGAACTAGTCCAACCGCTAGATTGCTAGCCGTTGGACTAGTCCAACGACTAGAAGGGAGAGCTCCTTATGAGCTCTCCCCATTGCTCTTGTATAAATAGGGGTTCAGCCCCCTCTTGTAACTTCACTTCTTGTAATGCTTTTTAAGCATTTTCTTACATAAATAAAAGTGTGTTATTTATGTGTTTTTTCCATTTTTACCCTTTTGTGGGATTTGCTTAAAGTGTCTTTTAGACACTTCCTTTTGAGTGATCCAAGTGCATTCGTGGAAGATCACCATTTCATTACATGGTATCAAAGCCGCGGGATTATTAGATCTTGGAGAAAGGCTGGCTCGGTTTTCGTATCCCTTGTGCAAAAGGTGTGTTATCACCTTATTCTTGCAAAGTGTTTAGTCACTTGGAGAGAAGTGTTTTATCACTTCATTATTGGCTGCAAAACACATCATTTGAAGTGCTTCAACATCTTTTGTATTGTATCTCTTTCCCTTCTCACATTTTTTTCATTTCTTTTCTTTTATCTTTTCCTTTTCTCTTCTTGTAAATGATGGATGACAATGATAAAGTCACCATCATCCCTATGAAATTAAGCGACACAAATTATGTAACATGAGTTTCAATCATGAAGCACCATATATGGGGTAAAGGCTTATGGGGGATTGTGGATGGTTCCGATTCGGAACCTAAACTATCCCTTACTAAGAAAGAGAGAGATAAAGAGGTCCCATTATTAGAAGAGGAGAAAATCAAGGCTCTAGCCTCCTATGAAAAAAAGTGGAAAGAGTGAAGAATGGGACATGCGAAAATAATGTCATGGCTTATCAATAGCGTTGACATTAAAAAATGTTCCAGTCTTGCCAAGTTTGAACATGCTAATAAGGCATGAGAATATTTGAAAAATATCTATTTCCTTAAAGATATTGCATGTGTGCAATCTTCAAGAGAATGTTCGAATGAAGACTCAAGGAGATAAATCAATTCGTGAATATTACAATGGGTTGTCCGAACTCTTGAAAGAACTATCTCTTTTGGAACCAAAATGTCATTGTGCCGAAGACATTGAGCTTCACCAAAAGCAACTCGATGCTGAACACTTTTACCAGTTTATAACTGGATTAAGACCGAAATTTGAGTCCACCAAATCGGCCCTCCTTCACCGGAGAAAAGTTCCTTCTATTGTAGAAACTATTGAAGAATTAACAATGGAGAAAAATCGTTTCCAAAAAAGTTTCTCTAAAGTTGATGATGATACCGTCCTAAATGTATCTAGGCCTCGGAATCATACTCACACTTACAGGCCACCTCATTTTGGGAGGCAGAATGGTGAGTTTGACAAAAGAAAAGTTATTTTAAACCACTGTCATGAACCGGGGCACTATAGGCCTCAATGTCCAAAGTTAAAGAAAAGAGATGAAAATAAGGTTGCATCAGTTGAAGCCGAGCCAAAAGATCAAGATGCACCCGCTTCTATGACTCAACTTATGAAGATTCTTCCGCCGAAGCCTCAACTGGAGCAGCAGTCGCATCTGTATCCGGTCCAGGTAACTTTCCTTGGCATTTAGATTCTGGTGCCTCATTTCATATGACCCCAAATTATAAATGTTTATCCGAATGTCTTAAAAATAATTCAAATATTTTAAAAGTCTTTACAGCAGATGGAACATCTCTCGAAATCAAAGGAATTGGATGTTTTAAAATAAACAAAACTTTTTGTATTCCAGAAGTTAGATATATCCCAAAACTAAATTTAAATCTCTTATCTGTTTCTCAAATTTCTGATTATGGACGTAATATATCATTCTCTTCTGATGGTTGCTGGATACAGAATCGTCAGTCAGGGAAGCTGATTGGGGAAGGCCATAGAAAAGGAGGGCTATATTACATGGACTTTTTGGAACTACCAAAAAATGTTTTTTGTTTAAATGTTCAGAATTTGAAAACAGACTTATGACATAAAAGACTTGGCCATCCTCATATGTCTAAAATCTAATTCTTTCGAAGTTTGGGAAAATTTTGTAAATCTAAAAATTTTGCTTGTAAAGACTGCATTCTTGGTAAAATGAAAAGATTACCATTTTCTAGTAGAACATTTGTCTCTACAAAACCCCTTGAGTTAATACATTCGGATGTTTGAGGACCTGCACCAGTTATTTCTAAAGGCGGTTTTGCATATTATGTCATCTTTGTTGATGATTTTTCTAAACATACTTGGATTTATTTTCTTAAACATAAATCCGAAGTTTTTTTCCACTTTCAAATATTTCATAAAATGGTCACAAACAAATTTCAAAACAATATCTTCATTTTTCGCACAGATTTAGGGGGAGAATTTATGTATGGAGAATTTAAAAACTATATTAATTCATACGGCATTATTCATCAACGATTTTGCCCAAATACCCCTCAACAGAATGGTCTGGCAGAACGCAAACATCGTCACATTATGGAGACCACTCGGACTTTGCTAATCGTAAGTCAAGTGCCTAAAGGGTTTTGGGCTGAAACAACTCTAACTGCCACTTATCTCATAAATAGAATGCCATCTTCTTCTTTAGAAAATATATCTTCGATTGAAAAACTTTATGATGTAGCTCCAGATTACTCCAGACTAAGAATGTTTGGTTGCAAATGTTTTGTATTTACAGACAAGAACCATAAATTCTCTCATCGTGCAATCCCATGTGCTTTTTTAGGATATGCTGAAAAAATAAAAGGGTACAAATGCTATGATCTTTAAAATGGTAAATTATATGTGTCAAGAAATGTGACCTTTCTTGAAAAAGAATTTTTTTTTTAAAGTAAAAAATCCAAGAATATTACTGAATACAACAACAACAACAACAACAACTACGCCTTCATCCCAAAACAATTGGGGTCGGCGATATGAACCAAAAAAGAAAATCATTCTGGGTCTCCCACATGAATCCTTCTCCTCCAATCATTTCTATCCAATGCCATGTCCTCGGTGAGGTTCAAATCATTCATATCCTTTCCTATCACCTCCATTCATGTCTTCCTAGGCCTACCCCGACCTCTTTTAACTAATATATTTTCCCATTTCTCCATCCTTCTAACTGGAGCATCATTAGGCCTTCGCCGAATATGTCCAAACCACCGTAAACGATTCTCTCTCATCTTATTTTCAATGGGTGCAACGCCTACCTTCTTTCGTATCTCCTCGTTCCGAATCTTATATTTTATTGTATTTCCACACATCCATCTCAGTATACGCATCTCAGCTACACTCATTTTTTGAATATGATGTCTCTTGGCAGCCCAACATTATGTACCATATAGTAAAGCGGGCCTAATAGTCGTCCTATAAAACTTTTCCTTCAACTGCAATGGCATTCTACGATCGCACAACACTCCAGTTGCACTTTTCCATTTCATCCACCCAACCTTTATCCTATGATTTACATCTCCATCAATTTCTCCATACTTTTGAATGATAGATCCCAAATATGTGAAACAATCATGCACCGGTATTTCTTGCTCACCAAGCTTCACTACACTCCCATCACTACTTCGTTGCTTACTAAACCGACATTCCATATATTCTGTCTTGCTCTTACTCAACTTAAAACCTCTTGCTTCCAATATCTGTCTCCATAATTCTAACTTAGCATTAACCCCAGCTCTAGACTCATCAATCAAAACAATATCATCAGCAAACAACATACACCATGGCACATTTTCTTGAATTGATCTTGTAAGCTCATCCATCACTATAGCAAATAGGAAAGGGCTTAAAGCAGATCCTTGATGTAACCCAATCGTTATAGGAAAATTGGTTGTCACCCCTCCACAAGTGTGGACATTGGTTACTACTCCTTCATACATATCTTTAATTATACTAATGTATTTGAGAGAAACACCTTTCTTCATCATTGTCCACCAAAGAATATCCCTAGGTACTCTATCGTATGCCTTCTCCAAATCAATAAAAACCATATGCAAATCTTTGTTTCTCTCTCTATTTCTCTCAATAAGTTGTCTAAGAAGATGTATAGCTTCCATAGTTGATCTTTCAGGCATAAAACCAAATTGATTCTCCGATATCATGACAATCTTGCTCAACCTAGACTCAATCACCCTCTCCCAAAGTTTCATAGTATGACTCATGAGTTTTATACCACGATAGTTTGTGCAATCTTGTATATCACCCTTATTCTTATATAGAGGCACCAAAGTACTCTTCCTCCACTCATTAGGCATCTTATTTGTCCGCCAAATCTTGTTAAAAAGATTTGTCAACCATTCTAAACCTTTCTCTCCCAAGCACTTCCAAGCCTCGATAGGTATACCATATGGGCCAACTGCCCTTCTTGATTTCATTTTCTTCAAAGCCTCTGCAATTTTTTTCTTTTGAATCTTACGCATGAAGTCACGATTCATTTCATGAAAAGGAATGGAGAAGTCTCCAAGATCCTGAGCATGACTTTCATTAAATAGCTTACTGAATATTCCTTTTTAATTGATTTAACTTCAAAATCAAGTAAAGAGGATGTTGAATGTAACTCTGACAATGATTAAAGTCCTACTATCTATGAAAATAATAGTGAAGACCAAACCAGTAGGGATGTTAGTTTACAATATTCAAGACGAAGAATTAGAAAGCAACGACCTTCATGTGCGTTAAAAAGATTTTCTGAAGCTCCTCATCGCAGGACTTCTAGAATCTCTAGACCTAAAAAATTTGTCTCTTATGAATCTTTTTCACCCTCGTATAGGGCAGCCCTTGCATTAATTCAATCCTATGTTGAACCTTCCTCATACTTTGAAACAAAAAATCATGAAGAATGGATTGAAGCTATGAAAATAGAGTTAGATGCATTAGAGAAGGCCAACACTTGGTCCATCCAAGACTTGCCTCTTAGAAATAAACCTATAGGTTGTAGATGGGTCTATAAAGTCAAAACCAAAAGTGATGGGACCCTCGAAAGGTATAAGGCACGACTCGTGGCCAAAGGCTATGCTCAAGAGTATGGTATCGACTACGAAGAAACCTTTGTTCATGTGGCCCGAATGACCACAGTTCAAACTTTAATTACTTTAGCTTCTATAAAAAAATGGCCTATATTTCAAATGGACGTCAAAAATGCCCTTTTTAAATAGGAGTCTTGTTGAAGAAGTGTACATAGAAGCTCCGTCGGGTATCAGTCTTCCTAAGGGTAAAATTCTTCGTCTTAAGAAAGCTCTTTATGGTTTCAAACAGGCACCAAAAGCCTGGTATGACAGATTTAGTTATGTTATGACTGATATTGATTTTCGTTCTTGTTTGACTGACACTGCCTTGTTTATTAAGCAATATGATGCAAGTATCATCATTCTTCTTCTTTATGTGGATGATACGATCATCACTGAAGGTGACAAACAAGGAGTTGTCAATATCAAAACTCTTTTTAAAACTCATTTTGAGATGTCTGACCTAAGACTATTACGATATTTCATAGGAATAGAAGTTGCTTATTCCCCTAGAGGGTATTTGATATCTTAATCTAAATTTGCCTTTGATATTGTTTGCAGGTCTGGCATTACAGATGATAAGAAAGTAGATACTCCAGAAGTAGTTAATGTTAAAATGAAAATTGATGATGGAGAACGACTTGAGAATCCTACTCCGTTTAAACAACTTGTTGGAGCACTTTCCTACCTTTCCATCACTCGACCAGACATCGCACATGTTGTACACACAGCTAGCCAATTTCAGCATGCTCACACCTTTGTTCACATGGGAGCAGTTTTACGTATTGTAAGATATTTAAAGAGTTCCTCTCACGAGGACTCTTCTTGTCTGCATCATCATCTTTAGATTTAATTGTTTATACTGATGCTGACTGGGGAGGTGATCCTAATAATAGGCACTCAACCACTGGTTTCTATGTGTTTTTAGGTGAATATCTCATATCGTGGAAGTGCAAGAAGCAGCAGAAGGTTTCTCTTTCCTCCACTGAAGCTGAATATAGAGCCATGACAACCACCACAATGGAAGTTGTTTGGCTCAGACGACTGCTAACTGATATGGGAGTTGAAGCAACATAAGTCTCACGCATGTGTTGTGACAACAAAAGTGCAATCTACATCGCAAGGACTTTTCATGAACGCACCAAACACATAAAGATGGATTGCCACTATGTCAGAGAGGAGTACTTGCATGGCACCATTGATCTGCCATATGTTACATCATAATACCAATTAGCAGATTTCTTCACCAAACCTCTTGTAGCTCCCAGATTCCATTTCCTTTTAGAAAAACTTTCGCTCATTGTATCGTAAGTTTGAAGGGGAGTGTTAAAATGTAACATATACATAATATAATAATAATAATATGATATATTACTATTATTATATTGTATATATTTTTTCCTATTTGTATTTATTTGTATTTATTTTTATTTTTTTATGTTATTTACATTATCTAGTTCACTTAGAACTAGATAATGGGCTTTGGTCAACCAAGCAATCTAGTTGTTGGAACTAGTCCAACTGCTAGATTGCTATCCAACGACTAGAAGGGAGAGCTCCTTATGAGCTCTCCCCATTGCTCTTGTATAAATAGGGGTTCAGCCCCCTCTTGTAACTTCACTTCTTGTAATGCTTTTTAAGCATTTTCTTACATAAATAAAAGTGTGTTATTTATGTTTGTGTTTTCCATTTTACCCTTTTGTGGGCTTTGCTTAAAGTGTCTTTTAGACACTTCCTTTTGAGTGATCCAAGTGCATTGTGGAAGATCACCATTTCATTACAATGATAACATGCTCACTACAAGTTTATACCTTAAACAATTTTGAAATATTTTATGCATACATACATATATATAATAAAACATAAAACATGCACAGAAGTATCTAATATATCAAATATGATTATGTCCAGATATCAGAGCACCTAAAAGCACCAGCATTGACAAGGTTTGCTGGGGGATTTTGAAGCATCAATGCTAGATAGGTGGAAGCCAAAAAATTATAGTAAATATGTCCGTTAATAATAAATTTACACATCATGACAAATCATATTTTCGGAGGTGTTTCTATCCTATGTTCAATTGTCCTCATATCCTTTTAACTAGACAATAACGTTTAGCATCTGCTTTTACTTGTTCTGAAATCATTTTCAGCTGCCAACAAATTTTCACTCTGACAAGTATGATCCAATAGGCTCTGTTTGGGAGCCAGAGATGAGAGGGGGGATGGTATTTAATGAGGATTTAATAAATAACACCTACCCCCACATGTGCTTGAGTGGTGTTGGAAGTGGAGATGGGGTGCTTGAGTGGTGTTGGAAGTAGAGATGGGCCATTTTCAACTGCATCTTCACAAGGATGTTGACAACTCCAGCCTCATCTCCCATTTCTTTTTCCACTCCCATCACCCCTCTCATCTCCTCACCAACACCGGCTTCCAAACAGAGCCTTACGTGTGCATGTGTGTGTGTGTGTATAGAGCGAGCAAGAGAGAGAGAGAGTATATTCAATGGTGTGGACATGAGATATGAGGAAGGGAAAGAACTGATTTACTGTCTGCAGGTGGTAGTTATTCAAGACATGGTGGGAGACCTGGTTAAAATGTAACTAGAGGATTTTCAGGGTGAAGGCCAAACTGTTAAAACCTGCCTCGTGAACTGTGCCATGTTAAAGAGAAAACAAGAGAAAGCCAAAAGCAAAAGGAGAAGAATAGAAAACTAAATGGGTTGTGATTCTCTTAGGTCGCGCCCTCTTTTATATAATGAAATATGTATTGGACAAAAATACCATTAATGATAATGGGTATATTACAAATACATATACAGATTTATACATGGACAGAAATACCCCTGTCAACGTGGTCATATTTCTAACATGCCCCCTCAAACTGTACTTGGGGTAGAAATCACCATGGACAGTTTGCCTTTGAGATGCCAATACCGAGCAACTGAAAGTGGCTTTGTAAAGAGATCCGCTATTTGATCTTCGCCTTCAATAAATAGGGGTTGAATCTCTTGACTCTCAATCTTCTCTCTAACAAAATGTTGATCCAATTCAACATGTTTCATCTTACTGTGTTGAACAGGATTGAGGCAATTGCAACCGATTGTCACAAAAAGGCAAATATTTACTAATGTGCTGATGTAATGCTGTGAGGAGATGCCTAATCCACAAGACTTCCGAGGTTACTGCCGCCATGGATCTATATTCAGCCTCAGTACTTGATCTTGCTATTGTACATTGTTTTCTACTTGCCCAAGAAATCAAATAGTCACCAAGGAAAACTCCATAACCCGTAACTGACCTAGTAGAAGGATCTCCTGCCCAATCTGAATCGGAGTAAGCCAACACAGTCAATGGTATATCATTGGATTTGACACCACATTGATAAACTAATCCATCCGTAATAGTGCCTTTGATATAGCGCAAAATCCTTTTGGCTGCCTCCATATGACTTTGTTTAGGTGCATGCATAAATTGAGATATTTGGTTTATTGCAAAAATCAAGTTTGGACGTGTAAACGTTAAGTATTGCAAGACACCCACTAGGCTTATAAACATTCACGACTCTTCAAGTTCTTGGTCATTAGGCATGTCATCCGCCAATTTGGTATTGGTGGAGATTGGCATTGAAACCGGTTTACAATCCTTCATTCCAAATCTGGTGAGTAGATCAAGTGCATACTTTTGTTGTACAAGAGTCATTGACTTTTCAGTATAGTCTATCTCTACACCCAGGAATTATCTCAAGTCACCCAAGTCTTTCATATGAAATTTCATGCCAAGAACACTCTTCAACACCTCAATACGTGACACATCACTGCTCATAATGATAATGTCATCGACATATACTAAAATAATAGTAATATGCACTTGATCATAATGCAAAAATAGCGAGTAATCACACTGACTAAGGGAAAACCCCAAGGCACAAAGATTCTTACTGAATGTTTCAAACCAACCCCTTGATGTTTGTTTTAGACCATATAGTGTTTTTTTCAATCTAAGGACTGTAGTGGATGGATTCGCTTCTGAATATTCAGGTGGATGATCCATGTAAACTTCCTCATCGAGGACACCATGCAAGAAGGTATTCTTTACATTTAACTAGCTAATCTTTCATCTATGCATGGCCGCAAAGGATAAAACAAGACGAATGGTACCCATTCTCACGATTGGGTTGAAAGTTTCGTCAAAATCTAAACTATGTTCCTGGGTGTATCCTTTTGCAACAAGTCGCGCTTTATACCTCTTTATGCTTCAATTTGCCTTATATTTGATCTTATACACCTAGCGGCATCCAACTATATTTTTATCCTTTGGACGTGGGACAACTTCCCAAGTATCACATTCATGGAGAGCATAAATCTCTTTGTTCATGGCCTCAATCCAACGAGGACTTTAGGAAGCTTCACGGTAAGTTTTGGGCTCAGCTTTAGATATTATATTTGCGGCAAAAAGCTGAAATTCTGCTGAAAATGAATCATAACTCACCCATTTTTCTGGAGGATGCCTGGAACGTGTAGACCTTCTGAACTAATCATGAGTAGTTGATGCTACTATACCACTTGTTGCTAGATGATCTGAGGATTATTCTGACTCTAAAATTGGAGAGGGCTGCTGCCTGATTAGACATGGGCTGCTTATCACTCATACCTCCTCTCCTGACATAAACATATGGAAAAAACTGAAAATTGTCAAGATATTTGTTTGACTGATCTTGCTGAATGGATGACAATGATCTGGCTGATTCAAAGTCAGCGCCCATCAATTGATTTTGATCTGATGCAACTACCTTGGTAGCTGGCCAATAGAACTTGTGGCTGCTTATTTAATTTGTTTGAGGAACCACCTTTGATGATGAATCATTCTCATGAAAGACGTCTCTAGATATGACCAGCTTTTGAGTGGTTGGATTGAAGCATCTGTATCTTAAATATTCATCATCATAACCCATAAATTGGCATTCATGCGCTCTTGGAGATAACTTATTACGCAAAGAGTTATCAATATGCACAAAACATTTACCATCAAACACATGCATTAGGGAATAATCAAGTTGTTTGTCAAATAGTAGATAGTATGGTGACCATCCTTCAAGATTAGAGAGAGGCATACAGTTAATGCAATACACGACTGTATGAAAGGCTTCTCCCCATAAGTCCTTGCTTACCTTTGACTCTGTTAACATAGTTAAAGCAGTTTCTACCATGTCCTTGTGCTTCCTTTCAACTGTCTCATTCTGTTGAGATATTTTTTGACAAGATACCTCACGCAAAATATCATTTTCATTCAACAATTTGGTAAAAGCCACTAACATATATTCACCGCCTCCATCGCTACTGAAACGTAGGATTTTTTGAATAAATTGGGTTTCAAGATAGGTCTTATATCTTTTAAAGGTTTCAAACACTTGGTCTTTGCTTTTCAAAAAATAGATCTAGGTATACTTAGTGAAGTCATCAATAAAAAGAACATAGTAATGAGAATTAGACATAGACACATACGGAGCAGGCCCCAGACATCAGAATGAATCAACTCAAATGAAAACGAAGATCTTTTATTAGCAGAATCAAAAGGTAGAGTATGGCTCTTACATAAACGACAAGTGGAACATGAAAGAGAAACTTTAGATATCTTATTGTTCAAAGGAATAAGACCTTTATTACATAAAGTTTAGACAAAACTCAAATTGCAATGACCTAGTCTACGATGCCAAAGTTTGACTTCAGAAGAGATTCGACCAGCTTCAGACACAAGCACGGCAGGACTTCAACATGAACTATGAATTGGACTTGTTAGAGCTTTGTTAATAACATAAAGACCTCTAACTCTTTCTACTTCAGCGAGGATCTCCTTCGTGAAAGGGTCCTTCACAGAAACACAAAGAGCAAAAAAGACATCATATTTTATTTGATTTATCAACTGAGAAATAGAAATGAGATTACGACGGATGTTAGGAACAAGGAAGGTATCAGGTAGATATAGATTTCCACGACTAGTAGGAATGATGGTGGTTCCTATATGTGTAATGGGATGATGTTTTCTATCACCCGTAACTATACTATTATGACCAACTTGCATGGGATTGTACACATTAGTCCCAGAAGCTGGATAGCTACCTTGAAATAAAGAATTGTCTTGATAAGATGATTGGGTGCTTGGCCTGGGATTCGCTGAAGGCAGATAAGGCTTGAAACATGCAGTATATGATACAGTTGGCAGTTTAAAAGTTGAAACATAACGTCAATAACAATTTGTACATGTGTTACAACCCTTCTTACCACACATCTGACATGTGGTATTTGAATGTTGCTCACTCGTTGGGTTAGGAAGTATGCCTCTTCCTTGACCTGTGTAACCATCATGTCCTCTACCTCGGCCACCTCTAATCGAATTGGAGAAGCCACGACCAACATTAGCAGTCACCATTACTTCATGATGCATGGATTGATTATCGTGCTTCCCAGATATAATGAACATGGATTCATATTCAAGAACTGAAGATATAAGTTCATCAAATGGTAGTCTAGGTTTCTGACTCATGTACATGGCAATGAAGGTATTGTATTCCGAACCTAGACCTCTTAAAGTCTGAGTGCATATATCAAGATCCTCCAAGGGACTGCCTATTGCTGCCAACTGATCTGCAATGAACTTTATTTAAGAACTCAACAACACTTGAGTCTCCTCTCTGTAACGAGCCAAATTCTGTCCTGAGATGATAGATCTTTGGTGTTGACATCTGTTTGAACCACTTGTGAAGAATCTTCCACAAATCACGAGCAGAAACTCTTGTAGAGACCTGTAGTAGAACCTCCTGCGACAATGTTGTTGTGATGTATGCAACCACAGCCTGATCATTTTTTCGCCGGGCAGAATAGGTTGGGTTCTTTGACAAGATTGTTTTCACATCTTCACCTTCTTTGGCTCCCACTTGTATCTCAGACACAAATTCAGGAGAAGGAACTTCAGATCCATCGAGATGTCCCATCAAATCATGACTGTTGATGAATGGTATGATTTTCTTTTTCCAAGTGATAAATTTGGTTACATTTAATTTATCAGTGACTAGCTGGCTTAGGAAGGAGAAGTTAATTGGGCTAGAGGAGGGCATGGCAAGAAGAATAAGAGATTTTACTAGGATCAATTACAAATGGACAATACAAAAAGAACAAAAGCAAGAAAAGAACCAGAAACACAGATAATCAAATATGACATCAGCAGCATTTTTTTTTACTGCTGCAGAAACGACCAGAAAAATCAGATCGTGAGAAAAAGGATGTTTTTCCTCTTGTTTCTTCGATAAGCTTCGACTTTATAACTTTTCCTCTCTTTTTTTTAAAGGAATCCTTTTTTTTTATCGTCTTTTTTTTGTTTTTTGATTTGGATCTGCTTGTTGTTGCTACAGATGAAATCGGTGGGACTGAACTATAAGAAGAGTTTTTTTTTTTTTTGAAAAACTATGGCTTGGTATTCTTTAAAGAAGATAACGATAAGAGGATATTTGAAAAGGTTGGGAAGCAACCAGATTAATGATAGATGGATATTGATTCAGGAAATAGAAGAGGAATAAAGAGAGAAGAGATGAGAACGATGACCTGGGTGATTCTTGGTTTCAAGAAAATAGGGTTTTAGGAAAGATATGAGATTAAGGTTTAGAAAGAATAAAGAAAATCTGGAAATCTAGGGTTTTAGAAAAGATATGAGATTAGGGTTTAGAAAGAATAAAGAAAATCTGGAAATCGGCAAACCTGAAACTTTATCAGCAGTGTCAGTGAATCTGCAGGGTCTTACTCTCACCTGAGATTTGATACCATGTTAAAACCTGCCTTGGGAACCATGCCCTGTTAAGGAGAAAACAAGAGAAAGCCAAAAGCGAAAGAAGGAGAAGAATAGAAAACTAAATGGGCCGTGATTCTCTTAGGTCACGCCCTTCTCTTTTATATAATGAAATATATGTTGGATAAAAATACCCTTAATGATAATGGGTATATTACAAATACATATACAGATTTATACATGGACAGAAATACTCCTGTCAATGTGCTCATATTTCTAACACAAACATGTCCTCTCAGTTCAGTGTTAAGTGTTAATCTGGGCCAGAATTAAGTGGCCAAACTCAGAGTGTTCATGATTTTATCATAGATGTGGGGTTTAAAACTGCTTTTGATGGGTATGAACTTGTAAAATTTTCACTGTCTTGCTTCCTTTTGCTGCAACTCAGGTACCATATGTTGCATACCTTGTACAGTGACAACATGTCACCTATTATCTTGTATTTGCTGCTTATTAATAATACTTATCTTATTCTCAGATATATATATATATATATTTGTTTTGTGTGTGTGTAAAAAGGCTCCTGTAATAATGCTATCGGGGTTTTATTACATAATTTGAGTACAGTGCAAGTACGGCCATCAAGATAACAATGTAACGTCGTTTTAAAACTGAGTTCCATGGACATTACAATTGAAGTAAAAAGTTTATGCTATTAAAAGGAAACTGAAGTGTACATGATGAAGGAAAAACACCTCAAAGAAACTATTGAAGCAAGAGCTAGACCTTAGTAGAACAAAAGAGCAAGAAACCTTAAGGATTTATATATATGAACCTTCAAGGTAGTAAAGAAGAACTCCCCTGGAGATAGCTGCAAGAACCGAACTCCTTGTGAACTAACAGGAGCTTCAAGAAGCATTATCAATTCTTTAGAAAATGCAAAGCATCCTAAAATAGCTGCCCCAACTGCCAAAACTGAAACAAATATTCTTTCACGTAGTTCTTCCAAGTGATCAAAAATACTTATTTCTTTGTCATCAGGAAGAAGCTCTTTGCTAGGATAGAGCCAATTGTACATGGAACTCTCTCCATACTCCTGCTCCTTACTTTGTGGAATTTCTTCTTGCACTGCACCTGTCATATCCAACTCCACCAACATAATTATTAAAAACTCAAATAAGCAAATAGAAATATTCCTTTAAAAAAGCCAGGACCAAGTACCTAAAAGATTAAAAGGCTCCTAAAATTTGGAAGGTGAAAATACATCTCGGACAATTGTATAAAAGTAATCCAAGTATCCCATCATGTTGACACTGAACAGAATTATGATGACACTGTAAATGAATTGATGCCTTCTGATAGTCACTGAAATTGTTATTCACATTGCAGATGAAACCTTAGAAACAAAGGTGGTATGATTTATGCAAGACTCAAGATAGACCATGTAATTTCTACATAACAAGAATTGAGGACCAGAAAAGTGCATGCACAGCCTTATTTTAAATCTCTGGATATCCACTCCACTAAAAATACCAAAAAGAGAAGTGATTAAAACTTGAGGAAAGTTTTATTATCAAAATCATACCACAAAGGAATTACTATAAGAATGATACCGATCAGTACATTTGACACGCTAGAATAGTTCAGATTTTGCCAGAAAATATGCATTACAGTCAATGCAAGAATGAAATAAGAAGCCTTCATCATATTAGCACTAAACTATAATATTCGAGGAGCATCTCAGCCGGCCGAATGGAAGGAAAGATGTTCTTTGCGTAAAAGGCTTCTAATTACGTACCAATTCCCACACTCATTCATGTTGTTCTTCTTCATATTGTTCATTCACAGGTCCGTGTTCACTACGTTAGATGGGTGGTCCGGTCGCCGATCAGATCTCTGAGATTGACCAGCTGGGTTGGTTTGGCTCCCCGGGAAATCAACCTCAAAACAAGATAGGAATCCCCTTGAGTGGAACCTAGCCTTGCCAGGCCACACCACTGATTGGTTTCATTCTCCCAAGAGGCTCAAACAGCTAGCCCTCCCCCACCTGCCTCTGCCATCAATCTCCCTCTTTTCCCTTATATTCAATCATCACCAACTTTTGCCTAGTGGGCAGATTATTCAGTGACAGAAAAATAGATAGAATTGTCCTTGTACTACTGAAAAGGAGCAAATTTCTTTAGGCATCACATCTACATAATTTCCCTTTTGCCTCTAGGAAGGAGCAAATTGCTTTAGGCATCATATCTAAAATTTGATTCTGTTTTAAGGTCCAAGATGTTGCCACTTGCTAATAAAGCATGGGAATCAACCACAAAAATGCAACCTGTACCTTAAGATTCAAACTGACATATGGAGCCACTTGGTGATCCAGTTATGCAGCAAATAGATAGGTGAAAGACTAAGCTAAATGACTAGTTCCCTGACCACTTAGTGGTCGTGATACAGAGAGTCAAGTTTTTTTTTCATTACATGATTTAACATATTCCATAAACATCACCTAATCTGCTCTTCTTGGCAATTTTGGTTATTGAACTATACTTTTTATCAGCTCGACAGGGGCCAATTATTCCAATCATTTTTTGACACTTATAAGGTAAAAGACAAAAAAAATAAAAATATATATATAAAACTAGGCCTCAATAGAATTCAAAGCAAAGTAGTCATGCAATGGCAGTTGCATGGTTTTGATAGCTGCATGCAGATTTTGGGGGTTTTCTACCTTATGCCACAATAATCAATTGAAACAACAAGATGTATATATTCCCACATAAAATCAGTTGATTATCATGAAAGATAAGAAAGAGAACCTTCAAATGCATTTTCTCCAACCGTAAATTTGCTTCCTGACTTCCTCATTAAGTAACATACAGTCAATCAGTCTTTAGATGTTTCCTTCCAAACTCATGTTGTATCCTTTTGAACGTCCAAAATTTAGGGACTGCTAGTGTTACTATTTGGTAAAGCCACTTTAGGCATTATATACCCATTTTATAATCTAAGGCTTTAATTGACATGTCTTAAATTGAATTTACCAGTTTCAAAGGCTCTTAACTAGAAGACAAAACCTTGATTTAGAACGCATGATAAATACAAAATTTGGCTTCACATGACAATGATATTGCCTTTCTAATCTTAGAGGTGGCAATTGTTAAAATGTATTGTGTGTGTGTGTGTGTATATATATATATATATATATATTAGTGTATGTAAACTGCAATACCCGTCAGGGCTATTTCAGTCATTTTGGTTTGTAATAGGTGTCAGTCCACTAGGGACTGATGACTTGTTTTTTACTTTCTTTTTATTTTTTTTTTTATTATTTTATTTTTTATCGACTGTTGTGAAAGGCTGGTCCACCTAGCTGTTGGACCAGCCCCTTGAGCATGGGAGTGCCTATTTAAAGGCACTCCCTCCCTTGTATTGTTTTATGCTTGTTACTAAGCATCTTTGAATAAAGCTATATTTTTTACTTGTGTTCTTGCTCGCTTTTGAGCGATTGTATGTTAGCCCTTAGTGGCACTTTGTATTTGGCCCATTAGAGGCTTTTGTACTTGTGTATGTGCACCTTTGTAGTCACTTTGTGACATTGTATTTGTGCACTTGTTTCATTACATGGTATCCAAGCCTTCGGTGCACTTAGGTGAAAGCTTGTACGCAAAGAGGAGGATCGCGAGATTGGTGAAGCATTGGTTCGTTGCCTCAGGAAGCACGCCATCAAACTTCTTCAACACTTTTTTCTTGCTTTATTTTCCTTCTTTCTTCTCTTTTTTTTTTCCTCCACTACGGCCGATAAAGAAATTGTAATGGTTGTTCTCATCAAATTTGATGGGAAAAGCTACATGTGGGCCGCAGCGGTGAAAAGAATTCTCATGGGTAAAGATTTGTAGCATTTTGTTGATGGATCCACATTGGAACCACAATCAATTCTCACAAAATTGGTTGTTGAAACCGATGGTGAGTCCAAAGAAGAAAGCCTTGAGGGGATTGAAAGAGAAAAGGCTATGCTTGATTATAAAAAGGCCTATAAAGAGTGGAAAGTAGGTCATGTCAAGATTTTTTTCCTTTTTATGAGTAATATGTATGAGGAGCCTCGATAAGGCTTGAGAATATGTTAGACAAATATATACCCAAAAAGATGTGGCACACAAATGGGATCTCAAAGACAAGATACATAATTGCAAACAAGGTGATAAACCATGAAGAAATACTATAGTACCTTCAAAAGACTTTGGGATCAATTGGCTAAACTTGAGCCCATATGGGAAACTCCAAATGATGCTCAAGAATAAAATAAATAAAAGCATGAGGAACAATTATTCCAATTTTTTAGAGGACTTAGACCCGAATTTGAACAAGTTCGGGTCAATATTATTCATAGGAAAAAACCACTTCCCTTGCATGAAGTCTTGGCTCAAGTATGCATGGAGGAGACATGACTAAAATCTATGTCTGAATCTAAGGAGACAACAACAACAACAAACAACAACAACAACAACGCCTTCATCCCAAAACAATTGGGGTCGGCGATATGAACCAAAAAAGAAAATCATTCTGGGTCTTCCACATGAATCCTTCTCCTCCAATCATTTCTATCCAATGCCATGTCCTCGGTGAGGTTCAAAGCATTCATATCCTTTCCTATCATCTCCATCCAAGTCTTCTTAGGCCTACCCCGACTTCTTTTAACTAATATATTTTCTCATTTCTCCATTCTTCAAACTGGAGCATCATTAGGCCTTCGACGAATATGTCCAAACCACCGTAAACGATTCTCTCTCATCTTATTTTCAATGGATGCAACACCTACCTTCTTACGTATCTCCTCGTTTCGAATCTTGTCTTTTATTATATTTTCACACATCCATCTAAGCATACGCATCTCAGCTACACTCATTTTTTGAATATGATGTCTCTTGGCAGCCCAACATTCCGTACCATATAGTAAAGCGGGCCTAATTGTCGTCCTATAAAACTTTCTCTTCAACCGCAATGGCATAAAGCTAAATTTACATTTTTAACATTATAACAATTTTTTTTTTAAAGAAGAAGACAATTCATGTAGCAAGGGTTTCTTTCTCTATGTCCTTCCCCTATCTGCTTCCCAGACTGAAGATCCTGCACAAAACAATCTTTAGATGAGGAGACACTACACCCATGGTCAGTAATTTGTGAAACAGAAAAAATATTTAAATTTAGTTTTGGGACAAGTCTAACTTTTGGAATAGAGAATTTCAAAATACTTTCAAAATTTGTTGGTTGTCTCAAGACCGGGTGCTAGTACAAATGTTTATAATTCACTCCATTTTTTAAAGCCTTCTAATGGGAAGCCTAGATATGATGACAACAAAAAAAGAACTATATTAACTTGTCATAATTATGGAGAATCGAGATATATTAGGCCATTGTGTCTCAAGTTCAAAGGAAAGGAAGACAAAAAAGTGACAACCATAGGAGAGTCTCACGAAGAAAAAAGTTGAACCAATAAAAATTCAAAATCTATTAGAACCATGTTCTCTCAAATCATGGAGGCCCTTCATCCACTAATCAAAAACTTCTCTTTTTCCGGTGCCGCGATTGTAATGAGACAAGGTACAATGGAACAATAGGGAAACAAACACAATGCCAACAAAGGGCTTTAATAAACTCACTTAAAGTTGGTCACTAATGGACCAAATACAATCTCAAAAGAGATAAAAATACCAAACAGCACAAGAGGCATACAAGCCTATAAGATGGGAAAAACTCTAGAGAAAACCCTCAAATGCTTCTAAAAGCATTGAAGAATAACAAGGGAGTGAGGCTCTATTTATAGAGCCTCACTCCAACACATGGGAGGCAGTCCAGCTCTTTGGTCTGCCTTCCAACAGTCATTATTATGACTGTTGGGTGGCAGTCCAACGTCTAGTTGGACTGCTGCCCAACAGTCATATTTTGTTTGTTGTGCACAACAGTCATATTTTTGACTGTTGTGCCTAAGCTGTATGGTAGTTTATTTATTATAATGTTAAATTACATTTCAGTCCCTAGTGGATTGTACTATATGATAAAAGACAAAAATACCCTTATCGAGTATTTGGATACAATTTTATTTTTAACACTCCTCCTCAAACTTATGGGGAAATCACTGAAAGTTTGCTAAGAAGATACAAAATTGAGGTAGTGGAAGAGCTTTGGTGAAGAAGTCTACAATCTAAAATTCGGACTGGACATATGGCAATGTAATGGTCCCCTTCAAATATTCTTCGCGAACATAGTGGCAATCCATCTCAATGTGTTTTGTTCGCTCGTGAAATGTGTGATTGTTGGCTATATAGATGGCACTTTTATTATCACATCATAGCTTTGAAGGTTCTGAGACATCAACACCCATATCGGAAAGTAGTGCTCTCATCCACACAACTTCAGTGATTGTGGTAGCCATTGCCCTGTACTCAGCTTCCGTAGAGGATAAAGATACTTTCTGTTGTTTTTTGCATCGCCAAGAAATGAGATAATCACCTAAAAACACACAAAAGCCAATAGTTGAGTGATGGTTATTGGGATCTCCTCCCCAGTCAGAATCAGTGTAAGAAATAAGACTTAAAGATGAGGAAGAGGATAAGAATAGTCCTTTAGATATAGTTTTCTTGATATATCGAACTATTCTTAATACTGCACTCATGTGGACGGTTGTGGGCGCATGTTGAAATTGACTTGCAGAATGTACGACATGCGCAATATTTGGCCTTGTAATGGACAGGTACATCAACGATCCAATAAGTTGTCGATAAAGGGTTGGATCATCTAATAATACTCCATCTTCAGCTCGCATTTTCGCATTTATTACTTCAGAAGTATCAGCATATTTTGTGTTCGTGATTCCTAAACGCTTAACAATATCAGCTGCAAACTTGATTTGAGATAAAATATATCCTCTGTTAAATTATGTAATCAAACTTGTAATTTCGTATATATATTTTATATATATAAGGTAATACATATACATATATATAATATATGTATATGTATTTACCAATTATATATATAAAATATATATAGTCATAGTAAGGGTAGTTTAGGAATTTTACACATATTCTTTTTCGAGAATATGTTTTTTGTATTTTCTTTTTTTCTTTTTCTTTTTCTTTATTTATTTTTTGCATTTAATGCATTGTACATGCATTGGGAGGGGCCCAACCCACTAGTCGTTGGACCCCTCCAACGGTCACATTTGTGACCGTTGGAGGGGCTCCAACGACTATGTGGAGCCCCTCCCAAGGCCTCCTCCAAAACCCTATATATATGGGCAGCTCCTCTTGTATTTTGGTAAGGGATTTGGGATTATAGCCCAACCTCTTTAGTGTTTATGAAACTTATGGGTGCAAGTGCACATTTGTGATTCGGTGTGTTGTGCTTGTTGTGCACAAGTGTTCTTGGGTGTGTATGTTCACACATTTATTCTTAAGGTTGTTGCGTTATCAACTAAAGTATCTTGTTGAAGATACTTTTACATGGTATCAGAGCCTCGTTGAAGAAGAAGAATTGCGACTCGCCTTCTTTTGCATTCCTCGGGAAACGTGCCTTCAAGTTTTTTGAAATCAAAGAGGATCATCTTCTTCGAGCAATATTTTAGGAGCCTCTTTTGTCAAGAAAGACGCAAAAAGTAATTAAGGTACATACTATCTCTTGCATTCTTTCCTCTCTAATGGGCGAAAAAGATTCCCATTTCTCTCTTGGGTTTAAGCTTAATGGCTCAAACTATCATGTTTGGGCCGGTAATATGGAAGCCCATATTAAAGGAAAGGGGCTTTGGGGTTACGTTCATGGATCCATACCGGAACCGGAACCCAAAATTACCATTGTTGAAGGAGGGGATATTAAGATCCTTGAAGGGGATGAAAGACAAAAGGCCCTTGAAGAGTATTCTAAGAAACATGATGATTGGGAAATGAAGAACTTCAAGATCTTATCTTGGATTTTCTCATCCGTTGAGACCAAGATAAATGCCAACATCATCAAATTTAAAAGGGCTTCTGAAGCTTGGGTATATCTTGAGAAAATGTACACCTCAAGAGATCTATCCCACAAGTACTTTCTCCAAAAGAGGGCTTTGACTCTCCAACAAAATGACATGACCATTCGGGAGTACTTTGCCGAATTATCCTCTATTTGGGACGAGCTCGCAATCCTTGAACCTAAATGGAGTGGTGAGGCAATCGAATTAAGGCACAAACAACTTGAAGAAGACCGGTTCTTCAATTTTTTAAATGGCCTTAGACCCGAATTTGAACAAGTTCGGTCCTCTCTTCTCTCCGCCTTCACATCCCCCTCACTCGAAGATGTTATCACCAAGCTAAGTGGTGAAGAAACCCGTATGGGAATTGGCAAAAATAATCCTAGCATTCTTGTTACTTCCTCTACTCAAGAAGATGGTGAAATGGCTAATGCCGTGTCAAGATCGGGAAATAACATGAGGACCTATAGACCTCCTCATTTCAAGAATCAAGGTCAAGGAGGAAATGATCAGTATGGCAAAAGAGACTATAGCAAAGTAACTTGCTATCATTGTAAAGAACCCGGACATATCAAACCCTTGTGTCCTAAATGGAAGAAATTGATTGCAACGGCTATGGCATCTCAAGTTGAAGAACGACCCTCTTTATCAAGTGAGTCTCTTTCTCTTCAACAAATCGTGGAAGCCCTACAACCTCTTCTCAAGGGAGGTACTTCCGGAGCCGCTATGTCATCCTCTTCCCCGGGTAAGACATCTTGGCTTTTAGATTCTGGGGCATCCTTTCACATGACCCCTAGTTATTGCACTCTTTCAAATTTTTCTAAAAATGCTTTTCCATCCTTTGTATCAACCGCGGACGGTACATCTCTTGAGATTAAAGGAATAGGTAATTTTGAAAAACAAGACTTCTTTGTTCCAAAAATTCGTTTTATCCCAAACCTTAACCTAAATCTTCTTTCTGTTTCCCAACTCTCGGACCATGGTTGCGATATAAAATTTTCTTCTAATAAATGTTGGATACAGGATCGCCAGTCCGGGAGATTGATTGGGAAAGGCTCTAGAAGAGGAGACCTCTACTACGTAGATTTTCTTCAAGTTCCCAAGAGTCAATTTTGCAACGTCGTCCAAAACAAAGACATTCATGTATGGCATAAGAGATTGGGTCATCCCAATATTGTTAAAATCTCGTATTTGCCTTTTGTTAAACATCTTTGTAAAAGTGACTTTTTGTGTAATGAATGCATTCTTGGGAAAATGAAATGTTTGCCTTTTCCTCAAAGATCCATGTTTACGACAAAACCATTTGAAATTGTCCATTCCGATGTATGGGGACCGGCTCCGGTAATGTCAAAAGGAGGTTTTTCATATTATGTGATCTTTGTGGATGACTATACTAGGTTTTGTTGGATCTATTTCCTTAAACATAAACATGAAGTTTTTTCAACCTTTAAAAGTTTTCACATGATGATTTCAAATCAATTCAATGGATGTTTAAAAATCTTTAGGTCTGACTCTGGAGGAGAATACCTCTCAAATGAATTTAAGAGTTATCTTGAAAATTTTGGAATTCTTCACCAAAAATCATGTCCGAAAACCCCTCAACAAAATGGGTTAGCCGAACGAAAGCACAGGCACATCATTGAAACAACTAGGACTTTGCTCATTTCTCAAAACATTCCAAAAAATCTTTGGGCTGAGGCAGCCCTTACCTCTGTCTATCTCATAAACCGACTTCCATCGAAAAATTTAAACAAAATTTCTCCCTTTGAAAAACTGTATGATAAGGAACCTGATTATAGCAGGTTAAGGGTCTTTGGGTGTAAGTGTTTTGTTCTTACTGATAAGAATGACAAACTTTCTCCAAAAGCCATTCCTTGTGCCTTTCTTGGCTATTCTGAAACCCAAAAGGGGTTTCGTTGTTATGATATCAAAAGTGATAAATTGTATGTTTCCAGAAACGTGAGTTTTTTGGAAAATGTTAGTGGATTTGAACGTTGTGACCCCCATAATGAAAATATGGATTATTCTTTTTTATTTGATTTATTGAATAAGGACGATGATACTAGTGATAATGAGTCAGATCAAAGTAACCCAAATGAACTTGAAACCGAGGAAAACATCTCCTTGTCTCCTTCGTCACATCAACCTATTGAATTACCTAGAGACCCTATCACCTACTCTCATAGAGATCAAAACAACTTTAGGAGTGCTCTTGACAAATATAATGATGCCAGTCCCAGTGCCTCTCAGAATGAAGTGATCCCTCGTAGAACTGAGAGAAGTAGAAGGCCTCCTTCTAGGTTCATTTCCTATGACTCTTTCTCACCAAGATATAGAGTCTGCCTTAGTGCCATCCACTCTTATATAGAACCTAGAAATTTTGAAGAAGCACGTAAATGCCCTGAATGGATTAATGCCATGGACAATGAACTTGAGGCTCTGAGAAGAGCCAATTCCAAAATCTTCCTAAAGGCAAGAAAACAATAGGGTGCAGATGGGTTTTCAAAGTGAAAACTAAAAGTGATGGATCCCTTGAAAGGTATAAAGCTCGCTTGGTTGCAAAAGGATATAGTCAAGAATATGGTATTGACTATGGAGAAACTTTTGCTCCTGTAGCTCGTATGGTCACTGTTCGATGTCTTATAACCGTTGCCTCTATCAACAAATGGAACATCTATCAAATGGATGTGAAAAATGCCTTTTTAAATGGCGATTTAAGCGAAGAAGTCTACATGGATGCTCCTCCTGAAATGGAGTATCCTAAAGGAAAAGTGTTTCGTCTTCGGAAAGCACTTTATGGTTTAAAACAAGCTCCCAAGGCTTGGTATGATAGATTTAACTCTGTTATGATTGAGAATGGTTTTTCCTCTTGTTTTACTGACACTGCTCTATTTGTTAGAAAATCCAATGCAGGGATTGTAATTTTACTTCTGTATGTTGATGACATGCTCATCACTGGGAGTGATTCTAACGGGGTTAAAAGTATAAAATCTATCTTAAAAGATAAATTTGAAATGTTTGACTTGGGTTCTTTAACTTATTTTTTGGGAATTGAAGTGGCATACTCTCTTAGAGGATATTTCTTATCTCAAACTAAGCTTGCTTCTGAGATCATTGACAGGTCAGGTATTACAGATAAGAAGCTGTGTGAAACTCCTGCGGTAGTAGGAGCAAAGATGAAAATTGATGATGGAGTTCCCCTGTTGGATCCTACACCCTACAGACAGCTTGTAGGATCTCTGATGTATCTGAGTATTACCAGACCAGATATATCCCATGCAGTCCATACTGCAAGTCAGTTTCAGCATGCGCCTACATCCGTTCACATGAGTGTCATCTTACGGGTCGTAAGATACATAAAGGGTACTCTAAATAAGGGAGTTTTTCTGTCATCTTCCTCTGACTTAAAATTGATTGCTTATACTGACTCAGATTGGGGAGGTGACCCAAATAACCGTCACTCCACCACTGGTTTTTGTGTGTTCTTAGGAGACTCACTAATTTCGTGGAGATGCAAGAAGCAACAAAAGGTGTCGCTCTCCTCAACTGAAGCTGAATATCGTGCCATGGCCACTACTACCATGGAGATTGTTTGGATTCACCAACTGCTAGAAGACATGGGGATCAAAATTGAAGGACCCACCAAACTATGCTGCGACAACAAAAGTGCAATCTACATTGCAAAGAACCACACCTTTCATGAGCGGACTAAACACATCGAAATGGACTGTCACTATGTTCGTGAAGCATATCTCCGAGGAGTTATCGATCTTCCTTATGTCACGTCCGAATATCAGTTGGCAGATTTCTTTAATAAAGCCTTGTGCGCTCCGCGGTTCAACTTCCTTCTTGGCAAACTATCGGTCATCTTGCCCTAAGTTTGAGGGGGGGTGTTAAATTATGTAATCAAACTTGTAATTTCGTATATATATTTTATATATATAAGGTAATACATATACATATATATAATATATGTATATGTATTTACCAATTATATATATAAAATATATATAGTCATAGTAAGGGTAGTTTAGGAATTTTACACATATTCTTTTTCGAGAATATGTTTGTTGTATTTTCTTTTTTTCTTTTTCTTTTTCTTTTTCTTTTTCTTTATTTATTTTTTGCATTTAATGCATTGTACATGCATTGGGAGGGGCCCAACCCACTAGTCGTTGGACCCCTCCAACGGTCACATTTGTGACCGTTGGAGGGGCTCCAACGACTATGTGGAGCCCCTCCCAAGGCCTCCTCCAAAGCCCTATATATATGGGCAGCTCCTCTTGTATTTTGGTAAGGGATTTGGGATTATAGCCCAACCTCTTTAGTGTTTATGAAACTTATGGGTGCAAGTGCACATTTATGATTCGGTGTGTTGTGCTTGTTGTGCACAAGTGTTCTTGGGTGTGTATGTTCACACATTTATTCTTAAGGTTGTTGCGTTATCAACTAAAGTATCTTGTTGAAGATACTTTTACATCCTCTTGGTGAGTAGGCTACTTCAATTCCTAAAAAGTATCTCAAAAAACCAAGATCAGTCATATCAAAAGATTTTTTAAGCAAAATTTTAATATCTTCAATTTTCTTTTGATCATTCCCTGTGATGATCATATCATCAACATACAAAAGAAGAATGATTAATGAGGTACATGTAGATCTCACAAAAAGAGCAGTGTCAGTGTAACAAGATTTAAATCTAAGTTTTAATATCGTACCACTGAACCGATCATACCATGCTTTAGGGGCTTGTTTAAGCTCGTATAGGGCTTTTTGAAGACGAAGGATCATGCCTTTTTCAATAGATAGACCAGGGGGAGGATCCATATATACTTCTTCATTTAAGTTTTCGCTCAAAAATGCATTTTTAACATCTAACTGATATATCGGCCATTTTCGAATGGATGCTATAGCAACTAGAGTTCTAACTGTAGTCATACGAGCTACTGGGGCAAAGGTTTCTTCATAATCTATACCATATTCTTGAGAATATCCTTTTGCAACAAGTCTTGCTTTATATCTCTCAAGAGACCCGTCACTTTTTGTTTTAATTTTAAACACCCATCTACACCCTATTGTCTTCTTTCCGATAGGAAGAGGTTGAATTGCCCAAGTGTGAGCCTTGTGTAATGCATCTAATTCAATTTTCATGGCTTCAACCCATTCGTTTATATGATTCTCAGCGATCTCTACATCATCATCTCCCGGTAAGGTTTCGTGGCTTTTGGACTTTTGAGTCTTATTTCATATGACTCTACATTCCTCTTTACTTTCTGAATGTTGCACTAATTCAACACAAAACAATGTTTTAAACGTCGATGGATTCTCTCTTAGCATTGAAAATTTTGAAAGTATTTCAAAATTCTCTATTCCAAAAGTTAGACTTGTCCCAAAACTAAATTTAAATATTTTTTCTGTTTCACAAATTACTGACCATGGGTGTAGTGTCTCCTCATCTAAAGAGTGCTTTGTGCAGGATCTTCAGTCTGGAAAGCAGATAGGGGAAGGACATAGAGAAGGAAACCCTTGCTACATGAATTGTCTTCTTCTTTAAAAAAAAAATTGTTATAATGTTAAAAATGTAAATTTAGCTTTATGCCATTGCGGTTGAAGGGAAAGTTTTATAGGACGACAATTAGGCCCGCTTTACTATATGGTACGGAATGTTGGGCTGCCAAGAGACATCATATTCAAAAAACATGTAGCTGAGATGTGTATGCTTAGATGGATGTGTGGATATACAATAAAAGATAAGATTCGAAACGAGGAGATACGTAAGAAGGTAGGCATTGCATCTATTGAAAATACGATGAGAGAGAATTGTTTACGGTGGTTTGGACATATTCGGCGAAGGCCTAATGATGCTCCAGTTAGAAGGATGGAGAAATGGGAAAATATATTAGTTAAAAGAGGTCGGGGTAGGCCTAAGAAGACTTGGATGGAGATGATAGGAAAGGATATGAATGCTTTGAACCTCATCAAAGACATGGCATTGGATAGAAATGATTGGAGGAGAAGGATTCATGTGGAAGACCCAGAATGATTTTCTTTTTTGATTCATATCGCCGACCCCAATTGTTTTTGGATGAAGGCGTAGTTGTTGTTGTTGTTGTTGTTGTTGTTGTTGTATGGCATCAAAGATTGGGGCATCCTAGTTTGTCAAAATTATCTCATGTACCCCATTTAAGCAAATTTTGTAATGAAAATTTTTATTGTGAGGATTGTATTGTTGGCAACATGAAGGCGCTTTCCTTTTCAAAAAGAACATTATTTTCTTTTAAACCATTTGAATTAGTACACTCGGATGTATGAGGACCTTCGCCTATTTTATCTAAAGGTTTTTTCTCTTATTATGTAATATTTGTTGATGACTATAGAAGATACTCATGGATATACTTAGGCAAAAAAAAATAAGGTTTTTGAGAACTATAAAAAATACTATAACTTTATCAAAAATCAAACTGAGACCAAAATTTTTATATTCCACTACGACTCTGGGGGAGAATTTATGTCAAATGATTTTAAAACCTATTTTGAAAATAATAGAATTATTCATCAAAGATCATGTGCCTATACTCAACAAAACGGATTAGCTAAGAGAAAACATAAGCACATAATTGAAACTGAACCCTTCTAATTGTGAAATATGTTTCAAAACAATTTTGGGTTGAAGCATGTTTGACGGCTGTATATC
The DNA here is from genome assembly GCF_984573655.1 of Nuphar pumila. NCBI lineage: Eukaryota > Viridiplantae > Streptophyta > Magnoliopsida > Nymphaeales > Nymphaeaceae > Nuphar > Nuphar pumila. The sequence continues at coordinate 43,095,488 of NC_143255.1, forward strand.
TCATCAACCGACTTTCGTCATCTAAGCTTCAAAAGCTCTCTCCTTATGAAAAACTTTTTAAAATTTCTCCTGATTGTCTTAGATTAAGACCTTTTCGACGCAACTATATATATCCAGGAATGCTCATTTTTCGGAAAATGAAAGTGTTTCAAAATGTGCCTGAGAAAGACTCTGAGTATTCCTTTTTGTTTGAATTATTGCCTCAAAGTAAGGGTGATTCTTCGTATGAGAATGATCAAGATAGAGTCTCAATCGAATCGGGATGGTGAAAACCTTAAAACTGGAAAACCTAGCATAATTCAATATAGAAGACGGGACAATCATAGTCAACCAAATGCCATAGAAAGGTACTCTACCTTAGAAAATCAACAAACCAAAGGAATCAGAAGATCAAATAGGACTTCTAGACCCCCTGATAGATTTGTCTCATATGAATCCGTTTCACCACAATATAGGGCTTGTCTAGCTATAATTTTGGCCTATTTTGAACTTACCACGTATAAACAAGCAAACGAATATCCTGAATGGGTAAAAGCTATGAATGAATAATTAAGAGCACTCGAAAAATTCATGACTTGAGAAGTATTTGATTTGTCTAAGGGTAAGAAAACTATAGGTTGTAGATGAGTATATAAAGTCAAAACTAAGAGTGATGTAACCCTAGAAAGAAATAAGGTCAAGTTAGTTGTCAAAGGGCATACACAAGAATACGGGATAGACTACGCTGAGACATTTGCACCAGTAGCTAGGATGACGAATATAAAAAATACATTTTTAAATGAAGATTTAAAAGAAGAAGTTTATATGGATTCACCTCATGGATATTAAGTCCCCTCTGGTAAGGTACTTCAATTGAAAAAAGCTCTTTATGGTTTGAAACATGCACCCAAAGCCTGGGTATGATCGCTTTAGTTTTGTTACGCTAAAGCTTAGTTTCAAATCTTGTTATATTGATATTGTTATGTTTATTAAGAAATCTGATGTAGGGATTGTTATACTTCTCCTTTATGTTGACGATATGTGTTAAAATCAGGATAATCAGAAGTGTCATAGGAAATGGGAAAGCGCATTTCAAAAGCACGAAACGTGGCACTTCCGAAATGTGCTAGGAAGCGCCCAAAAAAATTGGGAAACTCACTACCCCTTCTTTTTTCATTTTTTTTGTGTTTTCATTTTTATTTTTATTTATTCTTCCTTTTCGCTTTCAGTTTGTTTCCGAAACGATTCTCGGTTTGTTTCTAAGTCGTCCTGTGCTTTCCACTTCCTAAAATTTTGGAAGTGCCTCGCTTCCCGCTTTCGCTTCTTGAATCACTTCCAGCTCCCACTTCTCCGACTGTCAACTCGGATTAAAATACATTGTGTGTGTGTATATATATATTAGGGGTATTTTAGTCATTTTATATATTGTAATAAATACAGTCCAATAGGGACTGTATAATCTTTTTAGTTTTTTAATTTTTTTTCTTTTTTAATGTAAAACAGTTTGTGAATGTTGGGAAGCAGTCCAACTAGTTGTTGGACTGCTCCCAACGGTCATATTTCTGACCGTTGGAGGCAATCCAATGATTGTGGGACTGCCTCCCTTCACTCCCATTTTGACTGATGTATTGCTCTATAAATAGAGCCAAATAGCCTATATATATCAGTTAAATGTTAAGAATGTTTTCTTAAATAAAAATTTAAATAAAGAAGTTTACATTGATCCTCCCCTTGGTCTGACTATTGAAAATGGTATGGTTCTTCGTCTTCGAAAGACTTTATATGCGCTTAAACAAGCTATTAAAGCATGGTATGATCGGTTTAATAGGACTATGATAAACTTTGGGTTTAAATCTTCTTATACTAACACTGTTCTTTTTGTAAGATTTACAGGTACTTCGTTTATCATTCTACTCTTATATGTTGATGATATGATCATCATTGAAAATGATCAGAAAAAAATTAAATATCTATTAATAGACCAAATATTGCGTATGCAGTGCATACTACAAGTCAGTTTCAGCATGTGTCTACGTCAGTTCACATAAGTGTCGTGTTAAGAATAGTTTGATACATCAAGAAAACTATATCTAAAGAGTTATTCGTATCATCTTCATCATCTTTGAATCTTATTACTTATACTGATTCTACTTAGGGAGGAGATCCCAATAACCGACACTCAAATACAGGTTTTTGTGTGTTTATAGGTGATTCCCTTATTTCTTGGAGATACAAAAAGCAGTAGAAAGTGTCTTTATCTTCCACGAAAGTTGAATATAGGGTGATGGCTACAACAACAACCGAGGTCATGTAGATAAGATCCTTACTTTCAGACATGGGTGTTGATGTTTCAGAACCTTTAAAGTTATGATGCGATAACAAAAGTGTCATATATATAGCCAGCAATCACACATTTCATGAATGAACAAAACATATCAAGATGGATTGTCACTATGTTCGAGAAGAATACTTGAAAGGGACGATTACTTTACCTTATGTTCTGTTCGAATTTCAGATTGCGGACTTCTTCACCAAAGCTCTTTCTCTATTACGATTTATATTTCTTCTTAACAAACTTTTGGTGATTCCACCGTAAGTTTAAGGGAGAGTGTTAAAATACATTGTATATATATTTATACGATATATGTATATTAAGGGTATTTTAGTCATTTTATGGGGGTATTTTAGTCATTTCATGTATTGTAATAAATACAGTCCAATAAGGAGTATATAATCTTTTTAGATTTCTAATTTTCTTTTCTTTTTTAATGTAAAACAGTTTGTCACTGTTGGGAAGCAGTCCAACTAGTCATTGGACTACTCCTAATAGTCATATTTCAGACCGTTGGAGGCAGTCCAACGACTGTTGGATTGCCTTCCTTCACTCCCTTTTTGACTGATGTATTGTTCTATAAATAGAGCCCTTTTGTAAGAGTTTAAAAATGTTTTTCTAAGCATACTTGAGATATAAAATCATTATTTTTTACATTGTGTTGTGAAGTTTGTGTTTTGTATATCTCCTTTGTGAGATTGTAATTGGTCTATTAAAGACCATATTGTGATTCATGCATTTGTGTAGCCCTTTGTTGGCATTGTGATTGTGCATATCTTGTTTCATTTCAATATGGTCATTACAAGTGAAGACAAACAGGGAGTAAAGTATATTAAATGTATCCTTAAAAAATATTTTGAAATGATTGATCTTGGATTTCTTAAATTTTTTCTTGGAATTGAGGTTGCTTACTCCACTATAGGATACTTGCTTTCTCAAACCAAGTTTGTTAATGGTATTATTGACAGGTAAGATAATACTGATGAAAAAATGGTAGACACACCTGAAGTTATTAATGCCAAAATGAAAATTGATGATGAGATACCCCTAGATGATCCTACTCCATATTGTTAAATGATTGGTGCCCTGACTTATTTAAATATTATTAAACTTGATATTGCGCATGCAATTCATACTGCTAGCTAATTCCAATATTCTTTTACCACAGTTCACATAAGGGTTGTAATGAGAATTGTTAGATATTTACAAACCTCTACTTCTAGAGGTTTTTTGTTATCCTCATCTTCTTCTATTGAGTTGATTGTTTATTCTGACTCAGATTGGGGAGGAGATTCAAATGATTGATGCTCAACTATTGGTTTTTATGTTTTTATATGTGATTCTCTAGTGTGGTGGAAGTGCAAAAAAGCAACATAAAGTATTTTTATCATCCACTGAAGCCAAGTATCGTGCAATGGCTACGACAACATCAAAGATCATTTGGTTGCGAAGATTACTTGAAGACATGAGCATTCATCCCCAGACACCTTCTAGACTGTGTTGTGATAATAAGAGTGCAATATATATAGCTGACTGTCAAAATATACATGTAATCAATATATTTATATATATATATATATATATAAATATATTCACCCATACCCGATAAGGGGTATTTCTGTAAAATCGCCCAATAGGGGCAGTATAGTCTTTTTCCTTTTTTTTACTTTTTCTTTTCTTTTTCCTTTTTCTCCTTTTTCTTTATTTTTTCTTTTTCTTTTTTGTGCATTAAATGCACCTTCATTGGGGGCCCAACGACACCTTGTTGGGTCTCCCAATGGTGCCTTTTCTCTCCTTTCTCTAAACCCTCTCTCACTCCTCTCTTGCCTATAAATAAGTGGGGTCTCCCCCTTTGTAATGTGTGGCTTCTTCAAGCCCTTTAGTGCATTTATAAGATTTTATGCTTTCTAGCCATTATTGGCTTTTGTGTATGTCCTCTTTTGGACTTGTTCTTTGATTTCTATGTGTGAATGTCCATTGTAGGACATACATTTCTTTTCCGCATATTTCATTACATGGTATCAGAGCCTTGGTTGTGCTCTTGATTCATATAGCTAGTTGTCTTGTTCTATCTCTCTTTGCTTGTCCTCCATTGTTGATTATATAATGGAAGGAGAACAAAAGATTGATCTCTCCTTCAAGCTCAATGGTACTAACTACATGATGTGAGCCGCCGCCATGGAGAACAACCTCAAAGGTAAAAAGCTTTGGGGATACGTTATGGGCACCATTAGGGAACCTCAACTTCAACTTACGAAAATAGATGGTGATCAAGAAAAAGCCCTTGAAGGAAATGCTCGCATGAAGGCTATTGAAGATCACCAATCCAAGGTTGAAGATTGGGAAAGTAAGCATGCAAAAATTCTTGCATGGTTCATGAACAACGTGGAGCTAAAGATTTGCGTCAACATTGCTAAATTCCGCCTAGCAAATGAAGCATGGTTCTTTATGAAAGGTATGTATACCCAAAAAGACCTTGCTCGTCAATTCTTTATCCAAGAAAAAATTCGTACCATTAAGCAAGGTGAAATGAGTGTAAGAGATTACTATAGCACTCTTGGCCCTTTGTGGGATGAGTTATCTCTTCTTGAACCTAAATGGGTATCAAGTGAAGATGTGGAAATGCGAAGAGAACAAATGGAGAAAGAACACTTTTTCCAATTTTTACATGGGCTTAGGCCCGAATATGAACAAGTGAGGTCCTCCCTCCTTCATAGATCCAAACCACTTCCTTTGGAAGATGCAATAGCCGAAATATGCCAAGAGGAAACACGTCTTGGTATGATTAAAGGAGGAGATGAAGTTCTTGCCGTGACTAAACCCGGCAATCATATGAAAACCTACAAGCCTCCACACTTTGGGAGGCAAAATAACTATAATGGCAATTATAGGAAAGCCATTTGCCATCATTGCCAAGAACCGGGTCATATAAGACCTAATTGTCCAAAGATAAATGAACCTCCAAAAGGTAAAGTTGCTATTATTGAAGAAATCCCGCAAAAGAAGGAGGAGCCAATGAAAGGGAAAGAGTCTTTCTCCCTTGCTCAACTATCCGAAGCACTTCAAATCCTACTCAAGTCACCATCAACTTCGAGAGCCGCCATTGCCTCTTCTTCTCCTCCAGGTACGCCTTCTTGGATTCTTGACTCTGGAGCATCTTTTCATATGACCCCTATTGAAAATGGACTATCCAATGTATGTAGCAACTCCAAAAATTCCTATGTTTCCACCGCCGATGGTACCTCTTTACAAGTTAAAAGTTTTGGAACCTTAGATTTTTCAAAAGATTTTTTTGTGCCAAATGTAAGAGTAGTACCTCAACTTAATTTAAATCTTTTATCTGTCTCTCAAATATGTGATCATGGATGTGAAATCTCCTTCTCAACCCAAGATTGCTCTATACAGGATCTCCAGTCCGGGAAGCGGATTGGGCAAGGCCATAGGAGGGGAGATCTCTACTACATGACCAATTTGAAACTTCCTACTAACTCATTTTGTAATCATGTCCAAGATAAAAATATAGAAACTTGGCATCAAAGACTTGGACATCCAAGCTTCTCAAAAATGTACTCCTTTCCTTTTGGAAAGAAATTTTGTAATGAGAAACATTTTGTTTGTAAGAGTTGTATTTTTGGAAAAATGAAATCCACCCCCTTTCCAAAGAGAACATTTGTGTCAAAAAGACCCTTTGAACTAGTTCATTCGGATGTTTGGGGTCCTTCTCCGGTCATATCAAAAGGAGGATACTCGTATTATGTTACTTTCATTGATGATTTCACTCGATATGTGTGGATATATTTTCTCAATCTAAAATCCGAAGTCTTTAACTTTTTTAAAAAGTTTCATATAATTGTCAAAAATCAATTTTCAACTAATATCTCCATTCTTCGATCCGATTCCGGTGGAGAATATCTATCAAATGAATTTCAAGAATATTTGGAAACCAATGGAATTTGTCATCAAAGGTCATGTCCTAGGACTCCCCAACAAAACGGTCTAGCCGAAAGAAAGCATAGACATATCTTGGAAACCTCTAGGACTCTTCTCATTTCCAAAGAAATTCCAAAATGCTATTGGGCCGAAGCCGCCTTAACCTCTACTTATTTGATAAATAGGATGATATCCTCATCTCTACAAAATATATCTCCATATGAAAAACTTTTTGAAAGAACACCCGATTTTAATAGATTAAGAATTTTTGGGTGTAAGTGTTTTGTCCTTACACATAAAAGAGATAAGTTATCTCCCAAAGCTATCGAATGTGTGTTCTTAGGATACGGAGAAAATCAAAAGGGTTTTAGGTGCTTCGATCCCAAAAGCAACAAACTATATGTATCCAAAGATGTTACCTTTTTAGAAAATGAGAACGGTTTTGAGAAAAATAAAGATATTGATGAAAGCGAATATGCTTTCTTATTTGATCTTCTCTCTCAAGAAGATGTGACTCCCCACGTTGAGGATGTTTCTAATGATTTAGAGGATACTCCTCTTAGTAATGTTGAAAATGGAAGTAATGATGTTGAAAATAGGTTAATTCAAACCTATGCTAGGCGTGGTCAAGAAACTCCCATTAGTGCGTTAGAAAAATATTCTCAAAGTTCCAACATAGAAGAAACCTCTTTAAGGAGATCTAGCCGGATCTCCAATCCACCAAATAGGTTTGTTTCCTATGAGTCCCTAACACCTAAATATAGGGCATGCCTAATTGCATTACACTCTTATCATGAACCATCACACTATAATGAAGCCAAAAACATTCCTCAATGGGTTGAAGCCATGAAACTAGAACTTAGTGCCCTTGAAAAGGCTAAAACTTGGGAAATATCTTCATTACCCACTGGAAAGAAGTCTATTGGATGTAGATGGGTCTTCAAAATTAAAACTAAAAGTGATGGGTCATTAGAACGTTATAAAGCTAGTTTGGTAGCCAAAGGGTATGCTCAAGAGTACGGAGTAGATTATGAAGAAACCTTCGCTCCCGTAGCTAGAATGACTAGTGTTAGGACTCTTATTGCAGTTGCATCCGTTAAAAAATGGCCTATCTATCAATTGGATGTTAAGAACGCATTTCTTAATGGCGAATTAAGTGAAGAGGTCTATATGGATCCTCCACCGGGAGTATCTATTGGTGAAAACAAAATTCTTAAACTAAAAAAGGCACTATATGGGTTAAAACAAGCTCCGAAAGCTTGGCATGACAGATTTAGCAATGTAATGACTAGTTTGAATTTTCGTTCATGTTATACTGACACTACGTTGTTTGTGAAAAGTGCAGGATCTTCAGTAGTGATTCTACTACTATATGTTGATGATATGATCATCACTGGAAGTGATGAACAAGGAATCCATGATATTAAGAAAGTTTTAAAAGAAAATTTTGATATGTCTGACCTTGGTTTCTTAAGATATTTTTTAGGTATTGAAGTTGCCTACTCTCCCCGAGGGTATATTCTCTCTCAGATGAAACTTGTTGCTGACATTTGTTCCAAATCTGGCATTTCCGATGATAAGAAGGCAGACACCCCTGAGGTCATCAATGCAAAGTTAAGGTTGGAAGATGGAACACTTCTCGAGAATCCTACTCCCTACCGGCAACTTGTTGGGGCCCTGACCTACTTATCCATCTCTCGGCCAGACATAGCTCATGCAGTTCACTCAGTCAGTCAGTTTCAACATGCACCTACATCTGTGCACATGAGTGCAGTCTTAAGAATAGTCAGATACATTAAAAACACCATAACTAAGGGAGTTTTTCTTTCCTCTTCATCATCTCTTGATTTAATTGCTTATACTAATGCTGATTGGGGAGGAAACCCTAATGATAGAGTCTCAACTACCGGTTTTTGTGTTTTCCTAGGTGACTCTATGATCTCTTGGAGATGCAAGAAGCAGCAAAAGGTGTCATTATCCTCAACTGAAGCGGAATATCGTGCAATGGTCACTACAACCATGGAGCTTGTATGGCTTAGAAGTCTCCTCAATGATATGGGCGTAATCATCTCCACTCCTTCGAAGATGTGTTGTGATAACAAAAGTGCCATTTACATTGCAAGCAATCACACCTTCCATGAGCGGACTAAACACATAGAGATGGACTGCCACTATGTTCGAGATGAATACTTAAAAGGAACCATAGCACTGCCCTACGTCACATCCGAGTACCAGTTGGCGGACTTCTTCACTAAAGCTCTTGCTACTCCTCGTTTCATGTTTCTTCTCAACAAGCTTTCGGTTGTATCCCCGTAAAGCTTGAGGGGGGGTGTTAAAATATACATGTAATCAATATATTTATATATATATATAAATATATTCACCCATACCCGATAAGGGGTATTTCTGTAAAATCGCCCAATAGGGGCAGTATAGTCTTTTTCCTTTTTTTTACTTTTTCTTTTCTTTTTCTTTTTTCTCCTTTTTCTTTATTTTTTCTTTTTCTTTTTTGTGCATTAAATGCACCTTCATTGGGGGCCCCAACAAGGAGTCGTTGGGCCCCCAACGGTCACAATTGTGACCGTTGGGAGCCCAACGACACCTTGTTGGGTCTCCCAATGGTGCCTTTTCTCTCCTTTCTCTAAACCCTCTCTCACTCCTCTCTTGCCTATAAATAAGTGGGGTCTCCCCCTTTGTAATGTGTGGCTTCTTCAAGCCCTTTAGTGCATTTATAAGATTTTATGCTTTCTAGCCATTATTGGCTTTTGTGTATGTCCTCTTTTGGACTTGTTCTTTGATTTCTATGTGTGAATGTCCATTGTAGGACATACATTTTTTTTCCGCATATTTCATTACAGCTGACAACCATACATTTCATGAAAGAACCAAGCATATCGAAATGGATTGCCACTATGTGCGTAAAGAATTTCTGAGAAACACCATCACTCTACCTTATGTTACTTTTGAGTATCAACTCGCAGACTTCTTCACCAAGGTACTTTCGTCATCTCGATTTTATTTTTTTCTTGACAAACTTTCAGTGCTCACACCGTAAGTTTGAGGGGGGTGTTAAAATGTATTGTATTGTTAAAATGTAAAACTGTACATATATGTATATATAATAATATTATATTATTATATATATATATAAATACATTTTTAATTTCTTTCTTTTCTGTATTTTTTTTCCTTTATTTTTATTTTTTGTCTTTATGTCATCTAGTTCAGTTTGAACTAGAATGACTGTTGCTAGTCAAGTCCTGTCCAGACTTGACTAGCAATAGAGTTGTTGGACTGACACAGTCCAACAGCTCGACACATTCCAACAGCTCTAAATAGAGCTGTTTGACTGTGCCCAACAGCTCTATTGAGTCCTCTTTCAGCTGTGTATATAAAGGGGTGCAGCCCCTCTTGTATTTCACTCCAATGCTTCTTAAGCAATTGGTTTTTCATATCAATAAAGAATACATTTTTATTTTTATTTTGTTTCCAGTTATACCCTTTTTAAGGGTTATGCTTTAGTGTCATTCTTGACACTTGCTCTTGTTAATCAAAGCTCGTGTTTCGAAGATCCCCATTTCATTTCATGGTATCAAAGCCGCGGAAGTACTAAATCTTGAGGAAAAGCTGCCTCGGTTTCCATGCCCGTTTGCAAAAGTGTTCGCCACTTGAAGAGAAGTGTTTTATCACTTCATTGGAGAAGATTTCACATCTTGTTGTATTGTTTTTTTTTTTCTTTCTTTCTCATTTTCCTTCTTGTTTCTCTTCTATCCCTATTCTTTCTCTCCTTGTAATCGATGGATGACAATGATAAAGTCACCATCATGCCTATGAAACTAAGCGATACGAACTATGTAACATGGGCTTCAATCATGAAGCACCATATATGGGGAAAAGGCTTATGGGGGATTGTGGATGGTTCCGATTCGGAACCTAAGCTATCTCTTACTAAAAAGGAGGGAGATAAAGACGTCCCTCTATCGGAAGAAGAGAAAATCAAGGCTATTGCCTCATACGAGAAGAAATGGAAAGAATGGAGAATATCTCATGCGAAGATAATGTCATGGCTTATCAATAGCGTTGACATTAAAAAATGCTCAAGTCTTGCCAAATTTGATCATGCCGATAAGGCATAGGAATACCTTAAGAATATGTATTCCCTTAAAGATATTGCACACGTGTGCAACCTCCAAGAAAAAGTTCGAATGATGACACAAGGAGACAAAAGTATTCGTGAATATTACAATGGGTTGTCCGAACTTTGGGAAGAACTTTCCCTTTTAGAACCAAAGTGGCATTGTGCCGAAGACATCGAGCTTCGTCAGAAACAACTCGATGTTGAACATTTTTACCAGTTTATCACTGGATTAAGGCCGGAATTTGAAACCACTAAATCGGCCCTACTTCACCGGGGAAAAATTCCTTCTATTGTTGAAACTATTGAAGAGTTAACAATGGAAGAAAATCGTCTCCGGAAAGGTTCTTTAAAAATTGAAGATGATTCCGTTTTAGCCGTGTCTAGACCAGAGAATCATGTTCGATCATATAGGCCTCCTCACTTTAACCGACAAAATGGTGACTATGATAAGAAGAAAGTTATTTGTCATCACTGTCATGAACCGGGACACTACAGGCCACAATGTCCCAAACTTAAGGAGCTGAGAGAAAAAAGAGCTGCAATTGCTGGATCGGAGCCTAAAGATCAGGATGCACCAGTTTCCCTGGCCCAACTAATGGAGATCCTTCAGCCTCTCATCAAAGGTGCCTCTTCCTCATCTGAAGCTTCAACCGGCGCAGCAGCCTCATCTTTTTCTGATTTAGGTAAAATTTCTTGGCTTCTTGACTCTGGTGCATCTTTTCATATGACCCCAAATAATCAAAGTCTATCCAAATGTGTTAAAAATAAAACAAGTGTGTCAAAGGTCTTTACTGCTGATGGGACTTCTCTTGAAATAGAAGGAATAGGAGATTTTGAAAAAATTTATAAAACAAAAAAAATTTTTATTCCAGAAATTAGACATGTTCCCAAATTAAATTTAAATCTTTTATCTGTATCTCAAATTTCTGATTATGGGTGTAATATTTCTTTTTCTTCTCATGGTTGTTGGGTACAGGATCGCCAGTCAGGCAAGCTGATTGGGGAAGGCCATAGAGAAGGAGGACTCTATTACATGGATTTTTTGGAAATGCCGAAGAAAGCTTTTTGTTATAATATTCAAAAAATAGAGTTGGAACTGTGGCATAAGAGACTTGGTCACCCACATATAGCCAAAATCCAACATTTTCCAAATCTAGGGAAATTTTGTAACTCTGAATCATTTGATTGTAAAGATTGTATTCTCGGCAAAATGAAAAGATTACCATTTCAGAACAGAACCTTTTTCTCTTCAAGACCACTTGAATTAATACACTCGGATGTTTGGGGTCCTGCACCAGTAATTTCTAAAGGAGGATTTGTTTACTATGTTATTTTTGTCGATGATTTCTCCCGACATACGTGGATGTACTTTCTCAAACATAAGTCTGAAGTATTTTCATACTTTCAAACTTTTCATAATATGGTTAAAAACAAATTTCAAAATGATATTACTATTTTTCGCACAGATTCAGGGGGAGAGTTTTTATCCACAGATTTTCAAAATTATCTTAAATTGCATGGCATCACACATCAAAGATCTTGTCCTTATACACCTCAACAAAATGGACTGGCAGAACGAAAACATCGCCATATTATAGAAACCACTAGAACTTTATTAATAGCAAATCAAGTCCCTAAAGACTTTTGGGCAGAAGTTGCCTTAACTGCCACCTATCTCATTAATAGGATGTCATCTTCTTCGTTACAAAATATCACTCCCATTGAAAAACTTATGAACATTTCTCCAGACTACTCTAGATTAAGAATATTTGGGTGCAAATGTTTCATATTTACTGACAAAAATGATAAACTTTCCCCTCGTGCGATTCCCTGTGCCTTTTTAGGATATGCTGAAAACCAGAAAGGTTATAGATGTTTTGACTTCAAAAATAATAAACTATATGTGTCTAGAAATGTTTCCTTTCTTGAAAAGGAGAGCTTCTTTGATTTTAGAAAATTAAAAGACGTCACTGAGTACTCCTTTTTGCTAGATCTAACATCAACATCTGATGAATATGACCTTGATTGTAACTTTGATGATGATCCAAGAATTATTGATCTTAATGTTGAAAATGAAGAAGTTCATAGAGATACTAGTATTCAATATTCCAGGCGACAAGAGTCTAATACTCCATGTGCACTTGAGAAATATTCTAACATTCCAACTAGACAATCATCCCGAATCTCGAGGCCTCCAGAAAAGTTTGTATCATACGAGTCTTTCTCACCCACATATAGGGCAGTTATTGCATTAATTCACTCATATGAAGAACCATCCACATATTTTCAAGCAAAAAATGATATCAAATGGATAGAAGCCATGAAAGTTGAATTAGATGCACTTGAAAAGGCTTCTACATGGAATATTCAAGATCTTCCTCCAGGGAAGAAAACTATAGGATGTCGATGGGTTTATAAAATTAAAACCAAGAGTGATGGTACTCTTGAAAGATATAAAGCCCGTTTAGTAGCCAAAGGTTATGCCCAAGAATATGGGATTGATTATGAAGAAACCTTTGCTCCGGTGGCTCGTATGACTACTGTCCGAACCTTAATTGCCTTAGCTTCTATCAAAAAATGGTCTATTTTTCAAATGGATGTCAAAAATGCTTTTTTAAATGGAAAGCTAGTTGAAGAAGTATATATGGAACCCCCTCCTGGTCTAAGTATTCCTAAGGGTAAAGTCCTTCGCTTAAAAAAAGCTCTTTATGGACTTAAACAAGCACCAAAAGCTTGGTATGATAGGTTTAGTCGTGTTATGATTGATATTGGTTTTCAATTCTGTTTAACTGACACTGCTTTGTTTATTAAGAATTCTGATGCAGGAATCATTGTGCTTCTTCTTTATGTGGATGATATGATCATCACCGGAAGCGATAAACAGGGAGTTGAAACAATCAAAACACTTCTTAAATCTCATTTTGAAATGACTGATTTGGGCTTGTTGAGATATTTTTTAGGCATTGAAGTTGCTTATTCTCCTAGAGGATATTTATTATCTCAGACTAAATTTGCTTTTGATATTGTTTTCAGGTCTGGTATTACTGATGATAAGAAAGTTGACACTCCAGAAGTTGTTAATGTTAAAATGAAGATTGATGATGGAGAACTTCTTGCAGACCCTACTCCTTACAGACAGCTTGTCGGGGCACTTTCCTATCTATCCATTACCAGACCAGATATAGCGCATGCTGTTCATACAGCAAGTCAATTTCAACATGCTCCTACTTCTGTTCATATGGGAGCAGTCATGCGTATTATCAGATACATCAAGTCCTCTCTTTCACGAGGACTTTTCTTATCTTCCTCCTCTTCTCTTGATTTAATTGCATATACTGATGCTGATTGGGGAGGTGATCCCAATAACAGACACTCAACCACTGGCTTTTGTGTCTTTTTAGGGGAATCATTAATCTCGTGGAGGTGTAAAAAGCAACAGAAGGTATCTCTCTCATCCACCGAAGCTGAATACAGAGCCATGGCAACCACGACCATGGAAGTAGTTTGGCTCCGACGACTGCTTGCTGACATGGGAGTTGAAGCAACAAAGGCTTCACAAATGTGTTGTGACAACAAAAGTGCGATCTACATTGCCAGTAACAGAACATTCCACGAACGCACCAAACACATCGAAATGGATTGTCACTACGTCAGAGAGGAATATCTACACGGGATAATTGATCTGCCATATGTCACTTCAGAATATCAGTTAGCAAACCTCTTTACAAAGCCTCTCGCTGCTCCCCGATTTCACTTTCTCTTAGACAAACTTTCGCTTATTGTACCGTAAGTTTGAGGGGGAGTGTTAAAATGTAAAACTGTACATATATGTATATATAATAATATTATATTATTATATATATATAAATACATTTTTAATTTCTTTCTTTTCTGTATTTTTTTTCCTTTATTTTTATTTTTTGTCTTTATGTCATCTAGTTCAGTTTGAACTAGAATGACTGTTGCTAGTCAAGTCCTGTCCAGACTTGACTAGCAATAGAGTTGTTGGACTGACACAGTCCAACAGCTCGACACATTCCAACAGCTCTAAATAGAGCTGTTTGACTGTGCCCAACAGCTCTATTGAGTCCTCTTTCAGCTGTGTATATAAAGGGGTGCAGCCCCTCTTGTATTTCACTCCAATGCTTCTTAAGCAATTGGTTTTTCATATCAATAAAGAATACATTTTTATTTTTATTTTGTTTCCAGTTATACCCTTTTTAAGGGTTATGCTTTAGTGTCATTCTTGACACTTGCTCTTGTTAATCAAAGCTCGTGTTTCGAAGATCCCCATTTCATTTCATGGTATCAAAGCCGCGGAAGTACTAAATCTTGAGGAAAAGCTGCCTCGGTTTCCATGCCCGTTTGCAAAAGTGTTCGCCACTTGAAGAGAAGTGTTTTATCACTTCATTGGAGAAGATTTCACATCTTGTTGTATTGTTTTTTTTTTTCTTTCTTTCTCATTTTCCTTCTTGTTTATCTTCTATCCCTATTCTTTCTCTCCTTGTAATCGATGGATGACAATGATAAAGTCACCATCATGCCTATGAAACTAAGCGATACGAACTATGTAACATGGGCTTCAATCATGAAGCACCATATATGGGGAAAAGGCTTATGGGGGATTGTGGATGGTTCCGATTCGGAACCTAAGCTATCTCTTACTAAAAAGGAGGGAGATAAAGACGTCCCTCTATCGGAAGAAGAGAAAATCAAGGCTATTGCCTCATACGAGAAGAAATGGAAAGAATGGAGAATATCTCATGCGAAGATAATGTCATGGCTTATCAATAGCGTTGACATTAAAAAATGCTCAAGTCTTGCCAAATTTGATCATGCCGATAAGGCATGGGAATACCTTAAGAATATGTATTCCCTTAAAGATATTGCACACGTGTGCAACCTCCAAGAAAAAGTTCGAATGATGACACAAGGAGACAAAAGTATTCGTGAATATTACAATGGGTTGTCCGAACTTTGGGAAGAACTTTCCCTTTTAGAACCAAAGTGGCATTGTGCCGAAGACATCGAGCTTCGTCAGAAACAACTCGATGTTGAACATTTTTACCAGTTTATCACTGGATTAAGGCCGGAATTTGAAACCACTAAATCGGCCCTACTTCACCGGGGAAAAATTCCTTCTATTGTTGAAACTATTGAAGAGTTAACAATGGAAGAAAATCGTCTCCGGAAAGGTTCTTTAAAAATTGAAGATGATTCCGTTTTAGCCGTGTCTAGACCAGGGAATCATGTTCGATCATATAGGCCTCCTCACTTTAACCGACAAAATGGTGACTATGATAAGAAGAAAGTTATTTGTCATCACTGTCATGAACCGGGACACTACAGGCCACAATGTCCCAAACTTAAGGAGCTGAGAGAAAAAAGAGCTGCAATTCCTGGATCGGAGCCTAAAGATCAGGATGCACCAGTTTCCCTGGCCCAACTAATGGAGATCCTTCAGCCTCTCATCAAAGGTGCCTCTTCCTCATCTGAAGCTTCAACCGGCGCAGCAGCCTCATCTTTTTCTGATTTAGGTAAAATTTCTTGGCTTCTTGACTCTGGTGCATCTTTTCATATGACCCCAAATAATCAAAGTCTATCCAAATGTGTTAAAAATAAAACAAGTGTGTCAAAGGTCTTTACTGCTGATGGGACTTCTCTTGAAATAGAAGGAATAGGAGATTTTGAAAAAATTTATAAAACAAAAAAATTTTTTATTCCAGAAATTAGACATGTTCCCAAATTAAATTTAAATCTTTTATCTGTATCTCAAATTTCTGATTATGGGTGTAATATTTCTTTTTCTTCTCATGGTTGTTGGGTACAGGATCGCCAGTCAGGCAAGCTGATTGGGGAAGGCCATAGAGAAGGAGGACTCTATTACATGGATTTTTTGGAAATGCCGAAGAAAGCTTTTTGTTATAATATTCAAAAAATAGAGTTGGAACTGTGGCATAAGAGACTTGGTCACCCACATATAGCCAAAATCCAACATTTTCCAAATCTAGGGAAATTTTGTAACTCTGAATCATTTGATTGTAAAGATTGTATTCTCGGCAAAATGAAAAGATTACCATTTCAGAACAGAACCTTTTTCTCTTCAAGACCACTTGAATTAATACACTCGGATGTTTGGGGTCCTGCACCAGTAATTTCTAAAGGAGGATTTGTTTACTATGTTATTTTTGTCGATGATTTCTCCCGACATACGTGGATGTACTTTCTCAAACATAAGTCTGAAGTATTTTCATACTTTCAAACTTTTCATAATATGGTTAAAAACAAATTTCAAAATGATATTACTATTTTTCGCACAGATTCAGGGGGAGAGTTTTTATCCACAGATTTTCAAAATTATCTTAAATTGCATGGCATCACACATCAAAGATCTTGTCCTTATACACCTCAACAAAATGGACTGGCAGAACGAAAACATCGCCATATTATAGAAACCACTAGAACTTTATTAATAGCAAATCAAGTCCCTAAAGACTTTTGGGCAGAAGTTGCCTTAACTGCCACCTATCTCATTAATAGGATGTCATCTTCTTCGTTACAAAATATCACTCCCATTGAAAAACTTATGAACATTTCTCCAGACTACTCTAGATTAAGAATATTTGGGTGCAAATGTTTCATATTTACTGACAAAAATGATAAACTTTCCCCTCGTGCGATTCCCTGTGCCTTTTTAGGATATGCTGAAAACCAGAAAGGTTATAGATGTTTTGACTTCAAAAATAATAAACTATATGTGTCTAGAAATGTTTCCTTTCTTGAAAAGGAGAGCTTATTTGATTTTAGAAAATTAAAAGACGTCACTGAGTACTCCTTTTTGCTAGATCTAACATCAACATCTGATGAATATGACCTTGATTGTAACTTTGATGATGATCCAAGAATTATTGATCTTAATGTTGAAAATGAAGAAGTTCATAGAGATACTAGTATTCAATATTCCAGGCGACAAGAGTCTAATACTCCATGTGCACTTGAGAAATATTCTAACATTCCAACTAGACAATCATCCCGAATCTCGAGGCCTCCAGAAAAGTTTGTATCATACGAGTCTTTCTCACCCACATATAGGGCAGTTATTGCATTAATTCACTCATATGAAGAACCATCCACATATTTTCAAGCAAAAAATGATATCAAATGGATAGAAGCCATGAAAGTTGAATTAGATGCACTTGAAAAGGCTTCTACATGGAATATTCAAGATCTTCCTCCAGGGAAGAAAACTATAGGATGTCGATGGGTTTATAAAATTAAAACCAAGAGTGATGGTACTCTTGAAAGATATAAAGCCCGTTTAGTAGCCAAAGGTTATGCCCAAGAATATGGGATTGATTATGAAGAAACCTTTGCTCCGGTGGCTCGTATGACTACTGTCCGAACCTTAATTGCCTTAGCTTCTATCAAAAAATGGTCTATTTTTCAAATGGATGTCAAAAATGCTTTTTTAAATGGAAAGCTAGTTGAAGAAGTATATATGGAACCCCCTCCTGGTCTAAGTATTCCTAAGGGTAAAGTCCTTCGCTTAGAAAAAGCTCTTTATGGACTTAAACAAGCACCAAAAGCTTGGTATGATAGGTTTAGTCGTATTATGATTGATATTGGTTTTCAATTCTGTTTAACTGACACTGCTTTGTTTATTAAGAATTCTGATGCAGGAATCATTGTGCTTCTTCTTTATGTGGATGATATGATCATCACCGGAAGCGATAAACAGGGAGTTGAAACAATCAAAACACTTCTTAAATCTCATTTTGAAATGACTGATTTGGGCTTGTTGAGATATTTTTTAGGCATGGAAGTTGCTTATTCTCCTAAAGGATATTTATTATCTCAGACTAAATTTGCTTTTGATATTGTTTTCAGGTCTGGTATTACTGATGATAAGAAAGTTGACACTCCAGAAGTTGTTAATGTTAAAATGAAGATTGATGATGGAGAACTTCTTGCAGACCCTACTCCTTACAGACAGCTTGTCGGGGCACTTTCCTATCTATCCATTACCAGACCAGATATAGCGCATGCTGTTCATACAGCAAGTCAATTTCAACATGCTCCTACTTCTGTTCATATGGGAGCAGTCATGCGTATTATCAGATACATCAAGTCCTCTCTTTCACGAGGACTTTTCTTATCTTCCTCCTCTTCTCTTGATTTAATTGCATATACTGATGCTGATTGGGGAGGTGATCCCAATAACAGACACTCAACCACTGGCTTTTGTGTCTTTTTAGGGGAATCATTAATCTCGTGGAGGTGTAAAAAGCAACAGAAGGTATCTCTCTCATCCACCGAAGCTGAATACAGAGCCATGGCAACCACGACCATGGAAGTAGTTTGGCTCCGACGACTGCTTGCTGACATGGGAGTTGAAGCAACAAAGGCTTCACAAATGTGTTGTGACAACAAAAGTGCGATCTACATTGCCAGTAACAGAACATTCCACGAACGCACCAAACACATCGAAATGGATTGTCACTACGTCAGAGAGGAATATCTACACGGGATAATTGATCTGCCATATGTCACTTCAGAATATCAGTTAGCAAACCTCTTTACAAAGCCTCTCGTTGCTCCCCGATTTCACTTTCTCTTAGACAAACTTTCGCTCATTGTACCGTAAGTTTGAGGGGGAGTGTTAAAATGTAAAATTGTACATATATGTATATATAATAATATTATATTATTATATATATATAAATACATTTTTAATTTCTTTCTTTTCTGTATTTTTTTTCCTTTATTTTTATTTTTTGTCTTTATGTCATCTAGTTCAGTTTGAACTAGAATGACTGTTGCTAGTCAAGTCCTGTCCAGACTTGACTAGCAATAGAGTTGTTGGACTGACACAGTCCAACAGCTCTTAATAGAGCTGTTGGACTGACACATTCCAACAGCTCTAAATAGAGTTGTTGGACTGTGCCCAACAGCTCTATTGAGTCCTCTTTCAGCTGTGTATATAAAGGGGTGCAGCCCCTCTTGTATTTCACTCCAATGCTTCTTAAGCAATTGGTTTTTCATATCAATAAAGAATACATTTTTATTTTTATTTTGTTTCCAGTTATACCCTTTTTAAGGGTTATGCTTTAGTGTCATTCTTGACACTTGCTCTTGTTAATCAAAGCTCGTGTTTCGAAGATCCCCATTTCATTTCATGTATATATATATATATATATATTACTGTTTATGTAAACTGAAATACCCATTAGGGTTATTTCAATCATTTTGGCTTGTAATAGTTGTCTGCTAGGGACTGATGACTTTTGTTTTTTACTTTCTTCTTATTTTTATTTTTCTTATTTTAGTTTTTTTTACTGTTGTAAAAGGTTGGTCCAACTAGCTATTGGACCAGCCCCAACGGCTAGAAATCTAGCCGTTGGGGTTGGCCCAACAACTAGTTGGGTCAGCCCCTTGAGCATGGGAGTGCCTCCCTTGTATTGTTTTATGCTTGTTACTAAGCATATTTGAATAAGGCTATATTTTTTACTTGTGTTCTTGCTCTCTTTTGAGAGATTGGATGTTAGCCCTTAGTGACTCTTTGTATTTGACCCATTAGAAGCTGTGTGTGTGTGCACCTTTGTAGTCACTTTGTGACATTGTATTTGTGCACTTGTTTCATTACAGTAATAGAATCAGATACAGTTTCCTCAGAGAGAGAATAGTTTATCCACTTCTAAAAGGAGGCTACTCCTTTGAATTCAATCAGTTCTTACCATAGTACAGATTAGGATATTAATTCTCAAAATATGAACATCTAGATCTCTTAAAAGGTTAGCATATCAAGCTGGAGGAGCAAGCAGATATATCACTCAAGTCAGATTGAAAGGCATTAGTATGAGACTAGCATCTGTATGCTTAAGAGAGACTTTGTTGCAGACGACTTCTTCCAATTGAAATGAATTCCATTAATTCATGATATATAAGGGTGCAACAATCCCCACTAACCGAGCTGATACCATTATAAACAAGGGATGTCGACATTTCATAAGAAACATATATAATAGAACTGGGGAACAAATTAGTGTAAAGCTAAAAGTTTATATAGCTAAGAAAGATTGACTATTAAGCCACACTGTTTGTCAAGAAAGTACATATACCAAGAACACGAGGTACTAGGAGAATACAAGGATAAAAGAGTGTAAGGAACAATTTTCAAACTACATTAGAATCTTAAGCAACTGGAGAGCTTGTTTAATTATACCAAGTTCAACTTTCCTTGACAAAGTTCCCATGCTCACTGTTTCCTTTCTCTCTTTTTTTCTGAAACAGAAAATTAGAGCAGAGCAATTGAAATCTGCATTACGTCTTATCAAGACTATGAGTGCAGGATGGTTGTCCACCACATCATGGACTCCATGAAGCAACTAAAGAAGACCCAACTTTCTAGTAACCACTCATTACATCATAAAACACACCAGTACGCTATCTCATCCCATGTTTTTCACTCTTAAGAACTTCACTGCCATCCCCCACATTCCTTTGTTTCTCAAATGTTTTCGTAAACTTTCTTCTCTGCATAAAAATCATTAGCCCCTTTCTGAAATTATTTGTTTTGTTCAGGCAATGAAAATAATAATTCAGCAACCCAAATCCTTTTGTTCAAAACAGAAGCTCTTCCGGCATATCTGACTGCGCCAGCCCACACCCCCACGAACAGTAGTACTACTAACTTGATGCATATGTGAGGAAAATGCAATCAGGGGCACCGATTATCTTAAAGGTAATGAAGCATAACTCAAAAGATCCCAGCTTTTTCTTATTACCATAAGCCAAAACGAAAGAAAATAAAGGAAATTTTAACAAGATATGGTGGCCAAACTCTTTTTCTTTTCTCTCTCAGAGGAACCAAACTCTTGCATATTTCATATTCACGATTGTCATTTCACCAAAGAGCATGAAATTTTGAGAACTCGAAACAAGCAGAAAACTATGAAAAAAGAAATGATGTTGATCGATGGAATTTCATGAGAAAACATAAAAAACAGTCGAACTGAGGGATGGGCACCTGGTCTTTGTTCCAAAGCTGACCCAACACCACTTGAATTCTCTTGCTTGCCTTCTTCGATAGCATAACAAACTACCCCAGGTTTTCTCTTGCGGAACTTCACAGAGGGGAGCGATAGTGTTGAAGGGGACTCATCGGACACCCTCAATTTTGAGATAATGAAGATGTTAGTCTTGCTGGTTTTGCGAGAAGTTGGTGCCCGGAGACTGTGGAAGGCATTTGGTTGAGGATGCGATAGCCATACTGTGCTACCCATCTCCCTCGTCCAGCCGCAGAGAGAGAGAGAGAGAGAGAGGATTTTTCTCTGATTTTTCATGAATAATATATTTTTACGTTTAAAGTAATTTGGGAAAATTTATCACCATATAGAAATGGCGAATTTTTGGACTATATTGCTAAATACCAAAATTAGTTGAATTCATTTCAGCAGAATATCGATACAACATGGTAAGAAAGCCTTATTGGAAATACCCAAAAAAACTTCATTAGTGATGACATATCGAAGTTTAGTATATCCGGATAATCTGGTGATATTATCAGTTTTTTGGGGTAAGCTAGTGATATATCAATTTAGTGCGATTACCTGATGTTAACTCGGATCGGATCCCATTCAACTGGGATTTGGGGTTAATGTAACAAGTCTGCAAGAATGGACTTGGGTCAGACCTAAGTCTAACTCGGGTTCTGTTAAGATCCACTACTTTTTTTATGTAAAATATTTGACCAGGTCCGGTTATTGCCGCCTGCATCCGAACCTGGATATAGTTATAGAAAATGGATCCGGACCAAGACCAAAACCCAGCTTCCCAAACTAGTACCCAGATCCAGACTGTCTAGTTTCTACTTAGTGCATTGATAAAGTGTTTATGTAACT
This sequence comes from Nuphar pumila, assembly GCF_984573655.1. Taxonomy (NCBI): domain Eukaryota; kingdom Viridiplantae; phylum Streptophyta; class Magnoliopsida; order Nymphaeales; family Nymphaeaceae; genus Nuphar; species Nuphar pumila. The sequence continues at coordinate 43,117,767 of NC_143255.1, forward strand.
CAGGTTTGAGCATGGCTTCTTGCAAAAAGCAAAAGGTTAGGTTGGGTTAGCCTGTAAAATACATTTGGTCCGGTTGGTTGTCAGATCTAGATCTGACAAATGTTGTTAAAATCGGTTCATTAGGTGAATCGGTTTCTGAAAAAAATGAAAAAAAAATAAAAATCGATCTTGAATCGCCACCTTATTAACATCAGATGACACTTGTCATTAAAAATAAATACCTTAAGAATTTTTAACCCCTTAAAATTATTAAAAATTAAATTAAACCGACCTTGAATCAGCCCCTTTTGACTCGTTTTTTGGGTCAATTTGATCTTAATTGACCGATTCAGACCGATTTCGACAACATTGGATCTGACCCGCTTGAAACCCTACCATCCCAATACCTTAAATACAAGAATAGGACTGAGCTAACTATGGCCCCTTTTCATTATTCTCAAATTTTAATCTCCTAAAAAATAATTTTTACACTTGTCAGAGTGTAAACTGACGTACAATACTGAGATTAGCAACAATTTTACTAATAATAATTATTACTAGAAATAAAATAGAACTAGATTGTTCACTGGTTTATTATTGCAATTTGTAGAAGAATTTATTTTATAAATTTTTTATTTTAAAACTAACAAATATAATCATTAATTTCGATGAGGCTTCTCTTGTGCAACCAGCCAACAAAAGAGATACCATATCACAAGCTGTAACCAGCATCATAATCTCACAGTTAATGAACATGTTATCACATCTGTAAGGTGAATTTTATGAAAAAAGAATAAAAAAGAAAAACTCATTCGGATATCATAGCGACCTAACCATATATTGATCCCTTTTTAACATGTTAACAATGCCATATATTGACATATAAAGGTTTAGTGCATTCTCAATTGTAAGTCCACTAATAAAGAAAGTTGTGGTGCCATTAATAACTCGTTAACAATACCATATATTGAATCTCTAATATGAACCTTAATCAAAATCGGTATGCTTCCATCCGAGACAGAGCAATTCAAAACTATAGGAATGTAAATGGTTCATGTTCTGGTCAGATGTAGCCAATACTAGATTTAACGAATTTGAGTTAGATTCAGATTCAAATGTGGATGGATGAAAGTTCAAACTGAATCTGGTTTTTTCCATGTAATCGGATTTGGATATCTGCAAAATCCATATAACTGTCTGATTCAATTGCAAATTTCAAAACCAAATCCAAGTTCAATTATTAATTAAAATCAATCTGGCTTAAGGAATCTGACTAATCAAAGTCGGATTCAGTCGGATATCTGATAAAATCTAAATGGTTGACATCATGTGAACGTTGTAAAAATTTTCCCTTTTCTTCCTTTTCCTTTTGAGGGTAAAAGAAAGAGAAAGAAACTATTTGCAAGGTCTCACTTGACCTTTTAAAAAAGATAGATAAATTTTGATTTTTGAAATAACTTGCCTCCATTTTGAAACTTTGCGGAAAACTGGAGAGACGAGATTCGCTCATCGGTACGAGGTTCAACCGTTCCTGGTGCTTTTACCAGGGGTAATTGAACCAAGGATTGAATTTTATGTCTTTTGCTTTGCCTAAATTTGACTAAAAGATTATTCTAAAATATTAAATGCACATAGAATCATGCTTGTGCTATGATGTATGCTTTTGAAAATATTTCAAAATTTTAGATTTTTCAAGTGATTTTGAAATGGGTTTGAAAATATCTTTAAAGAAGTAGTTCGGAATTTGAACTTGATTTGAAAAATTGAAATTTGAATCCAATTTTGAAATGGATTTCAGATTGAAAAATGAATTTAGGAATTCAAAATTTGGGAGTTGAAATTGTAACTAAAATCAAAAGTTCAAGTAGAATTTTGAGATTTTGAGAGTTTTAAATTTTGAACTTGGAATTTGAATTAAAAATGAATATTTGAAATAAAAAATGAAATTGGAAAAGAGTGAAATTAGAAAATAAAAGACTGAATTTTGAAGTTTTGAAATTGATAAATTAGAGTTTTGAACTTTAAGTTTGTTCCTGAAATCGAACTTGAAATCAAATCAGAATTTGAAATTGAAACTTTGAATTGATTTTGAAATCCGATTCGATGTTTGAAATCAGAATTGAACCTAGAATTTGGAAATTCAAAGTGAATTCTAAAATTTAGTTTAGAGTTAAATGGAGAATTGAGATGAAATTCAGAATCTTGGAAATTGAACTTGAAGTGAAAATAGAATTCAAAATTTGGAATCTTGAAAAGAAGTAAAGATTTGAAAATGAAATTCAAAGTTAAAATGTGAAATTAAAAAATGTGAGGTTCAGAAATGAAAATCAAAAATTAGAATTTGAAATAAGATTTAAAGCTGAATGATATTGAAAATAAAAAGATAAATCTGAATTTGTAATTGAAAGTCGAAAAATGGTTTTGAATTTTAGAAATGAGAACTGTGTTTTTGAAAATTTATTTCAAAAATCACTTGAAATTTTGAAAATAATTTGAAAAAGATGGTAAATTATGATGTAATTCTATCTTAAATGATGAAATGCTTTGAAAGAATTTGTTTAAAATTAGAAAAAGCAAATTTCATTCTTCAATAGAATTGAAATAAGATTAAATTTTAATATATTCATGACTATGGTCACAAATATATTTAAATTTAATCTTTATTTAAATTTCAAGAAAGAATAAAATAAATTTTTGTGCTTTTATAGAAATTAAAGCAAGATTAAATTTTTATATATTCATGACTATGGCCATAAATATATCTTGATTTAATCTTTACTTTTAATTTTGATAAAAGAATAAAATGCATTTTGAAAATATGATAACTTTGAAAATAAATTGTATTTTAATAAAGAATAAAAATTTTAAGTATTGTTCATATTCCGACTATGGCCGTAAATACAAACTTTACTTAATTTTATTTATCCTCTATTAAAGGATGCAAATGCCATTCGTGTTTTTCTATTGTGTCATTTTTGAAAGAAAATAAAAATAAAATGCTACAGTCAATTATGAGAAATTTAAATATAACTATATGCTCATCCATTATACTCTAAGACAGAAAATAGAAATTCTCATTAAATGAAAGTGTTACAATCTTGGATTTAAACTGAACATGAAAAAATATAAAAGGAGGAGCCAAGGTCTTCACGCTTCCCTACAAAACACAAAATAGCCCAAAGCAGCAAAAAATACAAGAGGAAAATGCAAATACTATGTTAAACTGGAAATACATATGATATGATGAAATGGAATGGAAAATGCATATGATATGTTAAAATGAGGATGAAAAATGTATATGAAAAATGCAAATGCAGTGCATTTGCTAAAATGCCTATGAGAGCACATTGGCTAAGATGATGATGGAAGTACAAAATGCACTGCATAAGCTAAAATGTATATGAGAATGCATTTGCTAAGATGTATATAAAAATGTATTTATCGAAACATATATGGAAATGCAATACATAGTGGAATGTAACATGAAAATGCAGGTGAATGTATAAAATGCAGGAAATGATATGCAGATGATTAGTATGCAAAGGATATGCAACACACAGCAAGGCAAATGAATGATCTATAACACACAGCCATATGACTGAATCTTGTGAATGTAGATACCATCAAGCTAAACAGGTTCAAAGGAAATTCTGTTTTGAGTTCACAGCAAATTCAGTTAGCATGAGTGATGCTGAGTATGCAAGAAATGATATGTAGTGAACATAGTGCTAATGTGATGTGAAGGTAAATGACATGTTGTGGACACAGGAAATGGAGTGCAGGTAAATGATATGTTGTGGACACGGGAAATGAAGTGCAGATAAATGCTGGATGAAGGAGATGTTGATTACAATGTGCTGTGCAGATGCTATGTCTAATGCATGTGAAATGCTAAACAAAAAATAAATTGAATGACATGTTGTGAACATAAATTCAATCGGACTGAACAAATGCAAAGGGATTTGCACAAGTAAATCGATTTCAACATTCAACTTCAGCAGGTTGAACTCACAGTTGTTCTAGTTTTTAAATCGGTCTACCACAACATAGTAGGTCAATGAATCACCTTCAGCGGCAAACTAATTTGCAGCAGGTCGATTGTACATAGCAAATCGATTTCTGCAAGTCAAATTCTACAAGTCGTTTTCAACAACATCAACAAATGGATTTCAGCAGCATCAACAAGTGGATTTCAGCAACAAGACTAACATCAATACAAAAGGGTTCCCAAAGGCAAAGAATGCAACGCAACATTTTGGTGAGGAATGTCATAAATAAGACCAGCTCACAAAAATGGTTAAAATATGTCATAGATAAGACCAACTCACAAAAATGGTTAAAATCTATTAACTAGCAACACAGTTCAGATGCTTTAATTTTCTGGTGTGACTCCTAATCAACATTTTGGAAAACTTTCAAACTAAAAAGATATAGTCAAGAAGAATGGTGGAATCCTAACTCATATGTAAATTCATAGCTCTAACATATTTTACATAAAATCAATTAAAAGCAACTAAAAAAATATCAGTTTTTGGATAGGGAATGTGAATGGATGTACACAACTCACGAAAAATCTATAGATACATAATCTGATAATGACCTGGTTAACAGAGCAATTTAGTGAGGCCAAGCATATCTTTCAACACTCTTATTTTAAAGGGTTTGTGATGTCTTGTTCCCTGACCATGTTTACATTGTCTATTATCCTGGTAGTCACCAGCTAGGAATGACTTAGCAGTAAAGGGTGCATGAATAAGTGATATAGGTATATAATCTGGAAGTAGAAGCCTTCTCTTTGGAGGAGATTTCATCCACTAAACCTAGAAATGAAATGATATAGATTGACAAAGAACAACATGCAAATATGCCACTGAATGTTTGTATGAAAATTGACATAGTAAGAGAAGATAACATGCAAATAGAATATCTTACAAGACAAGGATAACTCCAAATACAAACAATCTAATGGTAATGAGCCAACTAGAACTCTAAATGGAAGAAATCATCACAACCATGGATGCCAACTTGTCATTCGTAAGTCATAACCTTCTAACAAACAAGGAAAATGGTTTAAGCACAAACCATGAGAATAAGGGATGAAGAAAGTTTCAACACTTGCATAATTGGAATCCACACCATTCAACCATAGTATTCCATTTCTACGTTATGGAGCTAGGACCTCAAAATGGTATATTGGAAACATCTAAAAGTTGTTCAAGCACTTCAAGTGGATCCATCCACACTTGAAGTCTTGGAGTTGAGAAGTGTTTCTTCCTTCAATAGAAGATACAAACTGAAGTAATAATCCTTCTATGCCTTCAAATTTCTTAAACTCTGTAGTTAGGCTAGATGACTTTTAAAAGCACAACTGACTAAATGACTTGACAAACTAGGCTACATTAAATGAACTGCTTGTTCTAGACCAATGTTCTCTCAAACAAAAGGAGATCTAAATTACAACCATAGGATAAGAAGAACGATGGAAGATAATATAGTGTGTGAAACCAAGTAAAAAAAAAGTGGACCAAGCTCTTACCATGTTTATCACAAAGCAATTACCAGCTTTGCATATATCTCAAATGTGCACGCACACAACACACACATGCAGGAAGATTGTTACACAAACCTCAGCTTGGGTCGATTATGATCCAATAAATATTGAAAACTTGAAATTCATATTCAGATTGACTGTCTAAGACAATTAGTAAAGATCACAACCAGTTAGATAAAGAAAACATAAGTTACATATTCACTGTGTAATATGGTGATATAGTGAAATGAATATAGGGGATGTGATAAGGTGCACACAGTGAATCAATTAAATATAATAATGATGCAGCAGATCGAAACTGGATGCATGGATGCTGAGGATGATGAACAAAAGTATACAATGAGATGAGAAAATCAAGCACACTGAATCAGAGCATTCCACAATTGCATCATCCAATTTAAACAAAAATATGTGGATTAAACAGAAATGCACAATATGATGATGCAGATGAAGTGCAAAATACAAAACATAGAATGTGCATACACACACTAAAAATGAAATGCAATAAAGATCAAAGAATTCACTATGATGTAGAATGACAGATGCATCCGATGAATCAGGAATGTAGAAAGTAATCAGCAAATGTAAAAATCACGGAATGCTAAGTGAAATAAAACAATCAAAGCTATAGAGAATGAAAAGGATGTAGAGATAACAGCAGATGAACAGATGATGATGCTGGAAACAAAGGAAATGAACAATTAGATGAAATGAACAGGTGATCATGTTGTGCAATGCAAATCGCTCATGCTGTGAGAACAAATGAATGCTGCTACAGAAAATCAAATGTACAGATACACGAATTGAGCAAAAAATAATGGTGTTGAAATGAGCAAATCATAGCTATCATTGATAAATTCATTTGAAACAATCAGATACAAATGCTGGATCGAATAATGAAATATCAGCATCGAATCAACTTTGGTTGAAGCTGATATTTGCAATTACTGAATCCGTTCAACCGAAAGATGTGATGAAACAATAGAGGAAATTGCAATAAAATGGATGATACAGGGTTGCCATTAGATACAGAAAATCAAATGCATGAACAAACAACGAAAATGTAACAAGGATTTATAAAAGAAAAGAATGTTGAGGCATAAGCAAAATAGAGATAACAATGAAAAGAAAAGGGTCAATACCCTATTGCAATATGCAAATCAATGATGCTATAGGCAGATCGATGTTGCATCACTTGCATTTCAATGGGTAGTGGAGAATGGAAAAGAAGAAACAACGATTGATGCTATGAAAAATCAAAGCAAAAGAAGAAGAAATACTTAAGCAAAGAGGGAGAGAGGTGATTTTCACCTTAGGTTGGCACAGGTTGAGAAGAATGACGCATTTTCTCTGTACACTGTTGCAGTATCAAGCTTCTTCACCAACAAGAGAAAATGAGAAAGAGAAGGGGAAAGAGAAGAAGAAAGAAGAGGGAGAAGGGGACAAGAGCCTCTTGCAAAGAGAGCTCCTGGCAAAGCTTGATGGATCTCTCCCCTCCCCTTCGATGGTAGTTATAAAGGGGAGGGCCGTTACAACATTTTAAAAAATAGTCCCTTAAAATTTTAAAAAAATTCAAAAAGAGGATTTTAGTTACAAAGATTTTCAAAACCCTAAAGTTTACTCTTCTGAAATTTCGCCCCCTTTATGTGATTTTTGAAAGAAAAATACGAGGGACTTAAGAGATGGGATCCAAATGAGGTTTTTGAAAAATTTAAGAAAAATATTGAATTTAAAATTTTGAGGATTTTGCAAAAGGGGAGTTTGTGAAATAACAGAATTAATCTTAAAAATTGAGTTTCAAAACGGATCTGGATCTGAGATTTTGAGTAAATATCGAGTTTGGATCTCGAAATGAGGAAATGAAATGAGAGGATCTGGATGAAATACCTGAGCCATACAGGGAATTGATTTTGGATTTTTAGATTTGAATTGAAAATGAAAGTTTCGGGCTCAGAATTGGATTTGGATATCTGATCTGGATTTGAGATTAAATCAAGTATAGAAAATGAAATTGGATTTCGGATCTTCAACAAGTGAATCCGAGAAATGATTAGAAATTGATTCAATTTCCCTTCTGACTGACTCAGGTGAGTGTTAGGGGCAAAAAATGGAAAATTTAAAACTTTAAAAAAATTGGGGTGTTTACAAATCCCTATCTGAAAAATCAAATTTTGTTATATTGATATTCTTTATAAGAAACAATTATCAATTATCCACAATATCAGCCTACACACTCCATATTTCACACCCAACTTGCACAAATCTGCCCAACTTGGTCATAGCTAGGGATGTCAATGGGCTGGGTTTGGTTCGAACCCAGTTAGAACTAGACTTGGGCCCAATTTTTGGGTATGGTATCAGGTCCAGACTCGGTTCTAATTGGGTCCACTATAAGAGAAACCTTACCTAGACCCGATAAGAACTACATGAACCAGCCCCAAACCATACCCGGTAAAATAATATTTCTTATCATTTTTACATTGAAAACTTGCAGGTCTTAATCGAAACTCCGGTCGGGCCCGAGTCTAATATAAAATTTCACAAACTATACCCGGATCCATGTATTAATCGAACTTTTGGGTCTGAACCCTGGTCTTAATCGGGTCTTATTATTTATCACCATTCTCGAATCCTATATGGTTTGGTCCGGGTCGGGTCCTGGTAAATCTGACACATTGACTCCTCTAGTCATAGCAACAAAGATCTGCCAAATTTTAAAGATATCAATTTTGTTTTTCAGAACCCGATAAAATCCCCAAAATTGTGTTATTTTTAAAAAGATCATGTTTTAAAAAAGATCACGATATTAATGTGTTATTAGCATGATATTATTATTTTTGCATATTTTTTTATAATTTTAGTGTTTATCATTATATTCTTATATGTTTTCTTATGTATTTTTAAAACTTAAATGTATATTTTCCTGAGAAAATTAAATTTTTTTAAAAGTATCATGAGGTTATCCCTTGCTTATACGTCGATCCATTCAAAAAAATGAAAACACATAAAAGTAATCCAACAACTAAACCAAGTACCCCTCATGCAATTAGCACCATAGACTTACATCCCAATTCTGAATTACACATGAAAATGAAGCCAACAATTAAAAATATTTGATTGAATCAGCCAATTAGAAAACTAGGCTTGGGCATGGGCCCAGCTCATTTGGAGCTTGGCTCATTGGGTTTGGAGCATGACCCAGCCCATTTATTAAAGGGCCAGGTTTCTGCCCAATTATTAATGAGCTTTGGTTTGAAAAACAACCCGTGACCCGGCCCTTTTTAGCAGTATAAGTTTTTATCTCATTAATGATTTTTTATTAAGATCTTCTCTCCATCATAAAACATCTTCACTTCCTTTAGAAAACGCGACATGAAATTGATGCATTTTGTTGCAGGAAATATCTGTAAAGTTATGCATGAAACATCAATTAGTAATCTTAAAAAATGGTGACTTTTACTAGCTTATTTATTACTTGTTTCTTGTTTTATTGATAAAGAAATGTGTGAAGCTTTTTTATGTTTAGAGCTCCGTGACAAATATCCCGATAAATTGCCTGAAAGTTTAAAACAGTAATTTATTGCGAGATTTTGTTTTATTTATATTTTCTTATAAGATTTGCTTTTTATATTTTTTAATTTATTTTTTATTGCCGAGATTTTGTCAAAAAAAATGCAAGATTTATGAAAATTTTCAAAATCTCCCGAGTTTTTGACTGACGATATTTTGCCGTTTTTTACTTTTATCACTATGGTTTAGAGCTGTGTTACTGAAACGTCATGTGTTCTTTACAGGCCTAGGGCTGTTAATGGATCAAGGTTTTAAGCTTTCACCCATTAGGTGCCAGGTCAAAACCCGTCTCATTCAATAACAGATGGAGCTTGAGCTGACCCATGGACTACCAGGCCGATTTGACAGGCCTTATTTAAATAACATTTAATAATGATGGCTAGGGTTTCTTTTCAACTCCTTTCAGGTTCAATTGCCTCAATGAATTTAAAGAAGAAAAGTAAAAAACTACTGGTTTTATGTTGTCATGGACAGTCTAAGACCCGGACCTACTGGTCCAATGGGACAGGTTATCTGTAGATCAGGGAGCCAAACAGAATGGATCCGGGTCTGATGGGTCAACCTGTTGCCCGATCCCAGCTCATGGCTGTTTTTCTTTTTACCATGAATTCCGGCGGGTCCTGATCATATCATACCGTTTCTCCAATTGAATGAAATACCTTAAGAGGGTTGGGTTTGCAAAAAATGACAAGAAATGGATACGTGTATTTCCTGCCAACCACGATATAATGGCCTGTTTGGAATCTCGGCGCTGGGATGGGCGTTTATGCATTTGGTGTTTCCGAGGCAAAATTATAATATCTTGTTAATTTTTTGGATTTTTTTTTAATTTAATAAAAACCATTTTATTTAAATCTGGCTTACAGTGTGATAAATCTAAGTACTTAACTGAGTTATTAAATCTGATTATTTTATGATTTAATAAATCTATGTTATGCAACAATTAGTTAAACCTGATTTCTTGAGTTGAATTAAACATGTATTCATTTTAAAAGCAATCTAAATTTTTTCGAGGGTTAGTTTGGGGTCGTTACAAAAATACTAAGTGAGGCCCTTTTTTCCTTTGTATTTATAATAAAGGATGGATTTGGCAGCTGCCATTTCCTCAAATGCATAAACTTCATAAACGCCCATCCCATCTACCAATCCCAAACAGGCCCTAAGAATTTATTAGCCAGAATTCATCTATTCTGCAATGACAATTTTGGTTTACAGGCTCCACAATTGTCTGGTAGGAGCAGCTATATAGTGCACGTCACCGGGTAGGGGTCTGACTAACCCAGCCTTTGAAAAAAAAAATTGGTTTCTACAATATGTAATGGGACATCATGTCTCCTTGTTGGGGTATTATGATATCTCAACTCCCACCCTGATGGCCAATCACCTCCACCTCTCACAGCCATCCTTCAGGGTTTCTGAAGAAAGAGCTTCAAAATTGTTGCTTACGTTTCCTAATTAGGTTGAAGTTTGATTGTTGCCATTATTAAATTTGTGCTGCTGTCAAATGCAGTGTCAAGAGCTGACACGTATATAGATCACAAATACATCCTATGATTTAGCCCTTGCAATTGATGTTAGGTTCAACGAGATTGAAGTGACATTTATACCCGTGGATCAAATTTATGTGAATTTTCAACTTACATATATGTATATGTGGAAAGTGGTAGCTGCCTACCACCCCTGAATATCAGGTTGTTCTTCGCAAATCTGACCCGACAGATGTGTTAGGCATGATCATTTTGCTAGAACATAACACTTAAATCATGTTTCTCCATAAAAACCTACAAGTGCGTCTGAATCTGACAACCAAAGAGTCGATTCCTATAAAATCAAGCATATATATTATATTTGTATAGTCAGATTTTAGAAAAAAATAGAAAAAAAAACCTTTCAAAGCCTGGTAGGCTGGCAGTAAGCAGCTACTATATATATATATATATATATATATATATATATATATATATATATATATATATATATATATATATGAGGTACATATTGGCTACTAATGAAGGTAAGCAATTAATGAGTAGAAATCATTATTTTCTTCAAAAGTTTAGTTTTTTTTAGATCAAATGTTATGAATGTGATCTACATGGTTTGTTTCATAGAAACCCTGTGTTGAATCATGTGATTATGACAAGTAATTAGGTTTTTAAAGGAGACCAAAAATCAACCTACAATGTGCCAAATTTTCATAACTATATTTAGTACTAATCAAGATATGAAAGCTCTATCATATAGATGTGTTGGGCATAGTTTGTTTACTAAATTTTGGACCTTAGATCATGTCTTTTTAACGTAAAAATATGTGGGTTTTTTAGTTGAAAATTTTTTATACATTGTAGGCCATTTATTTTTTAATCCCCTGAAAAACTTGTGTATGGGAAGCAGGTCATACTGAACATGAGCTTTTTGCTTTGCTCATGCCAACATCGTGGCTGACTTTGCATTTTGGATGAATGCCACGTAGCATATAACTGTTCTGTTCCGTTGACTTTTTAACTTTTCAAAATACAAAACGGACGGCCACGATCTTGGCATGAGCAAAAAGCTCATGTTCAGCATCACCTGATGTTATAATCACATGATTTAAAACTTATTTTCTGACACACACACATCAGAAAAACATGAGTTTTATACTAAAGCCAATCTGCAGATCACATTAGAAATTTTCACTGGAGGCTTTGAAACGTATGTTCAGTAAAAAAAAGTATGAGGGTGGCAAACATTCTACTGAATGTTTAAGCACTCTACTGTAAAACGGCACCACTCTTTAGGAAAAGAATGGCCATTCACCCACGATATATAGGTACAGAATTATTCACAGTAACAGTGGAATGAACTGATGTAGGACATATGCACACTGTGACGTCCTTTCATATTTTTGTAATGACGGTTCATTATATATATATATATATATATATATATATATATATATATATATATATATATATATATATATATATATATATATATATATAGGGAAGGTTTGCGTGTGGAAAGAAATTAAAGAGAGAGAGAGAGAGATGCCAACTACTGCATAGGGTGGAACAGGAGGGGGCCAGTCCATCCTATCTTAGAGGGCGCCGTACTGCCTCTACAACCATGTGGAGGTTTCGTTAACACGTCCAGTTCACTCAACCACCAACTCAGATACCCTCTTAAAAGAAAAAGAAAAAAAAAGAACTCTCTCCCTAGTTCACCTCCCCCCCCCCCCCCCTCTTTTTTTTTTTACTGTTTTTCATTGGTTGCAATTCCTTAATCAATTTGCATGGACGGACTGGCAACCTTACCTGAACTTACAATATCAGCCTCCACTTTTATTCGAGACTCACCTACTCGGTCTACCTTGGCTGGGTTCGATTCTCTAAAATACACTTTGGCTGGCATTACTCAGATGGGCTCGGTAGGTTAACTCGCTAGCCCCTGTTAGAGCAAGGTTTGAGGTTGATCAGCTCCCATCGAGTCGGTGACATGAATCGGTTTGATGGTGAGTGTCTTGCTCTCTCTTGTTTTGAATGTTGAAGTCTTGGCCAATCTCAATCTCTCTTTTTCTCTTTCTCTTTCTCGAACACGAGCCTGCCTCTTTGTTGGCTGATCATGCCCCTACCCAGGGGTGGCTCAATAAAAGTGGAAACCCTAGGCATATTTCATTGGAGGCCCATATTTCTTCATATTTTTTTCATTGGAGGCCCTCCATGTTTCATTGAAAGCCCTCAGCATGTGAAATATAAGCTTTATATATTTTTTTCATTTGCGGCCCTAGGCGGTGGCCTCAAATCTCAAAGAGGCCAGCCGGCCCTGAGCCTACCCATACTTGGTTAGAACATAGCAACAAAACATCCCAATTTTTTAGAAAATATAAAAAAAACATTGCTCTATTATGTCAGCGATCTAAAACACTCAGAATATCATGATGTTTTTGTGAAAATATCAAAGTTATGTTTTATCAAATATATATTCGGAAAGATGGTATTTTTATTTTTATATTTTTTACCGTCTGTTTGCATTTTGGATGAATGCCACGTAGCATATAACTTTTTAACTTTTCAAAATACAAAACGGACGGTCATGATGTTGGCATGAGTAAAAAAGCTCATGTTCAGCATGTCCTGATCTGCTTCCCTGGTTCCGTGGCAGGTCAACTTCAGCATCTCGTTTTCAGAAGGTTCAGTAGAATCTCACTATTTCTTTATAGCGAGAGGGCCCTCAGCAAGAAACCAAGACTAATCGACGGGCAAAACCGTATAAGAGAAGCAACGCTTAGTTGTTGCACACACGTTGCAACACATAAGGCATGCCAAAAGCCAAAGAAGCCTCAAAATGAAGCAGAAGCTCACCATGGAGATGAGTTTGGTGAGGAGTCTGAGTCGCCATGAGGCAAGGAACCTTGGCTGTGGTGTCATTGTTGCAGGATGCGTCCTCCTCTCATTCTTCTTCCTTGCTGTCTTCAGTGCCTTCTTAGGCCCTGCACATAACTGTAAACACTCCTCTTCATACCCTCATCATTTCTTCTCAATTCTGACACCACCATATTTAGTCAAAGTTTTATCACCTATTGTATACAACATATATAACTTAATCATTATTTCATGGCACGTCTAAGAATCAAACAATAATGGGTTTTGTAGATGAATTGAAGCTGTTTGTTGGTTCTAGCCAATTTATGGCAAATATTGAAAGTCCACTTATTGAACAATCTTTCATTCCTCCGTCAGGTATTCATTATATATATGTTGGTGGACATTAACCACAAAGTATAGTTTCGTTTCATTTCATTTTTTTTTGTGAAGTGTAAAGGTCGTGAAGGTGATGCATTACACTTACATATGATGGATTCATATTGTATGTTGGCATTTTCATAACACTGCAGAGGCATTAAAACTATCTGCAGAAGATTTGGAGATGGAAAATAACGAAACCAGAAAGAGTTATCAGACAGGTAATGATTCCATGGTGATCAGAAACAACTGCTTTCTCGTTTTAGATGCAGTAGAAGTCATCGGTTGCACTATATAAGGCAACCATCTTTGTAATTTTTATGCAAAACGTTTCTAATGGCAACTCGTTTTGCATTAGATATAACGTTGCGGGGAGTGTATCTCCTTGCTCACACCCATTGGCTTGGACTTAGTTGCCATTGAAAGCATACATTAGTTTCTCCTTGTATCCTACTTCCCTTGAAAGGAAAAGAAAAGTTTTCTGCATCATCTGCCCAATTGGAGCTCTCATCCATAACCTTTCAGCATTGCGACTTTCTAATGATCATTACTTTTTTTTTTTCTGTCGAAACAGAATTATCAACGGGGGTTGGTATGAAGAACATGACAATTATTGAAACCAAGGACCATTTTGAGTCAGGTGATCTATCTTGATAATAGCAACAATAAATTATTTTCTTGAAGTTGAAATGTCTTGTATTAGGTACACTAATAGGTCGTATATATTGCTGTCATCAACTTTTTATTGCCTGACATCTTTCAATAATTGACTGTGCAGAGAAACTGAACTCGGATCAGATTAGTCCAAACATGACAAGGATAGGCAATCCACAATTAGGTAAAGCTTTTTTAATGAGGGTAATTGGGTAAAGATTTTGGCAATAAAAAAATGTCTTTTTTCATTTTTTTTATTTATATCGTGAAACGTAAGTAGAAATATGAGGACTTACAAACAATTAGTACTACCTCAGCATGCACAATTAATTTTGGAGTTGTTCATGATCTCTATCCAATTTACCTTATAAGTTGGAATTTGTAACTCGTTTTTTAATTTCCGTTCCTTTTTTGGTGATGCAATTGCAGAAGAGAAACCAGAAGAAAAACTACCTGTTTGTGATTTTTCGCAACCAAGATCAGATTTTTGTAACGTCCAAGGCGATGTTCGAATTCATCGAAATTCCTCAACAATACTTTTTGTGAATCCTCAATCTGAAGTTCCTGCTGATGGACTCTGGAAACTCCGTCCTTATGCGCGAAAGACCGACTTGAGGGCAATGAGTGGAGTTACAGAACTAAAAGTGAAGCCATTGATGAATTCTCAAGAACTTCCTCCTTGCTCAGTAACTCATGATGTCCCAGCCATTGTGTTCTCCACTGGTGGATACAATGGAAACCTCTTCCATGACTTTACTGATGTTATAGTCCCTCTTTTCCTTACTTCACATCACCACAATGGGGAAGTCCAGTTCATCAATACAAATGGCAAGCATTGGTGGATAAACAAGTTTGGCAAGATAATTAAACAACTCTCTCATTATGAGATCATTGATTATGATAATGATCACAGGGTTCATTGCTTCAAACAGTTAAGAGTGGGCCTAACTGTACATAAAGAATTTAGCATAGACCCAACAATCAAGTCTTTCAATGGATACAGCTCCATGCAGGAATTCAGGAAGCTAATGATGGATGCCTACTCACTGAAGAGAACTACATCCATTCAAATCAAAGATGGTGAGATGAAAAGGCCAATACTATTGATACTAGCGCGAAAGCGCACTCGAAAACTCAGAAACTTGAACCAGATTGTAAAATTATCGAAGAAATTGGGATACGATGTCGTTGTCGCAGACGACAGCATGACAGTAAACCTGGCTAAGTTTGCAAAGATTGTGAACTCTTGTGATGTGATGATGGGTGTTCATGGTGCTGGGCTCACCAACATGGTGTTCCTCCCAGCTGGGGCTGTGGTCATTCAGATTGTTCCCTTTGGTAGACTAGACTGGCTCTCCACTGTCTTTTTTGCAAGGCCTGCTAAGGACATGAAGTTCAATTACCTTGAGTATAACATAAATATTGAAGAGAGCACCCTAATAGACCAGTATCCTTTAGATGATCCTGTCTGTAAGGACCCCATATCCATACATAGAAAGGGTTGGAATTTCGTTTCAGGTGTATATTTAGGGAAACAAGATGTAAAACTTGATCTGAATAGGTTCAAGGGCGTTTTGGTAGATGCCCAGAAGCTTCTGCATCAACAAAATTAAGGTTTGATGCAGAAGCCTTCTATACTTTGTATAATAACTTAATTTTCACTTTTGTCTTTTAAATATCAGCTTAGGCCAAATTAAAAAAGAAACTTTCTTATACCGTGTATCTTTATTTCATTTTGTAAGACAAATTTGGTGCCACTCATTCAGTTTTTATCTTGGAATATAGCAAAAGAATTCTACCTTTTGTAATCATCCCAGTATTAATTGAAAAGTGGTGAGCCACGTGCATTTATCTGACTTAGATATAATATTTGCTACAAAAGTTTGTACGTACAAACTCCTTGGATCACTCTGGCGCTGAATGTTTTGATCTAGTCGGATCTCATACTTGGATTCAACATGGTCAAAATGCTAGGAACTGGTAATTGGATCATGTTTTCCAACCTAAGAACACGATTTTATGTATCTAGAAATATCATATATTGTAAGCTATTGATTTTATAAGCCTTATAGAACCTTGTCTATGTGATGTAATCGGGCGGTCCAAGTGTCGATTCCCACTAAGCGATCACATCTGCCAGTAAGGTTTAGTTTCATAAAGAAACAACTAAAAAATAAAAATAAATAAAAAAAAGACATTTATACATCCAAACGGCTATAGCTAAGTCCTTATATATATAAGTTTTTTTTTAAGAATGATATATATTACACTGGCTCCGACCCGAATCTGACCCACATTGTTGGGACATTTTCATGCTCAAGTGATCTGGATCCAGATATATATTGGTCAACATATGTGACAGCAGACGTGGAATGGATACTTTTTTTTATTGTTATTTCCAATGTATATGACCTTTTTCACCAGTCTTGGTATTACAAGCTCAGATCTGACTGGATCTGGATCCATGGCATGGGATCTACATGAAACCGGCCGGGTGCAATTTATAAAAGATTGATCTGGTTGCAGTTTTTTTTTTTGAAAAAAAAAAGATGATCTCGTAAACCCCTGGACAACACCTATTCAACGCGTTATGTTCCCTTGACAACATCGTGGCGATTCCGGAAATTCTCATATTCACGCCCCCAACACTAGGGGTGGCAATTTCTGACACGACCCGCCAACCCGACCCGCCAACCCGCCTCTTAGGCGGGTTCGGGTTGGGCTTAAGCCAACCCATTTAATAAACGGGTCGACCCGCGTAACCCGTTTATTAAACAGGTCGGGTTCGGGTTGGGGGTATGCCAACCCACCAACCCGGCTGACCCGTTTAATAAACGGGTTAGGCGGGTGGGTCAACCCGCCATCCCGTCTGCCCGACCCGCCAACCCGACCCGCCAACCTGCCTACCTGCCAACCCGATCCGTCAACCCGCCAACCCGACCCGCGAACCTGAAAACCCGTTTACCCGACCCAACCCATTTATTAAATGGGTTGGCGGGTCGTGTCGGGTTACCCGTTTATTAAACGAGTCAGGTTCGTGTTTGCCACAGCCGACCCGTTTAATAAACGGGTCGGGTTCGGGTTGAGGTATGCTGACACGCCAACCCACCAACCCGACCCGATTGCCACCCCTACCCAACACTGGCTCCCAATTGGCTCAGAACTCCTGTAAAGTGCTTCTACCAAACATGATGACAATTAGGGAAAGCAGGTTATATGTCCCCCCCCCCCCCCGAACAGGGCCGGTACTGAGATCTCATGTTCGGGGCTTCCAAATAGCGCCACGTATACGATCGAGACTGGCATGGTTCCCGATGACAGTCCGCATCATACTGCATCGTAATTTGGTGCCGCAACAAAGACTTAAGTACCCTTTACCGCCATTCGGTTCATCTTCCTCGAACGGACATAAATGCCCTCCTTCTAGAAAACTGAACCGTCGGTTCGTGAAAAGGACAAAACTGCCCTCCATCGTTATCGCGCCAACGAACGTTCCACAGAGTTTGCGTATGTAGCAAGCGTTATGTTGTAGGATTCAAATAGTTCGAAACAATCCATTCTCTCTCTAAGCACTCTACCGGAGATTCTTTGCTTTCATCTGCAGTCGTCGGAGCATCCTTTCCCTTTGTTACAGAGCATATGTTTCCGTCTTACCACTGCTTACTCTACAGTTGGAATATCCAAATTCCCATCGTTTCGGTGAGTTTCATGTAACGATGTGTTTCTTCAATCTGAAGATTGCTTCTTATACAACGATTTGTTTCTTATGAACCCAAATATTCTGACGATTTCTAATCATGATGATCGTGTAATGTGTTGTGCAAGTTAGCAATGTCTGCGCCTCATCAGATTAGCGATACCCCATCGTGCTATGGGTTGTCTATTAGAGAAGTGATCCGCCAGTCCCATCTATCTAAGGTTTTTGAAAGATACCAAAATATACTTAAGATTGAGAACGATGAAGACAGGGAAAAAGCCTTGGAATCGTATTATGCGGAGGATTATCCATCAGATATCGAGGTTGCGGACCAAATGAAGAACTCTGAAGAACGAAAGATGCAGAACAAGGATGACAAAGAGAAGGCAAAGGCAAGAAATATTGCTGAGAATTTGAAAAGAAGGCTGAGGATTGAGGCACTGTTGAGGGAAAAGAGGAAGAAGAATGAGGAGGAGTTTCAAAGTTATGTTAGATATTTAATGAATGAAACTGCGACAAAATGTAAGAGGAGAGGCTTGGAGCGCAGTGCAATGTTTAAGAAGGCATGGCTACTGAAGAAGGAGGAGGAGAGGCGAAGGCAAATGGATAAGGAGGAGGAAAAGAAGGAACATAATATTCCTCAGTATGAGGAAGAAAAGGAAAGGCAAATGAGGGAGAAGGAGTTTGAGGAAGCTAAGGAAATGCAAAGGCAGAAGAAGGAGAATGAGGAAAAGAAGGAAAGGCAACGGAAGGAGAAGGAGGAGGAAGAAGAAAAGGAAAGAGAAAGGAAGAAGCAGGAGGAAGAATTCCAAGAAAGAAGGAAACAAGAACTGGAAGAGAAAGAAAGGCGGCGGAAGGAGAAGGAGGAGGAAGAAAAGGAAAGGGAAAGGAAGAAGCAGGAGGAGGAATTGCATGAAAGGTTAAGGAAGAAGCAAAAGGAAGAGGCGAAAAGGGAGAGAGAAATGAAGCAGAAGGATGAGGAGAAAAAGCAGAGAGAAAGGAAGGAGAAGGAGGAGGAGGCGAAAAAGGAGGAGAAAAGGGAGAGAGAAAGGAAGCAGAGGAAGAAAGAGGAGAAAAGGGAGAGAGAAAGGAAGGATAAGAAGGAGGAGAAGAATAGGGAGAGAGAAAAGAAGTAGAAGAAGGAGGCAGAGAAAAGGGAGAGAGAAAGGAAGGAGAAGGAGAATGAAAAAAGGAATGATAGAGAAAGGATGGAGAAGGAGGACGAGAAAAGGAAGGCGAGAGAAAGGCATGCGATGGTGGAGCCGGTAAAGATGGAGATTGAAATGCAATTGGAGGCAGTGGACCCACCAGAAAGTCCCAGGTTGGATGGAAAACAACAGAAAATAGCGGCCAAGGTAAATACATTCGTTCTGTCTGTGAAGATTTAATAACATGTTTAGCGATTTTGGTATAGCGATTACTGTGTTAGGTATTAATTTGTATAGCGATTACTGTGATAGTCTGTCTGCAACCAATATTATTTATAGCGGTTAGTAGAATAGTATTTATAAGTACAAATAGAACTAAATTACAATTGGTAGGAATAATATGTTATTTTGTGTTACAGGGAGTTCACAGGAGAAGTAGAGCAGTAGGTGAAAAGCTCGGAGGTCGGTGTCAATGGCCTGTAGTTCTGTCGTGGTATGGTCATCTGAGTGCATATCAGAAGGACCGATTACGAAATATGCACTTCAGTGGCCTTTTGGATCAGCAATATTTTGAAACTTGCTGGAATACCATGACCCACCTGGTAAATAAATGGAATGATAAGACGAACACATTTCAGTTTGATTCTTTTGAGATCACCATGACTCTAGAAGATGTGGCGAGGATCACTGGCCTTAAGTGCGATGGCAGTGCTGTCCTGTTACGGCATTCAAACTATAAGGCAAGGGAGAAATGCATGGCCCTGTTAGGAATGTCGATGGACGAATGGAGTCAATGTATTTCTGGTGGAATAAATTTCACATCAATGAAGGTCTCATTTTTTCGTAATAAATGGGAAGGCCACTCCGCTACTTGTGCATCTGAAATAGCTGACCAAGAGTTGCGCGGCTTTCTTCTATATTTTTTTGGTCTTACATTATTTTCTGATTGTTCTGGTTCGAGAATAAGTTCCATGTGGCTGCAGTACCTGGCAGACTTAGACGAAGTAGACAACTATGCCTAGGGTGTCGCTATGCTCGCACACTTGTACAGTCAACTCCACCGTGCGAGTAACGGTACGAAAACAGTTGGTGGATTTTGGCCATTTGTTCAGGTATTTGTTGATTGCATACTTAGTAATTGTAGAACAATCTCATTGCAGGTTGTGGTGTTACTAATAATATCGTTTTTGTTAGGCCTGGGCATTGGAACATATTATCTCATTGCGTCCTCGTTGTGGCCCTCCGATTTGTGGTTTTCCAAAGATCGGTCGTTGGGCTAGAATAAACGTCGCAGTTTATAATGCTAAGTCCATTTTAGATGGGCTGCAACTAAACGAGGTAAACGTTCTAAAATTGTTTACAATCGCGACAACATTTACCATTAAGTATTATAAATCGTTGTAATGTTCAGCATTCTTAAGTATCCATCGCTGCAGGATTGTCTTCCGTAGTACATATCGTTGTTGCCATATCATGCATAAATAAATGTTAATATATTTGTCATTCTTTATTAAAAAGAATTACCAATGTACAGGTTTTGTGGAGACCTTATGGAGATGAGGAGG
Source organism: Nuphar pumila (assembly GCF_984573655.1). Lineage (NCBI taxonomy): Eukaryota > Viridiplantae > Streptophyta > Magnoliopsida > Nymphaeales > Nymphaeaceae > Nuphar > Nuphar pumila. Next base: position 43,138,655 of record NC_143255.1, read on the forward strand.
ACGATGATGAAGACGTTGTTGCGGTGGCTGCTAGATTGGCTTACCGCGATTTGTGGCTATTCTGCAATTTTGAAGCCGAGTTGCAGCAAGGTAGTCGAGTTCTTCTACAATCTGGCTTGAGGCAGTCTATCCCAAATAAGCCTTTGGAAGTGAGAAGGAAGATGAATAGTGGTGGTGGCAGGAACGTTAATTGGCCCGATCGCTACAGGGATGAATTATTAAATTGGAACTCAGGTGGTTTGATCCCTTCTATTTCGAAACCACATGAAGGACGACAATTTGATCCCTTCTATTTCGAAAGGTATTGGGAACCAATGCGGCGAAATCAGAAGATTGAAAAAATTGTGAACCCATGCCTCCCAACTGCCCTTTCTCATGTTGCAGCCCAGCCTCTACAACCAAAACGTCGTCTCTCTCCGGTTACTACGACTGGTCCCTCAGTAAGAAATCGCGAGGAAGAGCGAACATTTGCACTAAAAGAGAACATTGTCTCTGCCGCAAGGTTCGAAGTTGTGGAGAGGGAGAATAAGAAATTAAGGGCAGAAGTAAGCAATATGGGGATTCAATTGAACTCAGTGGTAGAGATTATGACCAGTTTTCTTAATAAAGGTCTCGCAACGAAGATGCCACGCAGGATAGACAATGCACAAATAAAAAGTGAGAGACAATTCTATGATATTTCATCTGATTCGTCAAGTGCCTCGGAATAAATCGTAGTTTTTCATTTTTATCACGCTAGGTTTTTGTTGTAATTGTATAATGAGTTGTAGTAACGTGACATTCTTTTATTGTTTAATTCTTTTTTATTATATATTTTCGTCTGTGGATCTCTGAAATAAATAAACTTTAATCGAAAATAGATGTTTGTTAAAAATCGTGGCATTGCCTAACCTCTCTAGCATCGCTAAGATATATCATTTCTGTTTAGCAATCGCTGTATACATCGCTATACAGTCAATAGCGATAAGAAAAGGGTTTGTCGTTGCGTGAATATATCGATGTATCCATATACGATAATCAATAGAATAATCGTGAAAGATTATTCATTCCCAAAAGCTTGTTATAATGCGACCGACAAACGACGGGGTTTTTATTATTTAAAAGTTAATAATTAAATTTCGGTGGTGTTTTCGAAAAAGTCCGGCATGTGAGACGACGTATTTTTAATTATTTCTATCGAAAAAGGGTTGTTTGTGGAAAGACGTATTTTTAAATTTTTCGAAAGCAATCATTTAATTTGGCAGCGACTATCGAAAATAGGGCGACAGACGTATTTTTATTTATTTAAAACACAATCATTTAATTAACGGGTTGTTTTCCGAAAATGTCCGGCATGTTAGACGACATATTATTAATTATTTGTATCGAAAAAGGGCGGTTTTGTGGAGATCGGTATTTTTAAATACTTTGAAAGCAAACATTTAATTTGGCGGCGGGTATCGAAAAAAGGGCGGCATGCGAAACGACGTATTTTTATTTATTTAAACGCATTTAATTAGCTGGCTGTTTTCAAAAAAGAGCGGGACGTTAAAGGACTTTACCTTTGTATTTGACTCAGGACGACGTTTCCGTATCTGCGTTGCAAAGGTGCCATCGATATCTCCGTCCAGGCATGGCACCGAAGAAGGGGACAATCAGAGCAGTACAACCAGCCATGGCGTCCAAGAAGACGACTACGGGGCCAATACGACCCGGCACGACGCCAAAGATGATGGGAGCACTACGACCGGGCACGGGGGCAACGGAGAGGACGGTGGGAGCAAAACGACCAGGCACGATGCCAACGGAGAGGACGATGGGAGCAAAATGACCAGGCACAACGGCAACGGAGAGGACGGTGGGAGCAAAACGGCCAGACACGGCGCCGAAGAAGAACACAACCGCATCCACAGTACCAGCATTAGCGCTTAAGACATATATTTTTTGAAACGCCTGAGCGGTTTAGTCAACATTTGACTTTTCATGTCGTATTTGGACTATTGTTGTTTACTGTAGACAATAATTTCAATATCGAATCCTGAATACCACGCTCATGGTGCACACAGTTCAACATCCACAGGCAAGGTTGGGCGGCAACGCCCTGACGAGTGCGTAGATGACATCGAGCAGATGCAAGAAGAATTTGCAGTTGGGAACACTATCAGTAATTTTGTAAGTATTTAACCACTATCAATTTCTAGGTCGTTCCGGTTTGTATGTTTTGAAGTTCGTTAATTTGTGCAACCAGACAATGTGTGATTTTGTCCATTACATCCAGAGCAAGCCAACGAGCAATACAGTACGCATCATCAACCCTTATTTCATGGTATGGCTGTTCCGCTGTTGTTTTCTTTGTTTTTATTACGTACTCAAGTTTCTTGATGGTTAAATCTTACTATTTTGTGCAACAGATGTACGTCCGGCGAAAGCCATACAGCATTGGATTCAAAGATGCAGAACCTTGTTTGAACAACGGTGATGAGTGCCTAGACATTTCGAAATTTGGAAAGGTAAGTGAACAAACCTCTTCTCCAAGGTTTAGTCGTAACATCCCCATCACGATATGTCTCTGGAATGAGAAATTATTTTTTTGATTCGCAGATTTTACTTCCTACACTCTGGCAAAATCCCGACCATTGGGTCCTATACGAGATGAATTTTCTGGAAAAACAACTATGGTGCTACAACTCATTGGACTGCCACAGTGGCGTAGAACGCGACGCTATGCATTTGGTAAGATTGTGGCCATAGGTGAATCGTAGCTATTCGAGGTGGACCGGAGTGTAATATATTATCCCTTTATCACAGGCGGGATTCCTTAACGAGGCTGTGGGTGTGAACATTGCTGAGTGGATGTTGCTCTGTGCTGACGATGCTCCTTTACAAAGTAATGGGGTCGATTGTGACATATTCGTAATGAAGTATATTGAAGCAATATACAATGGAATAGATGTTACTTTCCACGCTGTATGAGCTTTGTATCCGATGTTATTGTTTATTCCTGTTATATATTCGTTTCACATTACATGTTTTGTTGCAGGATATTATGCCGGAAATACGCGACGAAATATGCGAACAATTGATTGAGTTTAAAAAGAACGGCAGACAAAATATCTGAAGTGAAACATATCGATTGTTCTGTCTGTACAACCTAAGGAGCTCCGCCATCATCGTTCTCGCCCTCCTCCTCGGCAGCAACCCAGTCGGTGCAGTCGCGCTGAGGATGGCCAGCAGAAGCTCCACCACGTCGTCTTCCTCTCCCTAGCGAGGAGGTCTCAGCACAGACGCCGTTCAGGTGACGGGTGTTCATCTCGTTCTGATGACGGGTGTTCTACAAAATGTAAATCTTAATCAGAAATAGTTTTGTGTCGTATGCGCATAACCAATGCTGGTAGAAGTTGTTCTTCAGTAATGAAAAATACTGTACGGAGATAGATATTTCTAAAAATCGCTGTATTGCTGAACCTACGTTAAGGTAGTACGCCTTAGGCGATTTTTGGGATGCGTGTGGACGTACTTTTGGATTTATTTGAGATCAAAAAATTTGCTCCAATCGCATTGATTAATATTTGGAATAGCCCCCACATTGTTCAATTTCATTAATGCGGAGTCCATTTTGACTGGTTTTGGTGTTTGTTCTTAGAAATCGTTGTATTGCTGAACCTACGGTAAGGTACGCCTAAGGCGATTTCTTGGGATGCGTGTGGACGTACTTTTGGATTTATTTTAGATCGAAAAATTTGATCCAATCGCATTGATTAATATTTGGAATAGTCCCCACATTATTCAATTTTATTAATGCGGAGTGCATTTTTACTGAAGATTTGCTTTTGTTTTAATAAAACTGACGTATATACTTGAAAACTGACGGAGGGTGATAGGACGTTTCATTAATATTTGATTGACACAACACACACTTCCACTTTGCTTCGCGATTAAGGAACCGACAAATCAATAATATTCATACCGACAAGTTTTCATGGTGGTAGCAGTTTTTTCATATGCCAGCAATAAAGCGATGTTTAAGCATACAACATTTCATAGCGATGTTGAATATTATCATTTCGAACATTAGAAGTTCATTAAAATACATCGCAGTCTCACTCAGCGACTGTCAACCACGCCGGTTGAGCGCACATCTTTTATCAATTGCAAGCCTTTTAGATGCTCGCGAGGCCTCCTTCACTTTCTCTTCCGCAATTAGAAAGGACGTCAATTTTTTGCAGAGTTCTTCGCGGAATCCGGATATATCAACCTGCAAAAACAGATTGTAAGGTAGAAGCAATAGACATGCACTTAATCCCCAATAACAGAGGCGAAGAAATGGCATACAACGTCGAATAAGGGTTCTGCACCATTGTATATTGCTTCAATGTACTTCATTACAAATACCCCGCAATCAACACCATTATCTTGTAAAGGAGCATTGTATGCCGTGCGATAGATCCACTCGCTAGCATCGACTCCCAAAATGGCTTTGAGGAAACCGATCTGAGAATAATGCGACCGACAGTAAATTCATGACCCCAGTACACGACTTGTTCCTCACATAGATATTGAAACTTACAAGATGGGAAATGTCTAGCCGTAAACCACTGTAAACTTCCAACGAATTGTAACACCATAGTTGTTTTTCGCGTAAATCCATCACGTATAAGACCCAATGCTTTTCAGATTGCCATAGTGTAGGAATCAATATCTGCAAATAGATCGAAAAAATTGATGTTAGCACTTGTTATGCTGTAATATTGCACTGTAGGTTTGTTTGCTTACCTTTTCACTTGACAAAGGGTCTCTGCAGTGATTACCGTTAACCTAATAAGGTATGCCGTCTTGAAATCCACTAGAGTATGGCAAACGGCGTAAGATAGTCTGCAAACCCAAACATTGCTAACAATAACGATAACATACGAATCAATTGGAATAAATCAATAACGGAAAACAACATAAAATAAAATCGATATACCATGAAATACGAGCTTACGATGCATACAGTCTGGCTTGGTGCGCTGCTTTTAATATAACTGACGAAATCGGATATAGTCTGTTTGCAGCAAATATGTTGTTGTTAACGGACGTACACGTGGCTTACGTATAGAGACAACTGCTACTAGTTTCATACTAACAAAATTACTGATCATGTTGTATTGTGTGAATTCACTCTGCATTATGTTGATGTCCTCCAGGAGTGATTGACTAAGTTTTCACCCAACTTCGTCGGTGGATGTTCGACTGAAATGAATGCGGACATTGCAACGAACGATATGAAATTACATTATACAGTACACAAAACACAAATTGCGAAAAACGACATGAAACAGACGAATTTTGATGAAAATGTAAACGATGTGTAGACAATATACCCATGATTCGCCATTGTTGATCGTGTAGCTATCTTCGTCTGTGTAGGTTTGTATGTATGAAGAAACCGTCTGTTTGATTGTTGCTGGTTCACGAAGTAGAAGACAAACCTAACTTCTAGTACTCGTGCGACTATTTATGACCTAAAAGATGTATTGCTCAACCAACATGATCAATGAATACTGTACGACAAATCAAACAATTATTGTTATCCGTTTTAACTGAGTAATTCCACTTCATATTCGCTGCATGGCGATTTGTGGTTATCGTTGAATAGCGATTTGTGCAGCAATACGCGGCCTTTGTAAAGGGTGTTAGTCAACGCCGATTTGCGGTGTTAAACGATACTAGTATAAATTGATAGTGAACGTTTGTCCATAAAAACCCCACGGATCTAAAAAAAAAACCCACGGGTTGAACCACATATCTTAAGAAATGAAGTGAGGAAAAGAAAAGACACATTGACTAGCCTTTTATTTATAATATATGGATACAACATTTCACAGGATAACAATAATGATTTCAAAAGGCAATTGGAGGTGTCACAAGAGTCTCGTGTGGGCCATTAATTTAGTTGTTATGCCTCTTTGCATGCCCCGATCTCCACAATGCCGGATTTGTTTTTGCATTTATAGTCATTTGTCACTGACGACTTGCGGTCCGTGGTTGGATTTGCTTAAATCGATAGATAGCGATATTTTGCTTCTGCATGAAGTCGATCGATGACATCATTGTATGGCGATTTGTGGTTATCGAAGATTAGCGATATGTGGGATCGCAACATAGCGATTTGAGGGTATTGTTCGACTGTCGATCTAAGCGCGATGACAATGGTTGTTCAAGTAAGCTTTTTTGGGGCATTGACCAAGGTTGCGCTTCATTTTATGGTCCAAGTAGGCTTTCAACCGCGCAGGTGATAGCATACTTAGATCATAAAATGGAACGCAACCTTGCTCATTGGCCGAAAAAAACTTACTTGTACAACCTTTGTCATCCCGCTTTGATCGACATTCGAACAATACACTCAAATCCCTTCGCTGCGATGCCACATATCGCTAATCAACGATAATCACAAATCGCCATACAGTGATGTCATCGATCGACTTTATGCAGAAGCCAAAAATCGCTATCTATCGATTTAAGAAAATCCAACCACGGACCGCAAGTCGTCAGTGACAAATGACTGTAAACGCAAAAACAAATCCGGCATTGTGGAGATCGGGGCATGCAAAGAGGCATAACAACTAAATTAATGGCCCACACGAGACTCTTGTGTCCCATACCTATCTGTCGATTGCATCAGAGCCTGTCATGAAAGAGAAAATATTAGACACTGAATTAAGTTTCACAAGAAATGCATACCGCCTCGCAACATTGATTACATACCAAAAGACTTGTAAAACTGTAGCGATCATTGCCGAAACTCAGGTCAGGAGGAATGTAGGTTTCAACGTTTGGTGGTACTTCGGTATGGTATTGCTGCATGATGGACATTACACGAGTTAGCTATTTGACAAACTTATCGTAATGGGAAGCAATATAATGTTTTACATACCTGTTCATTGCAAGGGCCTTGTTGTTTTTTATTACAGGTAGGTTGTTTCTTAATCCTCTTCTTGCCAACCAATTCTAATGCACCCTTTGCCCTACGACGACTGCGATCAGAGGCAAGTTTTCTTTTGATACCCTTCGCTTCATGAATATGTCCATCATAATCAACAACGTTAACTACTGACTTGTTGAAGATAATGTTTACGCTTCGGTGCAACTTCTCAGGAGTGTCAAGCGAAACATGATTTTGACCTACGCTTTTCAATCCCATTATCTTCGTCTGGTATTCATTCGCTGCAATGAACTTAATGTGAATTAACTCCACGTTTTCAAGTAACTCCGTTGCAGCTTTTCTCACACATGCATAGCCTTCTTCACTTCTCGATGCCAAATCAGCAACATGCATGAATGACCTACAGAGTTGTTGGTAACGAGAGGCTATATGGCACTTCTCGTCAACACCAGATTTACTCGCATTGTCCATAATGAGCATTTCAATCTTCGCGCGTCTGGTCCATCTTCGCATTACGTAAGACTCAGGTATTTCTTGTATCTTCTCTTGATTGAGTGCCTTTAATGCATGACAACATAGAATGCCTTTGAATTCATACATTTTGCACGAACATTCTACCCTTCCGTTGTCAACATTGTACGTGACATGTGCTTCTTGCCTTTCCTGATGCTTTTCGCCCTGACAAAAAATATGGTATTTGTGCATATTCTCGGTTTGCATGAGTCCTTCTATTTTGCAATTCATGACATGCAACACCTCTTTCTTGATCTATTCAAATACAGTTAGTGTATACAGAGCTACAAGTCGCATCAATATTTCCATGCCAAAAGTTTGAGGTCGTGTATTGAAGCATTTCACGTCTTGTTCAAGCTCATTTTGTCTTAGACCCTCTACAAATAATTCATATTGTTCCATGAAACGAAACATTGTTAAACATGAATACAGGGTTTTCTTCAGGGTGGCATGCATAGATTCGGCTCTTTGTGTGCTTATCATACCTGCACAAAAGTATTGTCTTCCATATGCCAATGCCCACTTCTCTTTTTCTGCATATAAATTTTGTAACCACAGACAGTCAGTAAGGTCGTATGTCTTAATCATTTTGTCCCAATCCAACTTAAAAGTGACCTCGTCTACGCTATGAAGTACACACACGTTTTGTCAAACCCTGTATTCTGATTAAATATGTGTCCTATGTTCTTTGCTGCATTTTGAAAGATATGCCACAAACATAGGCGATGATGTGCATCTGGCCACACATGAAGCACTGCAGCCGCAATTGTGTGATCACCATCTGTAAGTACAGTTTCAGGATACTTCCCGTTCATTGCCTGTGTAAATACTCTGAACAACCACTCAAAGCTTTCCTTGGTCTGGTCATACACAAAAGCATCGCCTAATATACAACTCTGTGTGTGATGGTTCACTCCCACAAACTACACAAATGGTCATTGTTCAGTATTAATTTTTACTGTAGTATCAAACACAAGCACATCATTGAAGCATTTATAATCTACTCTAGACTTTGAATCTGCCCAAAACACATTCACAGCATATCCATCTTCGTCCACTTGCATTGCACTAAAGAAACCATGTTCATTGCTTGATTTATTCTGTAAGTAGCGAACCAAACAACATATTTCTTCGTTCTTCATGTTATCTGTCCTCTTCCTTCTCAAGTGGTTTCTTAGATCCAAAGGAGTAAATGACACATTTTCGCGACCACCATCTATGCGGGTAAACAAATTGTATGTCTTCCTTGGTGCAATGCCGGCGCTATCGGCTATTTCAGCCATTGCAGCATGCGCTACAGTTACTTTACGATGTGACCTTAGCATAGCAGTCATAAATGATGCAGATAAATCATGATTATGATCACTGATTAAAGTACACACGACAAATTTCCCATTCAGATGTCTTCTCAAAACCAATCTCGCCTGACATCCACATCTTGATTCTGGCATGCTCCTTGTTGGATTTCTCATTGATTTCTTCCAACCTTGCTTAGAACAGACATATGTCTTTCTAACCAAGACACCCTGTGCATTTTTTGACCAAGAAAACCTTCTCACACTGAAGCCAACTTTTAAGGCATAATCATTGTAAAATTTATATGCATCTTCCTCGTTATTAAACTGCATTCCTTCTGCAGGAACATAGTCACGTGTAATTCCATGTACATTCTCAGTTCCTACTGTATGAAAATTTACCTCATTATTGAATTGCATTTCTTCTCCTGAAATATTCAAGTCAAGTGTACTTCCGTGTACATTCCCGGGGCCTACACTTTTATTATGTGCATTGTCATCAAAATTTACCTCATTATTGAATTGTATTTCTTCTCCTGAAACATTCAAGTCAAGTGTACTTCCGTGTACATTCCCGGGGCCTACACTTTTATTATGTGCACTGTCATCAAAATCTACCTCATTATTGAATTGCATTTCTTCTCCTTGGACATTCAAGTCAAGTGTACTTCCGTGTACATTCCCGGGGCCTACACTTTTATTATGTGCACTGTCATGGTAGTCTAACTCATTATTAAATTGCATTTCTTCCGCTGGAACATTCAAGTCAAGAGTGGGTCTAATGCCTGCACCCTTCTTTTCATGTGAATTGTTAGTGCAGATGTTCAATACTTCAGTTGCGTCATAAGTATAGATATTCAATTCTCTAGATCTTTCGATGGATTCAGCTACATCGTCTTTATTACAACCTGATGATAAGCTCAACAATGTTTTAAGCAATATATCAATTTATGTTTTGCAGCAAAATAGCAAACAAATCGAAATTAACTAACAAAACAGGAGTCTGTTACTAATACAGCAGTTTGAGATACAATGCATACGATGAATGAATGTAGGATATCTGATGGGGTAGAGGCCCTTCCTAGCATATGCAAACAAGCATTCTTGTCAATAGGTCCCAGCGTCTTACAAATATCGATAAGTTTCCAACCTTCGTAAGAACAAGATCTACCTGCAATAACCAGACAATGCCTTAATGGCACATAAGACGACATGCCTTCTTCATCGATCGCATGATGAGATGAAAAGCTACTCACGCTGCCTTAATGGCACTGGTTGGAATGTTTGTGCATCATTGCTTTCTTCGATAATGCCTAACAACAACGTCAAATAAAATAAGACAGTGGAATTTTTGTAAGCAATATATCAATTTGGGTTAGCAAGCGGCATAGCTTTACTACGATTTAATCAGGATGCATATAACAACGGATACCACTAGGGTTAAGCAAGTCAAAGCAACGATTTAATGCATGACAGTAGCAAATCAAGTGCAGTTTGATGTTTGCTTATACTGAGCATTGACTTATCGCTTACCATGCCAATAAAATACACATGTCGTACATGTGTGTTGACGATAACGATCTCATAATATCCACGAGGCTCTAAAGCGAGTTCAATAGAAGTCGCTGAGAGAGCAGCGATATGCATGCGAAAATCGCCCCGCCATTCGTGTAACGATGTGTTTCTGCATCCACATGTTTTCAAAGTCTGTGTACAAATATCTTACAAATACATATTACATGAAATATAATATCTTACACAAACGATATGTATGCATAGCGATTTGTAAGATATTGAAATCGATGCGGCAATTCAGCATAATAACTTACAAATCGACGATACAAAACCATACTATCTAAAAGGTTGATAAATATATCACACAATAAATTACAAATCGATAAGGAAGAACTTGAGCATAATAGCAAACAAATCGATATTAACTAACAAAAATGTATCTCACAAAAATGAGAGTCTGTTACTAATACAGCGGTTTGAGATACAATGCATACGATGAATGAATGTAGGATACCTGATGGGGTAGAGGCCCTTCCTAGCATCTGCAAACAAGCATTCTTGTCAATAGGTCCCAGCGTCTTACAAATATCGATAAGTTTCCAACCTTCGTAAGAACAAGATCTACCTGCAATAACCAGACAATGCCTTAATGGCACATAAGACGACATGCCTTCTTCACCGATCGCATGATGAGATGAAAAGCTACTCACGCTGCCTTAATGGCACTGAAAGGAATGTTTGTGAATCTTTGCTTTCTACCATGATGCCTAACGACAGCGAAAATGAAGAGAAGACACTGGAATGTTTTGTAACGCAAGGCAGGCACGAGAAGGCGACAGTGTGTTGTACAACATGATAAAAACAAGGCGGAAAGCTAGACTGGAGACGAAGGCAAAGTTTTGGTTGATAATGGGAGCAACTGTTACAACAAATGGTGCAGGGGTTTAATGAATAGGGAACGTCTCCACTTTAAATGGTTAACATCAAACTTTCTGGATGGAGGACTTTTTTGTCTTTTTATCGACCGGTCGTTTCACAACTTTTGAATGAAGGATATTTTTGTCATTTCCTCGAACCGTCATTTCAGGGCAGGAAAAGCAAGTAAGGGTGATTCAGTCTTTGCAACAGCACCAGAGTCCGATGCAAAGTTATGTCAACATACACGGGAATACGAGCCCCATGTGCATGAATATGTGGCGCTCATTCGATCCCCCGAACACAGACGTGGGATTCAGTGAATCATCGGGGGCGAACATACACCACCCTCTCACAATTAGGCTTTTCATTTGTCATGAAGAATGGGGAAACCACCCTCGGAATCAGAGACCTAGTCTCACTAATTAAGTCCTGCCATACTTACTATTGTTGTCCCGACAGTGTAAACTCGTGGTTAGGGATAGCAGTGGGGTGGGGCGGGGCGGGGGACAAGGTCCCCGCCCCGCCTCAAGATTAGAACCTCCATCCCCGCCATCCCCGGCGGGGATGGATTTTAACCTCCACCCCCGCCTTCATCCCCGTTTCATGTCTTCCATCCCCGGTTCAAACGGAATCAGAGACCTAGTCGTGCTAATTAAGTCCTGCCATACTTATACTATTGTTGTCCCGACAGTGTAAACCCGTGGTGCACCCCTTTGGCAAGGGTGTCGCCAAGCTTTATCTGAGCAAGTGTTCATCCCTTGCCTTCATTAAGGGCTGATGCTAATTGGAATGAAACCCTGACCACCTGTCTGGTGACCAAGACCCCTTCCACTACACCAAACCTATTGGGGCCTGCCAATTAGGTTCTATAAGTAAATTTGATAGAGTTGGGTTCAGTTTTGGATTCCAATGCAGAATATATATATATATATATATATATAAAGCGGTAGTTGCGCTAGGGGTGTCAATGGGTCAGGTTTGATTCAGACCCAGTAGAACTAGATTTGGAATAGATTTTTGGGCATGGTATCGGGTCTAGACTCAGGTCTACTATAAGAAAAACCATACCTGGATGCCCAATAAGAACTACATGAATAAAACCCGGACCATACTCGGTAAAAATATATTTTTTTATCATTTTTACATTGAAAATTGCGGGTCTTAATCAGAACTCGGGTCGGGTCTGGGTCTAGTATAAAATTTCACAATCTATAGCCGGGTTCATGTATTAATCAGACCTTTGAGTCCAGACCCAGGTCTTCTTATTTATCACTATACCCGGACCCCTATAGGGTTTGGTTAGGGTCGGGTCCGGGTAAACCAGACCCATTGACACCCCTAAGTTGTGCAACCTTTAGGTGCACAGCTACCTACGGGATCACACTGGCCGTCACGGCCAGTACAAAAATCATTCAAAAAGCACCAAAACACACTTTTTGCGTATTTTAGCATTTTTAGTGATGATTTTTTACTGCGGCTAAAAGCCTCAGCAAAAAATAGGACTTTTTAGTGTAAAAAAATTATCATTAAAGGTCCCAGCGAAAATTGAGACTTTTAGTGACAGTTTTTTTTTACCTTTCACTAAAGGTGTCATTTTTCATTTTTTTTCCCTTCACGTTTTTTTTTAGCCGCGCAGGTAGCTGCGCACCTGGGTTGTGCAGCTACCACTCAAAAATATATATATAGTTTCATAGTTCCATGACTCCTATGTTCAATTGCACACCAAATTATACACCTAAATCGTGCCTGCTTTTGGTATGGATATCACTACAATGATCCGCTCCTTGAAAATAATATGGTTTGGATGGCTAAGTATTATATTCAATCTATTTTTAGTATTCATTTTTTAAGGGTGTATTTTATTGGCTGTGTGCTCATGGTCTTTTTTCTCCAAGAGCCCCACACACATTAAACACATGGGGGCAAAAGGGTTGGTCATGAGTCAGGGTCGGATGCAATATGATTGCACAAAATTTTGTGCATTAAGCACTCCATCAAGACCGTCTTGGGTCCCACACTTGACCGGCCCTGTCCCCAAGATGGAGGGTGATTAGGTGCTTAATGCACAAATATTTGTGCAATCAGCCTGTATTTGGAATGTCTAAATTATAAACAGTGGTTTTGTCTTTGAAAAATCAAGTCAAATCATAAAAATTGAATTTAGTCCAAGTTGACATTTTAATTCGGACAAAGGCATAGACTGAAAATCGATACGCTTCACCCTGAATCGGCCATTTTTTAAATAAACGCAAAAAATACTAAAAGTTAAATTATTATTATTATTTTTTTAATATTATTTTAATGGTTTTAACATGTGTCACGTTACGATTGACACATAATTTTTTTCTTATTTTCTGGCCGATACAGAACGATTCACTTGACTATCGGCCCCCGATACAGCTGACTCGGTAGCCCCAACAATTCAGTGCCAATGCCGATACTGACAACATTGCTTATGATAAGAGACACCCTAAGTATCAAACTCACATTGTCCTTTAGCTTGATCATTTGTGGGTGATAAACAAAAAGAAAAAATATTTGCAAATTATGTCGTTTTTTTTAGGAAAAAAATCTTTGTAATCAAGAGATGGGAAAATTTTTGCGTCAGTCGGAAGGCGCCATTTTCATATTAATTCTCAATAACCAAATGACGTAGGTTTTCTGATCCTTATTTTAATTTATTGCCATCTTTCCTACTTTTTTAATGGACAGTGAGCTGCTGCAATTCCCGAAAGCTCATTTGGTTAATGTAGCAAGCTAGAATACCACAACTAATAGGATAAGTCATCACAATAGTCTGTTGAATTTTGCATATCAAAAAAACCAAAAAAGAAAAAAGTCGGCAGAATTGTTGGTGGATCAAGTCAACTTGGGGATGTTAGAAGTTAGCAAAGGGACTCCGTTTAAAACACGTTTTTATATTTAAAAATTTAGAATCAATTCCACAACCACACATACAACACTCTTTGAACTTGTTATATATATATATATATATATATATATATATATATATATATATATATATATATATATATATATATATATATATATATATATATATATATATATATATATATATATATATATATATATATATAGAGAGAGAGAGAGAGAGAGAGAGAGAGAGAGAGAGAGTAATGGGTAGGTGCAAAATGATAGGTATGATGATATTCACCAATACTGATAATATTGATCGTTGATTTTTTTTTTTTGAGACTCCAAACACGTATCATCGAATGACCAATCCTCGGATGCAGGGTCGAACGCATGCTGTACGAAAAGACCCTCGGAAGAAAACACCTTTCAGCGTTGCGTTTCCACCCAGGGTCTTTAGCGGCGTATTTGATGATACTCTCTCTCTCTCTCTCTCTATATATATATATATAAAAGGTGGTTGTCTACCAAGATATTATACGGTGGTACATACTCAATTTAGTGATAATCGACTCTTGGATCATGTTTTTTCGACCAAAAAACATATTTTTATGAGCTCATAAAAATCGATGCCTTCATAGCCTTTGCTTTGGATCAGTGGAAAAGCCTCTATACAGGTTAGATTCTAGTGATCCAAAAGCCGGTTCTCACTAAACAAAACCTATAAATCACATCTATGGTGTTAAATGTGCAAAAAAACACCAAAACCTGTGATTTTTAAAGAGGGCTTAACTGAGCATAACAATTACATTACTCATATGTATATAAGAAAAGTAGTAGCTGCCTAACACTTTTGAGCCTATCATGAGTCTACCACCAGTGAAAAGGGTTTTTGGGTTTTTTTTGCAAATCCGGCATGGTCGATTTCTTAGGAAATGATACTTGAATCATCAGTTTTTGATAAAAAAAAATTTAAGCATTAAATATTTTAAAACAATTTAGACTATTGATTTTAAAATCTTATAAAAACCTAACTAGTCATCGACGATAGAATCAGATAATCTAAGAGTCTATTCTATAAAATCAAGCATGTAGATCACATCTATATGGTCAGATTTTTTTAAAAATAAAAAACTTTCAAAACCTGGTAGGCCGATGGTAAGCTCGAAAAGTGTTAAGCAGCTACCACTTTCTCTCTCTCCATATATATATATATATAATGTGAACAGTGATTTTCATATATTTTTTGTTTTTTCTCTTAAATCTAACTGATGTTATCTGTATGCTTGGTTTTATAAGAACCCTCTCTCAGAATCATCCTATTTTGATGCATAAAATAAGAGTTTTTTAAGGCTTTAAAATCAATGACTCATAATCTTCATAAATATT